>NW_011494768.1:3137739-3157183 GCF_000754665.1 Bison bison bison
TTTTTTTTTTTAAATGGATTTTATTTTTCAGAGCAGTTTTGAGTTCACGGCAAAACTGAGCAGAGGGTATAGAGTTTTCCCATATGCTGTCTGCATCACACAGGCATAAGCTCCCCCCTTGTCAACAATACCTACCAAAGCGGTACATTTCTTTCAGCCAGTTGACCGCCACCGGCACATCACCATCTAAAGCCCGCAGTTTATACTAGAGTTCACCCTTGGCATTGTTCGTGAAACTGAGCAGGGCCTTGTGGGGCTCCTGGGCACAAAAGCCTTTCTGTCCCCTGTTTCTTGTTTCTAGGGAATAGGCTTCAGCCTTCATAACTTTTCCTGAGTTCCAAAGTTGTGACCCCATGGACTGTAACCTGCCAAGCTGCTGTGTCCATGGGATTCTCCAGGCCAGAATACTGGAGTGGGTTGCCATGCCCTTCTCCAGGGGATCTTCCCGACCCAGGGAGCAAACCCAGATCTCCTGCGTTGCAGGCAGATTCTTTACCATCTGAGCCACCAGGGAGCCCATAAGCTGCTAATCAGGGAAGGGACGGGGTGCAGGGAAGAGCAGTCAAGAGACAACAGAGCAGCCTTGGGGCCAGGTTCTGGTTCTGCCTCAAGCGACACACAGAGTGTCTTTGAGCTCTTCTGCAGAATTAAAACCCCCAGGTGGAGGATGTTAAATACTTGATGACACATTCTTCATTCCCGAGGTCACAGAGTGATGACCTCATCAGGAGACCACCTGAGGCCAGAATACAGGCCCTGCACACACACCCTGACCCCCAGAACCCTGCCTTGGAACCACTGCTGTAAAACTCCTCACCAAATCCCCCCAGGTTGGGACCCACAGTTTTAAGGGCATTATCCCCTTGCGTCCCACTTTGCCTGGCAAAGCGATAGAGCTATTCCTTTCTACTCCATCCAAAACTCTGTCTCTGAGATTCAGTCTAGCACCAGTGCTCAGGGGCTGAGTTTCATCATCATACACTCTATGGGTTTGGACAAATGCATAATGACGTGTACCTGTCATTATAATACATCCTACTTTTTTTTTTGCCCTAAAATATCCGCTGTGCTTCACCTGTTTATCCATCTCTCCACCCAACTGCTGGCATCCAGGGATCTTTTAGCTGTTTTCATAGTTCTGCCTTTTCCAGAACATTATATAGCTGGAATCATATGCTATGTGATGTTTTCAGATTGGCTTCTTTCAGTTAGTAAAATGCATTTAGATTTTCTCTGTGTCTTTTCATGACTATAGCTCATTTCTTTTTAGTGCTACTATTCCACTGTCTGAATGCACCACCAGTTTTGCTGATTGAAAGACACTTTGGTTGCTTCCCAGTTTTGGCAATTATACATAAAGATGCTACAAACATCTGTGTGCAGGGTTTTGAGAGAACAGAAGTTTTCAGCTCCTTTGGGTAAATACCAAGGAGCAAGATTGCTGGATTTTATGGTAAGAGTATGTTGGTAAGAAACCACAAAACTGCCATCTAAAGTGACGGGACCACTTTGCATTCCCACCACCAGTGAGTGGGAGCTCTGGGTTCCTGCACATTCTCACCAGCACTTACTGTTGTCAGTGTTCCAGATTTCAGCCTTCTAATAGGTGTAGTGGTATCTCATTGTTTTAATTTGCATTTTCTCTGATGGCATACGATGTGAAGCATCCTTTCCCGTGCTTATTTTTATCTGCACAGCTTCTTTGGTAAGGTGTATGTTAAGGTCTTTGGCCCATTTTTTAAATTCAGTTGTTTGTTTTCTTATTGTTGAGCTCTAAGCGTTCTCCTCCTTGCATCTTTTAGATAGCAGTGCTTTATCAGATCTTTTGCAAGTATTTCCCCCAGTCTGTGACTTGCCTTCTAACACTCTAGATATTCTCTTGCAGAGCTGAAGTTCTTAATTTTAATGAAGTCCATCTTATTTGTGCTTTTCACAAGGTCATTCTGAATGGATGCTTTCAGATTTTAACAACACGAAGATCATAGAGTCATCTTCTCTTACTTAAGTTTGCAAGTTAATTCCAGTATTTTCTTAGAGTAATTGCTTGTTAAAGTTATTGCCATTGACGGTGAGTCCAGCCCTCTGACCCCATAAGCTGAGGTGGTAGTCACATCATTTACTAATTCAGGACTTGGGCAACTTAGTTGCTGCTCTCTGCCTCAGTTTCCTTGGGTGTAAAATTAACACAATGATAGCACACTGCTCACAAAGCCTCAATGTGAATTACTAGAAATAGTACTTGTAAAGTGTCTGACACATAGTGGGCACCCATTGGGTTGCTCTTGTCCTCAGGAGGAGCTTAGGAGGAAATGGTAGCACTGGGGCCTCATTTGAGAAATTGGGAGCCCTCTGTGTTGACTCAGGAAGGAGGCATATGGGTGTCATACCCAGTACATGGATGGATGCCCTCAAAATTCTAGAACCTTCTTCTTACCTTTTAAAATGTTGTAAGTTGGTAACACAAACACACTAAAAACCTGACATGTCACAAATAGCCATTTTTTGTTCTGGAACCGAGTTTGGCAGGATCCAGAGTTCACACTGAACACTTTGCAGACACTCTAGGCAGCTAATTAGTCATCTTTGCTGGCGCTGGTCTAGCTGATGTTAGGAGTCTGTCCACCTGGTTTATATTTCTTCCTCAAAGATTAATGACTCAGCAATACTGCTGATTCCAGGAGTTAATGCAGGGCACACAAGAGTTCTAGAGAAAACTCAGTTTTTATAAAGAGTGATATTCATCCACAATAAGTTTTCATTTTCTCAATGTGACAAAATTTGAATTGAATCTTTCCCCATAGTGGTATATTGAGTATGGTTTGTACATGAAAAGGCTATCTATGTTATTAAAATTGCTGTCAAAGAATACTGTGCCAAAAATGATGAAAAAACAAACAAACAAACCTAAGAACAGTATTTTCTTCTTGAGTGGAAGGTCATGTTTTCTTTTGGTTTCAATAGAGGGGAAAAACAAAACAAAACAAAACTAAAATACAACTGTAGGTAAAAATAATTTCACTTGTTAATTGAAATCTCTCTGCAGGGATTTGGATTATTCTTAAACCAGTAAGCCAATGAATAATCTCTTTATATCTTTTCTGTTACATAATGTATTAGCTAAGTGACAAGACTCCTTTTTTAAATCTCCCTCTCACCACCTTCTCCTCTGTGTTTAAACCATATTACCCACTGGCATGACTGGGAATTAAGCCACTGGTTTGCCAACTTACACGGTGGAAAAATCTCCTTGGTGGGCCCAGAGTATAATCCAAGAGAAGAAAGGTGGAAAGAGAGGAGAAAAAAAAAAAGGAGCTGAAATTAATTAAAAATCAGGTAACTACTGTTTTCTTTTCCTTTGTCTTTATTCATTTATACCATAGGGATAGAGGTTAGACTTTACTACTGAAGTTCTCAGTTCTTAAACTTACATTATTTGGGTCAAGAGAATGGCTTATATTCTTAGAGACAATGGCATGCTGAGATTCCAACATTTGTTTATATATGTAGTTTTGGATATGACTAGATAGTATTTCTTGATTAATTTTATTTAGAAAATTTAGGCTCCAGCTATACTGGTTTATATCCAAGGTTATTTTGGACCCATCTCCCATTTCTAATGTTTCCTTGGTGGCTCAGGCAGTAAAGAAACTGCCCACAGTGTAGGAGACCCAGATGAGATCCCTGGGTCAGAAGACCCCCTGGAGAAGGGAATGGATATCCACTCCAGTATTCTTGCCTGGAGAATTCCAGGGACAGAAGAGCCTGGCAGGCTACAGTCCATGGTGTTGCAAAGAGTTGGACATGACTGAGAGACTAACATTTTTCACTTTCCCTGACTGTAGTGTATATTTGAATGATTTTAAAACTTCTCGACCACCATGAATGGACTACTAGGCTTCCCAGAAACACAAAACTAGAAGAGAATGACTTTAAAAATAAGGAGAATGCAGATGAGAACATCAAAACAATACTATTGTACTTCTGAACCCCAGATCATGGAACTCTAGACTTCGATCTCGCTATTTTACAGATAAAGAAACTAAGCCCTAAATGGGTTGATGAGGAAGGTCAAATGGATGCCTCTGCATTTTCCACGTTCACTTCATCGGATGCGGGCACATGGGCAGACTCTTTGGTTATTGGGTCTCTATCCCTGCAGAGCCACCTGGTTTGAATCCCAGTTCTGCTTTATCTCAGTTACCTTCCCTGGGGCAAGTTATCTAGATCTTGGAACCTGAGTGCCTCCATCCTCACAATACCCTCAAGAGTACTGGAGGTGCCCCCCACATGAAATGTTTAATGCGTCAATGCTTAGGCTCTTGATAAATGCGTACTTTGTCCTCTGACACCCATTCTCCAGGTGTCAGATAGCTTCACCATGCAGATGGCTTACTGTTTTCTGAACTGTGTCTTCCTCAACTGAAAATAAATTTAATGATGAAGACTGCTACCTTTGATTGTGGGTTTACTCTGGGCTGGGCTTCTGCCAAGCACTGGCATGTATGATCTCATTTAATTTTTACAAAGGAATTCTATGAAGGACACATAGCTATAGGCAGCAACACAGGATCTGTGCCCACGTCCAGGCCTCCCTCCAAATCCTGACTCCCCTGTCTTCTCTATATACATATTAATATTTTCATGATCTATGGATGGTGGTAGTATCATTGCTACTACTACTATTATTATACCTGCTGTTGTGGAGTTTATTGACTTCTAGGATTTGGTATCTAGACTTTTCTACCTTGATAACTACCTTTAGACTGATTTGGCTAACTACTCTTTTTGGGAGTTTTGAAAAAATTGATTTATGTGAGCTGTCTGTGGTAGGGGGACTTTGCCCATGGGGCAAACCACAGACAGAAATTGAAAAGATCTGAGAGTGAAAATTCTAAGGAAGATTCACGTGGATGTTAACAAGGTATACACCCATAATACATCTCTGGGAAGTAGCGGTGCATTTGTTGATTGCTGATTTTGCTGATATCAGGTAGGACCCAGCCCCAGCATAGCCATTACCAAGGGGTTTCTTTCTGTAACTGATGGGACTATTTGACAGTGAAATGCCAGTGGTCTGCTTAATTCAGCCATAATCAAAGTACTCAGAACACACAACTTCCTTTTAGTGGAGCTGAGTTCTGTTTGTTTGCAGTTGGGTTCTGTTATTCTGCTTCAGGGAGATGCCCATCTGTGGCTCAGCTGATCCGCCCTCCCACCAGTCCAGGCCTGACTGACAGGTGTTTAGATAAGGGCTCTCCTCCCAGGCTGGCATCTGGCACAGATCTCACAGGGAGAAAGACCCAAGTTGGAGGTTGTGACAGCCTGAGAGTCAAATCGAGATTATTTCCTAAAAGTCGCAAGTTCTGGGCCTGTGGTTGGTTACATGAGTCTACAGCAGGGCTTCTCACTCTCGTTACCGTTGGCATATTGAGCATGTTGCAGGGCCCACCCCATGTGCTGTAAGGGGGTTGACATCATCCCTGGCCTCTGCCCACCTGGGGCCAGCAGTGCTCTGTTGTGGCTGTGACAACTGACAATTGACAGGTATGCTCGGGTGGTGCCCTTGGGAACGGGAAGAAATGCTGCTCCTGATGGCAGACTTCCTTCGCAACCACATTCCCTCTTGTTGGGAATTTAAGCCCTCACTCCCTTCCTTGAAATATTGTTTATCTTTCCATAATTATATCATTGGAAGTATCACCCTTGATTCTTCTGACTTTAGGACTGAGCATTGATTTAGTCATGAGCAACTTCGTTGACTCATGGATTAGGGCATCCGACAGAAGCCGGGTTTGGGGCAATTTCGACTTTAGTAACAATCATCAATTTGGAGAATGAAGCAAATTCAATTGCAACCCTCAGTATGAAAGTGCAGTTCTGACCGGCTTAGAGGATGTTGTGTCTGCTCAGCCCACAAGCTGAGAGAAGACTGAACATGTCTTCAGATGCAAAAACCATCTCCTCTTCCCAGCTCTGAATCAAAAATTGCGCTCCGGGTTAGCCTTACCTTGAGGAAAATGTGCAGGCCTTTTGTGTTCTGATGCCAACTATTGGCCAAGTTCAAGGAGCAACTAGACTTTGGGTGCACTGTTGAATTAGGGGCAGCTGAGCTCCCATCAGCGGTACCTACTTTCTTGCCTTTGTCGTAAAGGCAAAGAGTGTTCTGAAGTTGAGTAACCCAGCCCCAGAGGTCTTTGAAACTGTGGGGCAGCGAAGGGTAGTGGGAGGAATCAATGCAAGCTAGCACCATTAGTCAGGACATTTCTGAAGACACTTTCTCCAGTACACCAGCCTCTGAGGTGCTGCACCATACGTATGGTCATGGACAGGTCAGGTGAGCCAACCCCTGACAGCTCACATTGGTGGCTTTGGCTCAGGTCCCTTCCTCTCCCCTTTATCTCATTCATTTGTCTCTTTCACTAGGAGAGGTCAGCCTTGCCCCACTTGTCAGCTTGCTGTGCGCCTCAGTGTGTGAACAGGTCTCTGGTTGTTCACCTACCTGTAGATGCCCTCCACTAGGATGAGAATCTTTCTCCAAGCTCTGCGGGTTCGAGGCTGGCCGTAGATGACTGCATCTCTCAGGAGCTTCTCTAGGCTCTGCACGTCTTTAAATAATACAAAAAATTTGGAGTCATGAAAGGGTTTTTCTTTTCTTCCTTCTTTTTTTTTTTTAATTATGGAGTAGGAGTCAGATATTTTACACTCAGGCTTGGGCCTGAATTTTCAGAGAGCAAAGCTGGAATCAGAGAACAACTGGAGGGGAGAGAGCAGTCTATTTCTTAGTAAAATTTAACTCTGACAAGATGAGAAGTTGGGTTTCCAAGCAGGGAGAATAAGCCTCTAGTGGAGGTATTGATACATGGTTTCACAAGCTCTTCCATGGCGCCTTTTAGAGATTGAAAAAATGCATGAAATGCATTTCTTAGGCTGAAGATTTGTTGCCAGGTTAAAGCTAGCCTGGAGAGATGTCATCATCTAACACTCACCAGTCGATCCTTTAGGCACCATCTTGGGAGAGTTTAGCTGGGTTTGCTCAAGTGGCAGCGTGTTTGGCTGGCAGGGGTCTCACTGCCTAGGCTTTGCGGGGTGGGTGAATGGATGCGGCGTGGAGGCCACATTCTGGAGTAAAGCGGTCCCAGGTTTGCTTCAAAACTTTAAGGCAGTGTCATTTTCATGTCACTTATCTACCAGGGGGGCTCAGACGTCAGACAATATGAAGCATCGTCTGGGGACCTGGTTAACGTGCACACCCCCAGTCTCAGCCCTAGAGGTTCTGGACTAGTTGCCATGGGAGGGGGTCCACAAGTCTGGTGCGTGGGGTCTTGAGACTCCTGGATCCATCACCCAAAGCCAATCCTTTTTTTTTTTTTTCCAATGAAAATTCTCTACTTTGATTTTAACATTTTTAAATTAACCTTTTAACTGAAGTATAGCTGATTTACAATGCTGTGTTAGTTTCTGCTGTATAGCAAAATGAATCAAGCATACATATACACGTATCCACTGTTATCTAGACTCCATTCCTATACAGCAGATCTGTATTTTGAGCTACATTTTCCAACCACAGTTTAGAAAAATGCATAATGACCTCAAACCCAGCATTTCCAAGGTAGAACTTGCGGCAGGTGCTATTATTGGCCCTAATTCCTACCCTCCGCACATTCGAGTCCTTTGACATGTAAGCTCACAGCCCTCCCACTAAAGAGGTGGAGGATGTTTTCCTGCTTCTGACTTGGGTTCAGCCAATGACTTGGTTTGGCTAATAGGATCCAGGGAAGAGACAGCAGGCGAGTTCTGAGTATGGCCTGAAGAGACCTTCCGTGTTTCTGCTTTTCCTCTTGTGCTTCTGCCAGTAACAGGAAAAGAACACTCCCAGGGCTAGCCCAGCTGGTCCCAGGAGGGGCCCAAGTAGGACAGTTAGCCCAGCCCATCTTCAGTCACGTGTGAAAAATCAGGGGATATTTACTGGGTGCTACTGAGGGTTCGAGGCTGTTTGTTGCAGGAACAGCAAATGAATGCAGCCTCCCAAAGGCCCTTCCTAACCTAGCTCCTGGCTATCTTCCTGATATTATTTCTCAATATTCTTCAACACACAGCCTCTCATCTGTCTTACACACTTTCCCTCTCTTGTCTGTTTGGAGAACATCCACCCATCACGCAAGACTCCACTAGAGCTCTTTTGGCCAATACAGCAGGCTTTCTTTCTTCCTTGTGTCCTTAATGATTTATATATATAAATTGCCTTCTCCAGTTATACATATATGCATTCCTTTTTATAATCTTTTCCATTATGGTCTATCAGGCTGTTGAACATAGTCTCCTGTGCGCTACAGTGGGACTTTGTTGTTTAAGACGATGTGGTAAACATACACAATGGAATACTACTCAGCTGTAATAATGCCATTTGCAGCAACATGGATGGATGTAGAGATTAGCATATTAAGTGAAGTAAGTCAGACAAAGACAAATGCCATATGACATCACTTATGTGTGGAATCTAAAAAGCAACAGAAATGAACTTATCCAGAAAACAGATATAGTCTCGTCTATTCTATTTTTAAGCACTCATCACATTGCTCATTATTTGAGTTCACGTCTATCCTCCAGGGAAGGCAGGGACCTTATCTTATTCATCCTTTTAGCCTAGTCCTAATGCTCAGTGTTCAACTTCACTTTCACTTCACTTTCATGCATTGGAGAAGGAAATGGCAACCCACTCCAGTGTTCTTTCCTGGAGAATCCCAGGGACGGGGGAGCCTGGTGGGCTTCCGTCTATGGGGTCGCACAGAGTTGGACACGACTGAAGTGACTTAGCAGCAGCAGCAGCAGTAGCAGCAATGCTGTGTTAGAGCTAATTTGATATGTAATAGTTGAATCCTTTATCTTTTCACAGAAAGGATTGTAGACCAGGAAACAGGAAAGGGGATGACACTTTGAGATATAAATATGAATTATCAGTAAGGACAGTTTCCTCATGCTTGCAGTAGTATTTCTTTAAGTAACTGTCTTTTTAGCTTTTGTTTTTTGTTTTTTTTTTTTCTAATTTTATTTTATTTTTAAACTTTACATAATTGTATTAGTTTTGCCAAATATCAAAATGAATCCGCCACAGGTATACATGTGTTCCCCATCCTGAACCCTCCTCCCTCCCCATACCATCCCTCTGGGTCGTCCCAGTGCACTAGCCCCAAGCATCCAGTATCGTGCATCGAACCTGGACTGGCAACTCGTTTCTTACATGATATTTTACATGTTTCAATGCCATTCTCCCAAATCTTCCCACCCTCTCCCTCTCCCACAGAGTCCATAAGACTGTTCTATACATCTGTGTCTCTTTTGCTATCTCGTACACCGGGTTATTGTTACCATCTTTCTAAATTCCATATATATGCGTTAGTATACTGTATTTATGTTTTTCCTTCTGGCTTACTTCACTCTGTATAAAGACAGGCAGATACATCTGAGTCATGACCTAAGATGCAGTATGTTTCTGCATCATTGATCACTAGAGGGCAGCCAAGGAAACAAAAAGCAGCTTTCTTTGAGAATTTCAGGGATAACAGCCCTTCACTTTTATTGACTTTTTGCTTTCAGCTGGGCTCCTAAAGTGTTGAAGGAACCCTTGTGCTTGGAGAAACCAGCTCCCTTTCCTGTAAGCCGCTGAAGGCCAGTTAGTCTTGGAAGAGAATAAAGAGATGATGATTCAGAGAATAAAGAGATGATGAGTCTAAGCAGAACTGTTTAAAGGGCTTTTCCTCCTGAGACTTGGAATTTACAAGTCTTTATACAGAAATAATACATGATGAATGTGATTCCAGTAATAAAAGAAAACCCAAGTGAACTAAATTATAAGTCATTTAAAAATCAATATTCTCCCAGTAGTTAGTTGCCTAGGGAAGAGATGGGAGATTGCAAAGAGGCAAACTTCTGGAGAAGAATAGAATGATGACTGCTGTCTTAGTGGAGATATCACCACTGTAGATGAACATCAAAGTTTATCACACTCTATATTTGTAATGGAAAAAAATCGATATTCTAAGCTTTTGAAAAACCTGCACATGCCTAGATTATCATACTCTTCATGGAGAAGGAAATGGCAACCCACTCCAGTATTCTTGCCTGGAGAATCCCAGGGACGGAGGAGCCTAGTGGGCTGCCGTCTATGGGGTCGCACAGAGTCGGACACGACTGAAGCAACTTAGCAGCAGCAGCAGCAGCAGCAGCATGCAGTCAAAAAGGTCACATACATCTTAGAGGCTGAGTTTGGGAGTTTAAGTCAACACCGCTAAGGAAAAGAAACGTTTCCATCCATTCTTCTAATATCAGACAGCCTGCAAATGCCATCGATGTGTTTGCCACATTTTGCAGACAGCAGGGAACTCATCGTGTTTGTCATGAATGGACAGCTCTTTGGGGAGAAGTTTTTAGCAGAACTTGAGAAGACCCCTGGTGTCCACCCACCATCCTTGCGCAAAGGGAGAATCAGTCAGTCATGTTTCCCCCTTGGGGGATAAACTAGCTAACCTCTTTACAGAATCACTGAGGCTAGACACAGAGAGGTATGACCTCACTTACTGTAGGATTCTGGACCCATGGTAACATCTGGTAACATGGTAACATTCTGATTCTCAGGTTCTTACTGTATAGTTCTACAGTGTGGGTTACAGACCTGTAGGATTCAGGGGATTATGGCTTATGTTCTGCAGGCGTTATGAGAGTCTACAGTTTCAGCAAATCATGTGCTAACATCTGCAAGGGATTTTTGAATAATAATACTTATTAAAGTACTTATACTCACATTATGTTAATCCCTATGACACCTCTGAGAAGTAGGCAAGAACAATTAGGTTTTGGCTGTTTTCAGATAAGCAAACTAAAGTCAGAAGTTTGTCAAACCAATAAAACCCAAAACAAAGCCAAAAAAAAAGATTCAGACTAAACAAATCAGTTTCTGGTCAGAGTATAAAAAAAAACTTGAGTTAGGGAAATTAAAAGAGTACATTTGACGCTGTCCAGGTGCACCCACACGGTGCTATCATACTGTGTTGTTACAAAGTCATAATGACACACTGTGGACTTGCAATCATCACAACGTTGAGTAACAACAATGCCTGAGATGTTATTCACCACCACACCTGGCTCATCAAGGCGGGTTCCTTTGGTTTGTGACAGGATGAGAGAAGGGAGCTGGCATGGTGGGTGATGAGATGTAGCCTGGGGGCTACATTCTGGCTCGAAGCTGCCCTAGTTTGTCACCAGTTAAGGAATTAGTAAATCCCAGGAAGAGCCCATCTTTGTGCCCAAAGCGCCAACCAGCTTTAGGTGGCAATGACTGTCTGTGTCAGCTCCTGCACCTGTTTTTGAATTCAAAGCCCTGATAATATCAGCAAGCTTCTGGGATCTACACAGACACTGAGAAGAGAGCCCAAGTCAAAGACGATTGCAAAGAAGCCGTAATCATCTCAGAAGGTAGGTTCGGTGTAATTCAAAGAGCCTCTTCCTAGAGATTAGAACTGGGTCCCTGGCCTCTTTTTAACTCCCTTGTACAGTGCCGACACGGTTTCTCCTGCCACGGCAGCCTCTTTCCTCATCTCTTGTGCAACTGAGCTTTTGTTGAGACAGGAGAACTTTGTCCCCAGCCATCCCTCACTGCCCCGCCCTGCTGGCTCATCCCGGGCCGCAGTGGGGGCCGCATGGAAGGCTGTGCTTCCCAGACGCTGCCCAGTGTGCTGGCAATTCACCTCCACCCCCCAGAGCTCCAGGAAACCTGCCTGCAGTGCATTTGGATACATCCTCTGGCTCCCTGCTCTGTGGGATGCTTGCCCAAATCTTTTCATGCCTACAGACAAAAGATACTCAGCAGCTCAATAGCTGCTTCTTAAGTGAAAAGATGGTTGGATGATGAAGAAATGCTACTTGTTTCTCTTTCTAATTCTTCCGCCCACCCATCCCCTAACCCCCCGCCCCACGTCCTGGGGTTCCTGCAGAGACACTCAGTGGCTTCCTCCAATATTGAGCCCAAATGTGAACTATCAAGCAACAGATACTTAAAGCAACTGTGACTGATGATAAATTATTCTTTTAAAAGACTTTGTGTGTGTGTGTGTGTGGACCATTTTTAAAGTCTTTATTCAATCTGTTACAATATTGCTTCTGTTTTAAGTTCTGGTGAAGATCCACAGGGCATGTGGATCTTAACTCCCGGACCAGGTACGGAACCTGCACCACCTGCATTGGAAGGGGAAGTCTTAACCACTGAACCTCCAGGGAAGTTCCCTAGTCTTACTTATAAGACGGTTTGGGGGGGACTGCTCCCTTGTGTAGCCTTTGGGGGGAAACATGATCATAATGGCCACTTCTGGCAAGCAAAGCAAATGTTCTTCTCAAGTCACATTTATGGAGTCTCCTCCGCAAGATCGGTGAGGGCATTTCTGATGTCCTGGAGAAGTGATGCCTTTGCAAAGCAGTTTGGTTACATACTTTGGTTCAGGTCTTCTGGATAGATCTATAAATATGGGGCAGGTATCACGTGGCCTTTTGTAAGTCAAAGAAGCAAGGTGAGGTTCCTGGAAGAGGGCAAAGGGCAGCAGGGAGGAGAGGAGTTGGGTTGAGGTTTGAGGGTGTGCTGGTTGCTGGAGGCAGGGGAGAGGGTCATTGCAGAAATGTCTGGCCTTGGGGACATGAGATGAGCAGACAGAGTCTGCATAAAGGGACAGGGTGTCCCATGCACTCAGGTTCGGGGCCTGATACAGCAGGGAGGTCTTGGATCCTCAGGCAAGGGCCTGTGGGAATAGACTGAGTGGGATCCTTGGGTGAGTGGGATCAGGGCAGGAAGGTGAGCCTTGACTCGGGGAGCAATGTGGGAGCCTGAGTCAGCACCTAGATGCTATGTTTCAGGTCGTGGGGCAGCCAAAGGTGCCCAGTGAGTGCTGCCTGCCTCCGCCTGACCCAGCTGCCCTGACCCGGGAGAGTTGCATAAGAGATGGAAGCCGCAGCCTATTGCGTACATCACCCTTCCATCGGGGGAGGCATGGAGTGGAAAGGAGGTCTAAGTTCATTGTGTTTCAAAGGGGAACTCTGAACTCAGACCCCTCCTTGATTTACATCTCATCTCTGCCTCTTTCCAGCTCTGTCTCTGAACAAGTCACCTCACCACCACGTGCCTTTTTGCTTCATCTGGAGCAAGGGGCAATTGGTAGGTGTCTTGTTATGTAGCTGAGGTTGAAATGAGTGCGTGCATGTGAAAGTTTCATTCCAGCAAGGGTTCAATACTCTTACTGTTAAAAGGTATAGAGGCAATTGCTTTATTTATTAAAGTGAAAATCTAGTTCAAGAGCCTGGAGATCTAAAAGGCTGTGGCTTGTAAAGTAACCTAAGTGATGTTTATAGGTTTGACCTTCCACTCAAATGACACTCGTGAGCCCTCAGAAGAGGCAGGGCCCCGAGTGTTCCCACAGACACTGTATCCTTTGTTCCCCGTCCTCGTGGCCTGTGAATGCCTCTAGAAAGAATCCCGGGTCTTCCTCTCAACTTTTTTTTTCCCCAAACCACTCCAAATTCTTGGCCTGCCCATTCCTCTGACCTCATGCAACTCTCCTAGTTGAAAAGACTGCTTCTCCTCTTCAAGACCAGCTCAAGAAGCCCTTTGTGACTCGCTCGAGTATGGAGCTTACGCACACCTCTCTGCTCCAGGTGTGGCCTAGTGCCTGGAACAGCAGCATCACCTGGGAGCTTGTTAAAAAGGCAGATGCTCAGGCCCCTGCCCAGATCTGAGTCTGGACTCTGCATTTTAACAAGTCGCCACACAGTGCTTCCTTGTACATTAAAGTCTGCTGCTGCTGCTGCTAAGTCGCCTCAGCCGTGTCTGACTCTGTGCGACCCCCGTCGAGGGCAGAGGGCAGCCCACTAGGCTCCTCCATCCCTGGGATTCTCCAGGCGAGAACACTGGAGTGGGTTGCCATTTCCTTCTCCAATGCAAGAAAGTGAAAAGTGAAAGTAAAGTCGCTCAGTCATGCCCGACTCTTAGCGACCCCATGGACTGCAGCGTACCAGGCTCCTCCATCCATGGGATTTTCTAGGCAAGAGTACTGGAGTGGGGTGCCATTGCCTTCTCCGTCATTAAAGTCTAGGAAACATTATCCTAGAATCTACATCCTATGCATTTACCAGTAAAGTGAGCAGGTTCAGAAAAAGCAAAAACAAAACTCAGTTCTGATTGATTTCCACAGACCTCTGAAAGCAGAGGTTGACCTTTCCAGAAAGTTGAAATTCACCCAGGATTTGAGGTCCTGGAATTCTCAGGGTGATGATATACTCAGCCCAGAGGATGCATTCACTAAAGGCCTCCAGGTACCCCACGGTGCTTGGACCTATTTCCTCAACGCACCAGAATCATGAAGGAGACCAAGCCTGTGGGGCCCTGGTTGGAGCTGATGCCTTGGCCAGTGCTGTGAAATGGCTGGAGAGTCTGTTTTATGGCACTGATGAGTCACAAATACAAACTAAGTGTTGGCTGTTTCCCTGGAGCTACCCGCAGTAGACGGTGCAAGGAGATATTTTTAGCATGGTGCCAGAGGCCAGACTCCAGCTTCTGGGTTAACAGGCTGCTAACAAGATAAGACATCACACTAGACTGATTTTCACATGAGAATCCATGTCTCTCTCTGGGTCCTCCATGGGGTCTGGCAGTAGCTGGACTTAGCGAGAGTGGAAGAGTATCATCCAGAGATGTCCATGCACCTGGGTCTTCTCACTGCGAACACAGGCTATTCTTTGTCCAAGAGATTTCTTTCTGGCTGCAGGAGTGTACTCAGCCTGAGTCAGGACAGCCCTCAACCAACCAACAAGCGGGAACTGGTGGGTAAATCCTGCAGCTCCCACTCTTCAGGTGGGGTGACACTGAGGCAGCTCACTCTGGTGCCCAGAGCCTCCTGGTAGACTTGCTCCCCGGTTGTCTGTAGTGGTAGACAGCACACTCTTTCCTGGCTGCCTCCCTTCCCTGTCTTCATCCCCTGCTCATCTGCCTGCATCCTGGGATCACTTCCTCAAGAAAGGACCTGCCTTCACATCATGTCTCAGGTCTGGTCCTGGGGAAAATGAACCAAGACAGGAGCAACAGACTTGGGTTTGAATTTTGACTCTCATCGTATGTTGTGTGTGTCCTTGGTCAGGTCATTCAGTCACTTTGAGCCTAGTTCTCCCTTAATAAGTGAGAATAGTGAAGAGAAATATAATCTGGATTTTTGTTAAATTTAAATGGCTGATTATATAAAAGGCTTAATACAGTGCTTAGCAGCAGTGAATGTTGAATAAATGATCATTGGGATCTCAACATGGTTGTCCCTTGGTATCCACAAAGGACTGGTTCCAGGAACCTCTGTGGACTCACAAATCTACAGATGCTTAAGTCAGTTATATAAAATGGCATAGTGCTTGTATATAATCTATGCACATCCTCCCATATAATTTAAATCATCTCTGGATTACTTATAATACCTCAGTTCAGTTCAGTTCAGTTCAGTCGCTCAGTCAGGTCCAACTCTTTGCAACCCCATGGACTACAGCACGCCAGACTTCCCTGTCCATCACCAACTCCTGGAGTTTACTCAGACTCATGTCCATTGAGACGGTGATGCCATCCCCCTTCTCCTCTTGCCCTCAATCTTTCCCAGCATCAGGGTCTTTTCAAATGAGTCAGCTCTTCGCGTCAGGTGGCCAAAGTATTGGAGTTTCAGCTTCAACATCAGTTCTTCCAATGAATATTCAGGACTGACTCCTTTAGGATGGACTGATTGTACCTCCTTGCAGTCCAAGGGACTCTTAAGAGTCTTCTCCAACACCGCAGTTCAAAAGCATCAATTCTTTGGCGCTCAGCTTTCTTTATAATACCTAATACAATGTAAATCCTGTACAAATAGTTGCCAGCATGTGATAAAGTTTTGCTTTTTAAAAAATTTTGTTTGTTTATTTACTTATTTTTTAGCCTTGCCAGGCCTTCTTTGCTGTGCATGGACTTTCTCCAGTGGTGGCAAGCAGGAGCTACCCTCTAGTTGCTCCTCCGCATGTTGGGTCTTCCAGGACCAGGGATTGAACCTGTGTCCCCTGCATTGGCAGGCGGATTTCTAATCACTAAACCCCCAGGGAGTCCAAGTTTTGCGTTTTTAACTTTCTGGAAAATGTTTTCCTGAATAATTTCAGTCTGTGGTTGGCTGAATCTGATGACTGTGGAGCAAGCAGAAGTGGAAGGCTGACAGTAACTGTCCACATCTGCTATCTGCTGCTGCTGCTAAGTCGCTTCAGTCGTGTCTGACTCTGTGCGAGGAAGAGCTAATCCTTGGTGATAGATTCTGCTAAAAATAGACTTAAGTGTTGTTTATTTTTCCTTAGAGAATATTGCCTTCCTTTCAGAACTTTCCTTCTTTTAGTCTTATCAGTTCCTCATTCTAATTTGGGGGATTTGCCTGGAAAATCCCAAGGACGGAGGAGCCTGGTAGGCTGCAGTCCATGGGGTCGCTGGAGTCGGACAGGACTGAGCGACTTCCCTTTCACTTTTCACTTTCACACACTGGAGAAGGAAATGGCGGCCCACTCCAGTGTTCTTGCCTGGAGAATCCCAGGGACGGGGAAGTCTGGTGGGCTGCCGTCTATGGGGTCGCACAGAGTCGGACAGGAACGACTGAAGCGACTTAGCAGCAGCAGCAGAGAAATGATGGGGGCTTCCCCGGCGGCGCTAGTAGTGAAAGACCCCGCCTGCCGCCGCAAGAGACAGGAAACGCGGGTTCAGTCCCTGGGTCAGGAAGATCCCTTGGAGGAGGGTGTGGCAAC
Source organism: Bison bison bison (assembly GCF_000754665.1). Lineage (NCBI taxonomy): Eukaryota > Metazoa > Chordata > Mammalia > Artiodactyla > Bovidae > Bison > Bison bison. The sequence goes on from NW_011494768.1 coordinate 3,154,564, forward strand.
CCACTCCAGGATTCTTGCCTGGAGAATCCCGTGGACAGAGGAGCCTGGTGGGCTGCAGTCCACGGGGTCGCAAAGAGTCGGACTTCACCTGGAGGACTTAGCAGGCAGGCGGGGAAATGATGCATAGCTCAAAGTTACTGGTCAAACCCGGCCACATAGGATTCAACATTTTTATGACGGTCTGAATAGTCTTAACTATACTTCAGTTCAGTTCAGTTCAGTTCAGTCGCTCAGTCGTGTCCGACTCTTTGCGACCCTATGAATCGCAGCACACCAGGCCTCCCTGTCCATCACCAGCTCCCGGAGTTCACTCAGACTCACGTCCAGGTATATCTTTTTCCCATACAGAATATAAAAATTCAAGGACCCAGAACTCTGATGAATTCATAGTTACTCTAATAACAAGCAAGTATTCTCTGGTATTAATCTACATAAAAATAGGACCTCTTCTCCCTCCAAGGTCAGGACAGTACCCTTAAATGTAAGCAGAGGACACAGGTGAAGGCAAGTCCAACAAAGTGGAACACACAGTTGTGTGATACCCCATAATCCTGATGTTCAAGAACGTTCCAGTTTAGGTGGCCATTCTTTTTTCCAATGAGTCAGACTTTATTCATTTGTTCACTTCTTTCCTCTTTCCAGTAAAGAATTGCACCAGTCAGTTTTTCTTGTTCAGCAATCATGTCACCCAGTTAACAAAAATACTTTTCCCCCACGCAAACCACTATCGAGTTCTTTCTCATACTGCAATAGACTCTTCAAGCCCAAATGTAGGATTTTACATTTGTCTCAGCTACATTTGATTTTATTTGTGTGACATTATTGATATTTTAAGATAGTTTTTTTTTTTTTTCTTTGCTCGTGAAGTGCTACATTTTCCTCTTTTCTTGAAGCCACCTTCAGTTTTGATAAATAAGCCTTCCATTTCTTCCTCAAAGCCTTGGAACATGCCCATCAGACAGGGATCAGAGAGGAAGACTTTTTCTTTTCCTATTAAATAGTAGTTTTAGTGATATAGAATCCTATTATTTTCTGTTGACCAATCATGATACAATGGTATTAAGTGAATAATAGTTACGAAATCACAACAGTAAAAGATGTTTATCAGTTTTCACAATCAGTAGCCAGACCAAAAAAAAAAGATAATTACAATTGCAAGCCATAATGGAAATATGATTAACCTAGCAGTATAAAATAATTATGCACAATTTGGGGGGTTAGGCGGAGTGATGTGGTAAGTGGGAGTGCACGCATGCACATGTTCTCCTCCACCCGGTCATTCTGTGTCTTTCGGTTGGTGCATTTAACCCATTTACAGTTAAGGTAATTATTGACGTGTATGATCCCATTACCATTTTCTCAATTGCTTTGGGTTTATTTTGTGTAGGTCCTTTCCTTCTCTTATGTTTCCTGCCTAGAGAAGTTCCTTTAGCATTTGTTCTAAAGCTGGTTTGGTAGTGCTGAATTCTCTCAACTTTTGCTTGCCTGGAAAGCTTTTGTTTTATCCTCCAATCTGAATGAGATTGCTGTGTAGACTATTATTGTTTGTAGATTCTTCTCTTTCATCACTTTAAATACGTCATGAAGGTGGCCATTCTTAAACTCCATCTCACAAGTTATTAGCTCCTATCTGGCCTGGTTGCACACCTCTTATACACCCAGGGAGGCAACTTTATATCTTCAGCAGATTCTTTGAAAAATCTCTACTTTATTCTAGTCAGCACTTGTACCTATTAAGGATTAAAATATCATTGTTTACTGAGGTATTTAGGATTATTCCAGGATAAATTAAAGTTTTGCTTTTTGTAACTTTCTGGAAGTTTTTTTTTCTCAAATATTTCCAGTCTGTGGATAGTTGAATCCAGTGGATGTGGAACACGCAGAAATGGAGGGTGAACAGTAATTGCCCGCATTTTGCGATCCAAGAACTCATCCAGCAATAAAGACAGCCAGCAGCTACTGATGCCTTACCTATTGTGAATTAATTAAATTATTTTTCCCTCCCTATACCATCTCATTTCTGGAACATCTCAAATGAGAAGTTGTTCCAAGGACACTGAAACTAGCCCTGCTCTCAAAGGTGGTTGTGTTCTGATGTAAATACAGTAGCAGGGAGAATTCTTTATGGGTAAAAGTTGGGTTGAGCACATTAGTGAGAGAGAACAAGTGATTTGTATATCTGAGACTGAAAGTCTATTAGTTTTCTACTGTAAGAGATTAGCACAAATCTATGGCTTTAAAATAGCACAAATTTGCTATCTTACAGTTCTGGAGGCTAAAGGCCTGAAATGGGTCTTGTTCAGTTTAGTTGCTCAGTCATGTCCATCTCTTTGTGAGCCCCACAGACTGGAGCATGTCAGGCCTCCCTGTCCATCACCAACTCCTGGAGTTTACTCAAACTCATGTCCATTGAGTCAGTGGTGGCATCCAACCATCTCATTCTCTGTTGTCCCCTTTTCCTCCTGCCTTCAATCTTTCCCAGCATCAGGGTCTTTTCAAATGAGCCAGTTCTTTGCATCAGGTGGTCAAAGTATTGGAGTTTCAGCTTCATCATCAGTCCTTCCAATAAATATTCAGGACTGATTTCCTTTAGGATGGACTGGTTGAATCTCCTTGCAGA
>NW_011494768.1:3157283-3164955 GCF_000754665.1 Bison bison bison
TCATCAGTCCTTCCAATAAATATTCAGGACTGATTTCCTTTAGGATGGACTGGTTCAGTCTCCTTGCAGTCCAAGGGATTCTCAAGCGTCTTCTCCAACACCACAGTTCAAAAGCATCAATTCTATGGCGCTCACCTTTCTTTATAGTCCAACTCTCACATCCATACATGACCACTGGAAAAACCATAGCTTTGACTAGATGGACCTTGGTTGGCAAAGTAATGTCTCTGCTTTTTAATATGCTGTCTAGATTGATCATAACTTTTCTTCAAGGAAAAATGTCTTTTAATTTCATGGGTGCAGTTACCATCTGCAGTGATTTTGGAGCCCCCCAAAATAAAGTCTGTCACTGTTTCCATTGTTTCCCCATCTATTTGCCATGACGTAATGGGACTGGATACCATGATCTTAGTTTTCTGAATGTTGAATTTTAAGCCAACTTTTTCACTCTTCTCTTTCACTTTCATTAAAAGGCTGTTTAGTTCTTTGCTTTCTGCCATAAGGATGGTATCATCTGTGTGTCTGAGGTTATTGATATTTGTCCTGGCAATCTTATTCCAGCTTGTTCTTCAACCAGCCCAGCATTTCTCATGATGTACTCTGCAATATAACTTTGACATACTCCTTTCCTGATTTGGAACCAGTCTGCTGTTCCATGTCCAGTTCTAACTTGCTTCTTGATCTGCATACAGATTTCTCAGGAGGCAGGTCAGGTGGTCTGGTATTCCCATCTCTTTAAGAATTTTCCACAGTTTGTTGTGATCCACACAGTCAAAGGCTTTGGCATAGTCAATAAAGAAAAAGTAGATGTTTATCTGGAAATCTCTTGCTTTTTTGATGATCCAATGGATGTTGGCAATTTGGTCTCTGGTTCCTCTGCCTTTTCTAAAACCAGCTTGAACTTCTGGTAGTTCATGGTTCACATATTGCTGAAGCCTGGCTTGGAGAATTTTGAGCATTACTTTGCTAGCATGTGAGATGAGTGCAATTGTGTGGTAGTTTGAACATTCTTTGTCATTGCCTTTCTTTGGGATTGGAATGAAAACTGACCTTTTCCAGTCCTGTGGCCACTGCTGAGTTTTCCAAATTTGCTGGCATATTGAGAGCAGCACTGATCTTAGACAAGTATTAAGCAACCTGTTGTGGAGCCTGAATTTACTCATCTGTAAACTAGTACTGCCCTCATGGGGCTGTCCACAGGGTTAAATAAGTACGTAAGGAAAGATCATCAACTCAGCATCTGGTGCAGTGTAAATTCTCAGTAAATGCTAGTTGCTTATATAAAATAACCACAGTAAGCATTTATTAAAAGATATAAATGAGAACTGTTATCTATTTTCTTGGGCCCAAAGAGAGAGCATGAAGAATAAGTTACTGAACGTTTTAAGAGCTTTGTAAAATTGGAAGATAAATTGAAATTCTTCCATTGTAATTTTGGCAAAGGACTAAGAAATTACAATTTTGTTTGAAGATAATTTCAAACTTAGCAAAATATTTGCAAGAATAAGAATATTACAAAGAACATCCAAGTATCTTTTACTTAGATTCATCTAATAACACAGCAGGTACAAACAATTCAGTAGCTTCTATTACCAGGCATTTTATATTTCTTTTCCAACATACTGTGAATCAGGCATCATAATACAGATTAGTTCCATACCATGAATCAGGCATCATAATAGAGGTTATTTTTGGAATTAGTAAATAACAATCTAGGAAGGTTAAGTAATTTGCCTAGGACCACATTATAGTAGGCTATAAAACAAGAAGACAAATGTTTGGGTCAAAGCCTATACTTAGGAAAAAAAAAAAATCAATGGTTGTAAATTTATGTATGCTATATACTGGGCTTTCCTGGTAGCTAGCTGGTAGAGAATCTGCCTGCAAGGCAGGAGACCCTGGTTTGATTACTTGGTCAGGAAGATCCCCTGGGAAAGGGATAGGCTACCCACTCCAATATTCTTGGGCTTCCCTGGTGGCTCATATGGTAAAAAATCTGCCTGCAATGCTGGAGACCTGGGTTCAATCCCTGGGTTGAGAAGATCCCTGGAGGAGGGCATGGCAACCCACTCTAGTTTCTTGCCTGAGAATCCCATGGACAGAGGAGCCTGGCAGGCTACAGTTGATGGGGTTGCAGAGAGCTGGACACAGCAAGTAACTAAGCGCAGCGCAGCACGTGCCGTATAGCATACTTGTGGTTGCTATTAACACATCCCATCTGTTTTATCACCCTATCTACTCATCATCTTCATCTTTATGGACTGTCCAAGGAAGACTATTACATTTAGAATGGATAAACAACAAGATCCTACTGTATAGCACAAGGAACTATATTCAATATCCTGTGATAAACCATTGGAGAAGGCAATGGCACCCCACTCCAGTACTCTTGCCTGGAAAATCCCACGAATGGAGGAGCCTGGTGGGCTGCAGTCCATGGGGTCACTGAGGGTCGGACACGACTGAGAGACTTCACTTTCACTTTTCACTTTCATGCATTGGAGAAGGAAATGGCAACCCACTCCAGTGTTCTTGCCTGGAGAATCCCAGGGACGGGGGAGCCTGGTGGGCTGCCGTCTCTGGGGTCGCACAGAATCGGACACGACTGAAGTGACTTAGCAGGCAGTGATAAACCATAATGGAAAAGAATATTAAAAATGTATACCTGTGCATAACTGAGTCATGTTGCTGTATAGCAGATTGGCACAACATTGTGAATCGACAATACTCAGTAAAAATAAAGGAAAATATGACACAGATGAACCTGTCTATGAAACAGGGAGAGACTCACAGAGGGTGGTTGGGGAGGGAGAGCTGGAACTTCAGTAGATGCAAACTGTTACACAGAGAATGGATAAATGGCAAGGTCCTACTGTGTAGGACTATACTCAGTACCCTGAGGTAAACCTTATGCAAGATTGCATGGATGCTCAGTCATGTGTGATTCTTTGCAACCCCAATGGACTGCAGCTCACCAGGCTCCTCTGTCCATGGGATTTTCCAAGCAGGACTACTGAAGTGGTTGCCAGTTCCTCCTCCAGGGGATCTTCCCAACCCAGGGATCGAACCCAAGTTTCCTGTGTCTCCTGCATTGGCAGGAGTATTCTTTACCACCGAGCCATTTCTGAGTTACTTTGCTGTACAGCAGAAATTAACAATAGAAATGATAAATTTATATAACATTATAAATCAGCTATACTGATTAAAAAACTAAACTAAAAAAAAAATAACAACTTAAGTCTCCAAACTTCCCCAAGGCAGTTCCAAAAAAGGAGGCAATTTTACACTTCTGATAATTGTACGCACTCTAAGGGCTCTGCCATAGCTTCGGCAGCCGCTTTGTAAGACCATTAATGACAGTGACACGAATATGTTTGGATTACACTTAGCAATCTGGGTGCTTAATGCAGTTCAACCATTTGCTCCAGGTCACCGGAGGTTAACAAGCCAGTTGTGAATATAAACATAACCGTGTTTCATTAGCTAAGCTCCCAGTGTGAAGAGCAAGGACAAAGCTGCATCAATAATCTTTGCTTTTGTCTAGGAGCAAGTGGTACCTCTTGGATAAAATCACTGATACTCACTGTTGTGTTTGAAGATCCTTATGGTCGCGCCTGAGAGTCGGGCCCCCAGCACTAGGGATGCGTGGTTTAACTCGTCGCTTAAAATGAGGCATCCCTGTGTAGAAAACAAGCACACGGAACACAGGCCAATAAATAAAGTCAAGGGGAAGAGGCACGCGGGAATAGGAGCTCACTTCTAGACCTGTAACATGGATTCCCACAGCCCTCTTTAATTTTAGAAGGCCGAGAGTTTAAACGGGTGTTTATGTGTTTGCATGGATAAGATCCTCAAGAGCAATTAGCTGATGGAGATGGGGATCCTCTTAAGGGAATAACATCTTTTTGAATTATTTTTATGCTACAGGATTGATGGTTGGCAGGAAAATGAATATACTTTTGGGTGGGGCATGGATTTTCTGGGATTTTCCAGTTCCTGCTGGATTATTTGAAACGGTTTTGAAGCACTGAGACTAGAAGGTAGGGTTGTTAGTTCATTTTTTTTTCCCCTGCAAGACATTTCAAGCTCTTCTTTTCTGATTCCCATTCCACAGTATAGTAACATCCATGTAGACAGAAGCTTCACTGCTTTACAGTTAAAACTGCATCTGGAAAAGTATGGATGCAAGTCAGTCTGAGGCAAGGAGAGAAGGTCAGTCTAATTTACTGCTTATCAATTTATGTTTATAAACTCTTTTTCTTTATTAATTTAAAGATTTCTAAATTATGAAATTGCCCAACCATATTTTAAATGCAGGGACATGCAAAAAAAAAAAAGAAAGAAAGAAAGCATTTTTCCTTTGTGGCCAGCCAGAATCTTTGAGTTCTTCCTTATATTTTAGAAATTTCACACATGATACATTTTAAATTTTTGAGGCCAAAGGGAGCAAAATTCTCACATCTCCATACTCCAGACATTGTGTGTTTATAATTTTTTGGTGAACATATGAGAGTTGTAAATCATCATATCTCACTCTCAAATTCTTTAGCATGTATCCACTAGGAAAAAGGACATTCTCCTACATGATCATGATGCAGTCATCATAATTAAACATTAATACAATGCTATCACTTAAAATGGGCTTCCCTGGTGGCTCAGATGGTAAAGAATCTGCCTGCAGTGCAGGAGATGGGGGCTGGATTACTGGGTTGGGAAGATCTCTTGGAGAAGGAAAGGCAAGTATTCTTGCCTGGAGAATTTCATGGACAGAGGATCCTATGGGCTACAGTCCATGGGGTCACAAGGAGTCATCACTTAATATATCAGACTTTGCCAACGGTCCTAAAAATGTCTTGATGTCTTTTGTAGAAGTTTCATTTCCTTCTTTTTTGTTTTTTCAGTGCAGAATCCAATCAAAGATTATATATTGCATTGTATTAGTTGCCATGAGTCAGATTTTTAAAAACAGAAATCTGATTACGGCACTTGCTTACTGAAAATGAGGCAACCAATTCTCCATTTTTCTCCAGAAGAATTTCCAAAACTCTACCACCATTTATGCTGCAAAGTTCTTTACAGTTTGGTACCTGTCTTCATTCTGATTTCTTCTTCAACCATTCTCTTCTGTTCTAATTCTTTTAAACTTCAGTGCTTTATACATGATACTTCCATTTCCTTCTCTTAAGGACATTACTTACTTATCTAAACAGATAAGTACCAGATTCTGTTCTTATGTCACCTTCTTTGCATGGGCACCCCAGCCTTTCTTGAAAGAATTATTTTGTCCCTTCCCATTTATGGGCACACCTTTTCTGTAATATTCATTCTAAGGTGGTACTAGTAGTAAATAACCCACCTGCCAATGCAGGAGACTTAAGAGATGTGGGTTTGATCCCTGGAGTGGGAAGATCCCCTGGAGGAGGGCATGGCAACCCACTCCAGTATTCTTGCTTGGAGAATCCCATGGACAGAGGAGCATGGCGGGCTATGGTTCATACGATTGCATAGAGTTGGACGCTATACCCCATTAGACTGTAAACTACCTGAATTTACAGGACAAAGGTCTTATACATCTTTGTATGCCCTACATCTTGCCTCATTGGAGGACACAGAAGATTCTCAGTAAGTGACTTACTGAATGAACAAAAAAGTGAATTACACAAGCAAACTGTTTTGTCAAAATAAATGCTTAACAATCATTTGCTACACTGAACATGATGACTCAGGAGCTTAGAAATTTAATTGAACTTGCTAAACTGTCACGGAAGAGGAATTTTGACTCACATCTAGGGCTGAGATTCTATAACTGGAATCTCATGACCAAGAAATTTGTTGGACTCAGCTGGCACTGACACAGGCTGGGACCTGGACCTGGGACCCTTTGCCGCAGAGCTTGCACCTAGACGAACCTCTCTGTGTTCTTGAGCAGCAAAGTACAAAGAAGTTATTTTTGTGGGACTAAAAATAGCTGTATGCATACACTGCAAATTATGGACAACGAAATATAAACCCCAACTGCCACTTCTGAAGAGCCAGCAGAAGAAGCAGGGTGTTGGGAGCAAAAACAGGGTACTGCACATGGTCCCTGCACACAACATCACCACAGCAGTGGGCAGACCACCTAAGCCATCCCTTCAGCCTGACCTCTGGACCCACCTCTATCCTCACCTCATGTAAGAAACCAGATCGTCCCCCTTCAGGGAGTGAGCAAGTAAGGGAACCTCTTACTTATTTTTGCTCCTGGGGCCCCCTTAAAGCCTTGTCTTAATCTCTTGTCTGGTCTCATCAATTTCTATTGATTAGGAAAGGACCCTGGTTGGTAATAGTACATATATTCAAAAAGCTGAACATCCAATCCTAAGAAAAGAAACTTCTCAGCTATATGTCTAACAGAAGGTCTACTCAGATTGTCTCAGGAATAACACAGCAGAAGACAATTATGTTAACAAAGACTCACCTTTCCAACGAGTGCAGGGATATTCATTGAGTTTGTTGCAAATCCCATCCCAAATACCATAGCAGCTTCCACGTTCAGGAACTTAGCCACAAGATCCTCCAGCTCTTTATGCTTATCCAAGGTTCCTGCACATGAAATAATAGGGTGGGTGAGTCTTCTGTTCTCAACAAGTTGAAGACTGAAGACTCAAATTCCAATGCTTACCCATCACCAAAAGACACATATAAGAGTGCTCATAGCAGGTCTGTTGGCTGTAGACCCATTATAGAAGCAATTCAAATACTCATACACTGTAGAATGGATCAATACACTGTGGGGGGTATTTATATAGTAGAATTCAGCACAGCGATGAGAAAAAACAAACTAATGTTCCATGCAACAACATGGAAAACATCACAAATATGTGGTTGAGTGAAAAAAGTCAGATATGTATACACGCATATTGTATGAATCCATTTATAGTTTACAAACAGACAGAAGCAACCGATAGTACCAGTGTTAGGAGTCAGGTATTTGCTGTTGTTGTTTAGTTGCTAAGTCATATCTAACTCCTTGGACCACAGCCCGCCAGGCTGTCCATGGGATTTCCCAGGCAAGAAAACTAGAGTAGGTTACCACTTCCTTCTCCAGGGGATCCTCCCAACCCAGGGATGAAACTCCACCTCTGCCCTGGCAGGTGGATTCTTTACCACTGAGCCACCAAAGAAGTTCTAAAAGTCAGAAAAGTGGGTACTTTTCTTGGAAGCATGCAAAGCGCTTTGAGATGCAGAAAGTGAAGAGGAACTAAAAAGCCTCTTGATGAAGGTGAAAGGGGAGAGTGAAAAAGTTGGCTGAAAACTCAACATTCAGAAAACGAAGATCATGGCATCCGGTCCCATCACTTCATGGGAAATAGATGGGGAAACAGTGGAAAGTGTCAGACTTTATTTTTTTGGGCTCCAAAATCACTGCAGATGGTGACTTCAGCCATGAAATTAAAAGACATTTACTCCTTGGAAGAAAAGTTATGACCAACCTAGATAGCATATTCAAAAGCAGAGATATTACTTTGCCAACAAAGGTCCGTCTAGTCAAGGCTATGGTTTTTCCAGTGGTCATGTATGGATGTGAGAGTTGGACTATGAAGAAAGTTGAGCACCAAAGAATTGATGCTTTTGAACTGTGGTGTTGGAGAAGACTCTTGAGAGTCCCTTGGACTGCAAGGAGATCCAACCA
>NW_011494768.1:3165055-3166372 GCF_000754665.1 Bison bison bison
CTAAGTCGCTTCAGTCATGTCTGACTCTTTGTGACCCCATGGACTGTAGCCCACCAGGCTGCTCTGTCCACGGGGTTCTCCAAGCAAGAACATTGGAGTGGGTTGCCACACTCTTCTTCAGGGGATCTTCCCAAACCAAAGATGAACCCGCACCTGTTCTGTCTTGTGCATTGGCAGGTGAGTTCTTTACCACTAATGCCACGTGGGAAGCCCCACACCCCAGAATCAACCACCACCAAAAATCTACAAACAGGAAATGCTGGAAAGGGTGTGGAGAGGAGGGAAGCCTCCTACACTGTTGGTGGGAACAGACGTGGATACAGCCACTATGGAGGAGAGTATGGAGATTCTAGCACCCCCCTCTCCCCATGTTACGTACAGTCCCTCAGGCCTCACGGAGAGCGTCAAGGCTCCCATAGTCTTATGCTTGCCCTCGCTCTAAGTTCTGCATCTATGCTGTCCAGTATTGTAGCCATCAACTACACATGGCTAGTGCGATGGCAGAGCTGAGTATTGTAGCCATCAACTACACATGGCTAGTGCGATGGCAGAGCTGAGTATTGTAGCCATCAACTACACATGGCTAGTGCGATGGCAGAGCTGAGTATTGTAGCCATCAACTACACATGGCTAGTGCGATGGCAGAGCTGAGTATTGTAGCCATCAACTACACATGGCTAGTGCGATGGCAGAGCTGAGTATTGTAGCCATCAACTACACATGGCTAGTGCGATGGCAGAGCTGAGTATTGTAGCCATCAACTACACATGGCTAGTGCGATGGCAGAGCTGAGTATTGTAGCCATCAACTACACATGGCTAGTGCGATGGCAGAGCTGAGTATTGTAGCCATCAACTACACATGGCTAGTGCGATGGCAGAGCTGAGTATTGTAGCCATCAACTACACATGGCTAGTGCGATGGCAGAGCTGAGTGTTACATTTTTTAAAATTTTAGTTAATTTAAAGGTTAAAACTGAAGCTCTGGAAAATATTCTCTACTAAACACAATTTTACTGTTTTAGTCAGATTATTTTACATTTATTTCACTTTAACCAATGAAAATTTAATGTCTGGATTGACAGGTGCTGGAAGGGTAAAAGAATCTGCCTGCTAATGCTGAAGGCATAAGAGATGCAGGTTCAATTCCTGGGTTGGGAAGATCCCCTGGAGAAGGAAATGGCAACCCACTCCAGTATTCTTATCTGGAGGATCCTCATGGACAGAGGATCCTGGCTGGGTACAGTCTATGGGGTTGCAAAGAGTCAGACATGACTGAAGCAACTGAGCTCACATGGAAGGGTGTAATATCCACTAT
>NW_011494768.1:3166472-3199904 GCF_000754665.1 Bison bison bison
TCCAAAATCACTGCAGATGGTGACTTCAGCCATGAAATTAAAAGACATTTACTCCTTGGAAGAAAAGTTATGACCAACCTAGATAGCATATTCAAAAGCAGAGATATTACTTTGCCAACAAAGGTCCGTCTAGTCAAGGCTATGGTTTTTCCAGTGGTCATGTATGGATGTGAGAGTTGGACTATGAAGAAAGTTGAGCACCAAAGAATTGATGCTTTTGAACTGTGGTGTTGGAGAAGACTCTTGAGAGTCCCTTGGACTGCAAGGAGATCCAACCAGTCCATTCTGAAGGAGATCAGCCCTGGGATTTCTTTGGAAGGACTGATGCTAAAGCTGAAACTCCAGTACTTTGGCCACCTCATGCGAAGAGCTGACTCATTGGAAAAGACTCTGATGCTGGGAGGGATTGGGGGAAGAAGGAGACGGGGACGACAGAGGATGAGATGGCTGGATGGTGTCACTGACTTGATGGACATGAGTCTGAGTGAACTCTGGGAGTTGGTGATGGACAGGGAGGCCTGGCGTGCTGCGATTCATGGGGTCACAAGCAGTCGGACACGACTGAGCAACTGAACTGAACTGAACTGAGACGTTTTGTTTCTAGATCCTGGTGCGAGTTATGTGGGTATGTTTTTTTTGTGACAATCCACTGAACTTTATACTTATGATTGGAGCAATTTTCTATATATATGTGTTTTATCATGTAATAAAATTTATAAAAAATGCCACAATTCCTCTTTCCTCCCACCCTACACCCCACGAATAATTAAATTTTAACTCCCTCAGAGATTCCCCACTCTTAAATGCAGAATTCATGACTTTCATACATGCAATCAAGCTATAATTTATTGAACCTTTGGAATGTGCTAGATTTCAAAGCCCACTATTTAAGTTATCTCATTTAATTTTAAGGGCCCAATAATGCAGGTATTATTACTTTACAGATAAGAAAACTGAAGTGGGAAGCGGTAACAGATAAAAATCAACAGAGACAGTCAAGTCTAACTCCAAAGTTCACATTTTTACGACTCTACCACCTTTAAAGCTTACTCTCTGACCACTTCTTTTTTTATTATTATTTCTTTTTTACTATTTTTCCCCCTTCTCTCTACAATAGGTTCTCATTAGTTATATATTTTATACAGAGTAGTGAATATATGTCAATCTGAATCTCTCAAATTATTGCTCCCTCCCTTCCCCTCTTGGTGTCCATACTTTTGTTCTCTTTGTCTATGTCTATTTTTGCTTTGCAAATAGGTTCACCTGTACTATTTTTTCTAGATTCCCTATATATGCATACAGATGGCCAAGAGGCACATGAAAAGATGCTCAACATCACTATCAGAGAAATGCAAATCAAAACTGCAATGAGGGCTTCCTGCATTGTAGCTCAGTGGTGGCTCAGTGGTAAGGGATCCCGCTGCCAACGAAGGAGACACGGTTTTGATCCCTGATTTGGGAAGATCCCACATGCTGTGGAGCAATTGAACCTATGTGCCACAACTATTGAATCTGTTCTCTAGAGCCCAGTAGGCAAAACTCCCAAGCCCATGTGCTTCGGCTACTGAGGCCAAGCACCCTAGAGCCTGTGTTCTGCAACGAGGAACCACCACAATGAAAAGGCCATGCACCACAACTAGAGAGCAGTCTGCAGAGCAACCAAGACCCAGCACAGCCAAAAATAGATAAGTAGATACAATTCTGTAAAAAAACTACAATAAGGTGCCACCTCACACCCCAGAATGTGCGTGCGTGTGTGTGTGTGTGTGTGCGCGCGCTAAGTCGCTTCAGTCATGTCTGACTCTTTGTGACCCCATGGACTGTAGCCCACCAGGCTGCTCTGTCCACGGGGTTCTCCAAGCAAGAACATTGGAGTGGGTTGCCACACTCTTCTTCAGGGGATCTTCCCAAACCAAAGATGAACCCGCACCTGTTCTGTCTTGTGCATTGGCAGGTGAGTTCTTTACCACTAATGCCACGTGGGAAGCCCCACACCCCAGAATCAACCACCACCAAAAATCTACAAACAGGAAATGCTGGAGACGGTGTGGAGAGGAGGGAAGCCTCCTACACTGTTGGTGGGAACAGACGTGGATACAGCCACTATGGAGGAGAGTATGGAGATTCTAGCACCCCCCTCTCCCCATGTTACGTACAGTCCCTCAGGCCTCACGGAGAGCGTCAAGGCTCCCATAGTCTTATGCTTGCCCTCGCTCTAAGTTCTGCATCTATGCTGTCCAGTATTGTAGCCATCAACTACACATGGCTAGTGCGATGGCAGAGCTGAGTATTGTAGCCATCAACTACACATGGCTAGTGCGATGGCAGAGCTGAGTGTTACATTTTTTAAAATTTTAGTTAATTTAAAGGTTAAAACTGAAGCTCTGGAAAATATTCTCTACTAAACACAATTTTACTGTTTTAGTCAGATTATTTTACATTTATTTCACTTTAACCAATGAAAATTTAATGTCTGGATTGACAGGTGCTGGAAGGGTAAAAGAATCTGCCTGCTAATGCTGAAGGCATAAGAGATGCAGGTTCAATTCCTGGGTTGGGAAGATCCCCTGGAGAAGGAAATGGCAACCCACTCCAGTATTCTTATCTGGAGGATCCTCATGGACAGAGGATCCTGGCTGGGTACAGTCTATGGGGTTGCAAAGAGTCAGACATGACTGAAGCAACTGAGCTCACATGGAAGGGTGTAATATCCACTATTTTTTGAAGATAGTACAAAGACAATAAAAACAGTATAGTATAGTTTATTAATATTTTACTTATTGATTACATTTTTAAATGGTAATATTTGGGATATATTGAGTCAAATAAAATGTATTATAAAATTAAGTTTGCCTGATTTTTTTAAAACTTTTCAAAAGGCAGCTACTAAAAAAATTTAAATTACACATGTCTTGCATTTTATTTTTGTTTCTCTAAGTAATACACTTAACAGAATAAAAAATGTACAAACTGAGAAATGCTGTAATTTATATTCATAGAACATAGGAGCAGACTTAACTTAGATTTAAGTTAGAGAAATATTATTAGCATATTCAGGACTATTATAATCATGCTTCTATTAACACATTTGACTATACAGAGTGTGATATCAGAATTTTATCTAAATTGGTAAGTCAGCCTGCTTATTGAACTAAATTGATGAAGTGTTAAACTTGAGAAAGCATTGTATGGTGAGCTGAAAATTTTATTTTGCATTTAACATAAAAAAGAATATCTGATGACCCATCTTTGCTCTTCCTGAGAGGTCACAATAGCTAGCTGGTAGTCTTTTTCTCAAATCTGAATTCATTTATCCTCCAAACTGTCTGAAAACATTGTTTAGAAAACAAACATTCTAGCAGAGTCAATTTCACTCAAGATTTGGAGGTGGTGAATAGTTAGAAATTTAAATTGTAATTGAAAACTTTATTATTCAAGATATAACATAGTGTGAAGAAAAGAAACTGAAATTTAAAGATAAAATGTGGGCACATTTGTCAGACTTGTTTTTACCTCGCAGAGACTGTATCCTAAAGGGTGGTGAGAGGACCACCAGCGTAGCCATGAGGGAACTGGTCTTGATGGCAGCTCTCCCACTAAACAGCCGGATGGCCTCTGGCAATCTCTCCTCGCTGGAGGGATTGGGAGAAGTGCTGTTTTAGGCATCCTTGACCTTAGGAGTGCTCTTTCCTCCACCTCGAATGAGTTTCTGCAGCTCTGAGTCATTCTTTGAGACCCACCTAACACAACATCTTTTCTTGGATGCCATCTCAGCTTCCCTAGGCAAACTTGGTCATCTTCTCCCCTGCGATTGCATGAGCCTCATCACAGAATGATTGTAGCACTTAGTAAGTTTCACTGGGGATGTTCATGGGGCTGCCTTATTATAGGAAGAACCCTTGGAGCGCAGATACTGGGTGTGGGACGTCTGTCTTGGCAACCATGGTGCCTATGGCAGTACTGACACATAACAGGTGCTTGCTGAGTTGCATGCTGCCTTTTGAGGAAAAAGAAGCCAAGACTGAGGCTAGAGGAGGGAATGGCACAGGGAAAAATGTCAAGAAGCCTTGTGATGCCAGGGCCACCAGGCCACCAGGCAGGGAGCATCAGTCTGGGAACACTGACGCCTGAGGAAGGCCTCCAGCGAGGATGGCGGGTTCCCAAACTTTTTCAGCTGGGTAACCTTCTCCATGAGCCTTTCCTGCCCAGAGATCAGGGGACAACAGTGTCCTGGCCCCATCACCCAGAAGTGTATCAGTAGATTTTCATGGTGAGTCACTGTGCTGTCTTCCTCCACTTACGTCTTCCCCAAATCTGATGTTTTAGGGGCTTGTCTGTAACAGTTGCATCATGAAAAGTCCTTAAGGTAATATGGAAGTAGATGTGCCTACGAACAGCCCGAGAAATTGCCCTCTACCAGGTCTCTTTCATTAGCTTGACTCAAAGGGAAGAAGAAGGGAGGAAATGCAGGTGACCATATTAAGTCCTTAGAAACCAGTCTTATGAATTTCCAGTGTTTGGGTGGTTAGTACATTCTCACATCTATCAGTTTCTGTGACCGGATGTCTCATAGGTGGGTTACAAGTTATTAGCGGTTTTGCATCTAGGGCTCTACTTTCCTCAATTTGTAGAATAGTCCCCACTCCCAACTCCCATGATCATGGAGTTTCTCTGATTAGTGTCCATCGCTCAAGTTTCATCAACAGATTTGAGAGATTTCCAGGATGGCTGGACATTTTCTACTCTAGGAAGCCAAGACTTTCAAAGTTAGACTAGGCTAGTCTGGGATGGGGTGGGGATTTTAAGAAAAATTAATGGACGGCTGCTTTCCTGCTCCTGTTCTTTGGATTCAAGAAATGAAAGTGTAGGGATTAACACAGTGTTGTAAATCAACTATACTTCAATAAAAATATTAAAACTGAAAAAAGGAAATAAAAATGTAGGAGGACCTTGAGGAAACAAAATGGGCACTAGAAACTTAACTCGCTTGCTTCTACCGATGTTCGAGCCATGTCCTGGTTGAATGAAGACGTTTGAGTCCTGTCAAGTGGCAGTTACTGATCTGAGCATGTTAGGAATTCTAGAATAGTAGTCAACCTTTTGTTGCTGATATGTAAATATGGGCAGTTTTTGAATCCCAAGAAAGCAGAGCTATAGTCCTAACTGATACCGTGAGTGTGCATACTCAATCGTGCCTGACTGTTTGTGACCCCATGGACTGTAGCCAATCAGGTTCCTCCGTCCATGGGATTTCCCAGGCGAGAATACTGGAGTGTGTTGTCATTGCCTTCTCCAGGGGTTCTTCCTGACCCAGGGATCGAACCCAAGTCTCCTGCATCGGCAGGCAGATTCTGAAGGTACAAATAAATCCACAATAATCTTTATTTCTCTTTCCCTCTGTGATGACTTTCATCTTTTCTTTAGTCTCTGAAAGTCAGTAACAACCACACCTAGGCTGGTAAGAATGGATATCCAAATTGTGACATTGTGCCTATATTGACACTTGCTCTTATCCTGATGGTTTATTTATCCAGTGGCTACTGGAAATCTACGTTGTGATAAAAGAATAAATACAAGCTGGGTCTATGCTCTTGGCAGCTCTCTCTGCAGGGCTTTTGCCTGCCAAGCACAGGCTATGCCACCATCAGTCATATCAATAAAAATCAGATTCGAGGAAAAGTAGCAAATTAGGAACTCCACATTTCAGTTGATTTTCTAATGGTATTGGTCATGATATTGACACTGGTTAATCGTAAAGAGCGTGGGTGTTATTAACAAGCCCGTTTCCCAACCACCACCTTTGCCTATGTAGCACATGGAAAGACTGTTTTCCAAACCGTGGCTGTCGTCACTTTTCATCCAGAATATCCTGTCTGTCAACTGTTCCTTAGACGTGAGCAAGGAGTAGGTGGCCATTTACGGTGGCAACCTGCCAGCTTTCTCATCTGGCCCCTCCTACCGTGCCACGGCTCCCAGCCCACTTCTGAGCCACTGTGCTTGAACTGGTGATTCCTGCGTTAGAAGGAGCATCGACCCTTCCACCTAAAGGATCCCACCTCTCAGCTCTCCACCACAAGGTTCCTAGAATACCTGCTCTCTGCTTAGTCCACTTGTGACCGGTCTAGTAGGGGTTGTGGACCTACAGAGCCTCCCGAGTACCTTTGTTTTCCTGTGAATCAGAGGAAAGCCTAGAAGCCAGATGTGGTGTCTGAAATGGGTCTAGAATACACTGCCACTCTGAATATTGGCCACTGCTGCTGGGCCGAGAGAACACTCATGCTGATGAAGTCCGGTAAAACAGCAGAAACAATTTTTATCTGCCCACCTTCCCAGGCCTTAATTTCAAGCAAACTCCTGACCCCTTGGAAGGTTAAAGCATTAATAGATAATTAGAATCCCATGCAAACAAAAACCTTAAGTGAGGCATGGATACATAACTATGATGAGCTTTCCTGTCACAAATAATCTCAATAAGAGGAGAATTTTTAAGTGGATCAAATGACCTGTACATAACCTCTGACCACATGCACAGTAGAGTTATGTTTCACACTTTTTCTTTTAAACATCTTATTTTGATAAAATTTTAGACATACTGAAAAGCTGTAAGAACTATACCAAGAATCCTTAAATACTTTTCACTCAAGATTCCCTAAATGTTATCATCTTAGTATGCTTCTTTAAACACCATTCTCTCTCTTTTTATATATTATATATATAAAATGTAATTTTTTCTGAACTACTTCATACATTACAATCATGATGCCTTTTCTACCCTTAAACATTTCACTATTTCCTAAAAACAGGGGAATTTGCTTATATAATCCCAGTACCATTATTATTAATACACTATTATCTACTGTACAGAGCAAATTCACATTTGATTCTGTCTTTAAAAACCCACTTCTAAATACAAAGGTAGAAGAAAGAAGGGGAATCAACTTCTAATGAGGGTCCACTTATGTACTGTGGTGATTTAATTTAATCATTACACCTTCACACACTCTATAAAATAGGCACCCTGGTCCTTATCTTATCAATGAAGAAATAGACACAGAAGTGATGCCACTTACCCAAAGGAGATAGAGCTAATACGGGCAGGCTATCTCCTTAGCAATGTGATAACCTGCCCTACTGAAACATTTCAAGCTTTAAATTAATTAATTGTCATACAACTTTTTGAAGTTATGAACTTGTTTTACAGGTAAGGACACCAAAACCAGGGTTTAGTTCACTTGCCCGAGGGCAGTGGTTAGTAAGTCTAGAGCCAAGGTTCAGATTCAGTGTGTGTGACTCTTGAGAGATGTTGCTTTCCCTTCAGAAGACTCTTTCAAATCTGTTTCCTGAACTACAGTTCTTAAGATCCCAAACAAAGTTCTTTGTTCTTGGCAGCTTTGAGACTGATTATTGTTTGACATTATCAGTGGTTAAACGATATACACAAGTACCAATGTCAATCAAAGTTAACCCGTATCCTTAGTATATTTGGATTGAACAGGATTGTTAGTCTAAATGAAGTAAAGGAGACTATAGCTTGATATACCCTGATGTGCAGCGAATTCAGAAATCTGGACAATTGCTCTTAAATCTAGGGGATTCATCTTCCCAAGTACTTATCTATATCAGCTAACTTTTTAATTGAAAAAAAATTTGGCCATGCCACATGGCATGTGGGATCTCAGTTCTCTGACCAGGGATGGAAGCCACCTCCCTGGCGTTGGAAGCATGGAATCTTAGCCACTAAATTGCCAGCGAAGTCCCAGCACACTTTTTGTAGGGAGGCAGATGGCAGCCCAGAGGACTTACAGAGCACGTGGATTCAGATAATATGCTATTACTACACATCCACTTTTTGAAATCTTTTTAATTAAAAAAATTTTATTTTTTTATTAGACTACAATTGCTTTACAATGTTGTGTTAGTTTCTGCAGTGCAATGAAGTGGATCAGCTATATGCACACACATACACTCTCCCTCTTGAACCTTCCTTCTGCCCCCGCCACTCCACCCCTCTAGGTCATCACAGCGTTGAGCTCCCTGTGCTTTACAGTAGCTTCCCACCAGCTGTCTATTTCACATACAGCAGTCTATATATGCCAGTGCTCTCCCAATTGGTCCCACCCTTCCTTTCCCCATCTGTGTCCACATGTCTGTTTTTGACATCTGTGTCTATTCCTGCCTTGCAAATAGGTTCATCTGTACCGTTTTCTAGATTCCACATATATGCATTCATATATGATATTTATTTTTCTCTTTCCAACTTACTTCGCTCTGTATGACACACTCTAGGTCCATCCACGTCACTACAAATGATCCAGTTTGTTCCTTTTGGTGGCTGAGCAATATTCCATCATATTCATGTGCTACATCTTTTTGTCTATTCATATGTTGTTGGACATTTAGGTTGCTTCCATGTCCTGGCTATTGTAACCAGTGCTGCTGTGAATATTGGGGTACATGACAACACATCCCCTTTTAACCATCCAGTACACAGGGAAAGAAAGACCAAGAAGCTACATCTCTTTGCTGACCAAAAGTAGAGAAGAGGGGAGAAATTGATGGAAGAAATTTTCACATATTGATGTATGGGGAAATCATCCTGGCCTACACATGATTTAAAAAACTTTATGCGAACTAGTTGAAGTAATTGTGAATAGAGACACAAATGTCAAGTCCTTATGCTAAGTTGCCAAAATAGCTCAGTTAGGAGAGTGTTAGGCTGAAGATCTAAAGGTCCTTGGTTCAATCCTGGGTTTCAGCAAGTTGCACTTTGGGGGCTCCCCTGGTGATTCAGATGGTAAAGAATCTGGCTGCAATGCAGTTTGCATTGCAAACTGGGTTTGATCCCTGGGTTGGGAAGATTCCCTGGAGAAGGGCATGGCAACCTATTCCAATATTCTTTCCTGGAGAATCTCCACGGACAGAAGCGCCTGGAGGGCTACAGTCCATGGGGTCGCAGAGTCGGACACGACTGAGGAAGTAAGCACAGCACACATGCTAACTAGAGTAACTTGTCTATGGCCTGTCAAATGGTTCTAATTTAACCATTAAAGAAAAGAATGCATTTAAAAACCAAAATAGAGTAACTGTGTTTCAGGCATCCGAAATGGAGCAAGGTGGCCGTTGTGGATGCGGTTTCAGACATGTTCCTGTATCACTGAGAACCTGATTTTTCTGAACTCTAACAAACTCAAGGACAGCACCTGCCATTCTCAAAACAATACCTGTTAGCAGTTGCCAGCTGCCACCTTAAGGTCTCAAGGTCTCTTGTAACTGTGCAACCATTTCTGCTGCTGCTGCTGCTAAGTCGCTTCAGTTGTGTCCGACTCTGTGCGACCCCATAGACTGCAGCCTACCAGGCTCCTGCGTCCACGGGATTTTCCAGGCAAGAGTACTGGAGTGGGTCGCCATTGCCTTCTCCGTCTCAGGCCCTGGTCCATTCAAATGAAGGACTAGTATTTGAATCCCAGCAACCTCATCCCAGAGACTTTCTTCTCAATCGTTCTGCTGAGCAACTACATTATAACTCTGCATGACTAATTAATATTATGTTAAACAGATCTACCAAGTATATCTAATCAATTTCCTATGGCTGGAAATTCACTTATTTCATTTTTTTCTATTATTAAATATAATTCAATGATTATTCTCAATCATACCTCATTGAACACCTTCAAATTTTTCAAAGCAAACTGTCTCAAAATGGAACTGCTGAGTTAAATAGCTTATTGTTGATACATTTTCAAATTGTCCTGCAATTTATTCTATCAACAATATAGTATATAAGGGTACCCTTTTCTTTACTCTTTTGAAACTATGGGATCTTATTTTTTGTCTTTTGCCAATGAAGTAAAAGATGGTAACTCTGCATCTTCATCACTTTTTCTTTAAGTGCAGAGTATTTTTCACAGGCTCATTGACCATTTATATTTATTTTTCTTAATTGTCCAGTTATGTACTGAATCTACTTTTAAAAATTAAATTTTCATTTAAACTAGCCGTACATAGAGAAAAGGAAACAAATTGTCCATATGGAGCTCTATGAAATTTCATAAACAGAACTCACATAACTGCATCAAGATAAACAAACAAGCAAACAATATGAACAGCTTCCAGGAAGTCCCTTTGTGCCCTCCTTGATCACCATCCTCCTCCCCGAAAGGTAACATATGCATTCTAAACAGGGATATTGCTCCCAAATGGTTGAAAATTGGTTTTTGGAGGGAGCGTACCTTACTCTACTTTTAGGTAAAGCAGAGATATCTGCGTACCATGTAGACAAATACTTAGTGTCTCTGGGCTGTTAAAGTATCATAGAGGAGGTGATAATGAAAAAGTGGGATGAGGAACATCACACTGTCCTAATTCTGAAGTTTGGTCTGCTTTGAAATTTGTCAAAATCTTGGCCCACTTCTTAAACTGGGATGTTCTCTTTCTTTTGATTTGTAAGAGTCTTTACACATCCCTGGACTTCCCTGGTGGCTCAGACTGTAAAGAAACTGCCTGCAATGCGGGAGGAGCTAGACGCAGGTTTGACCCCTGGGTCAGGAAGATCCCCTGGAGAAGGGCATGGCAACCCACTCCAGTATTCTGGAGAATTCCACAGACAGAGTAGCCTGCGGGGCTACAGTCCATGGGGTTGCAAAGAGTCAGAGACGACTGAGTGACTATCACTTTCACTTTACACATTAAGAATATGAATGTCTTGTTACATATAGGTGAATAATTCTAATTTTGTTCTTTGACTCTTAGTTGACATTGTTTGTTCTTTTTTTTTTGGTACAGAAGTTTAAATGTTTCATTTTGTTGTATCTTTTGCCTTATGTTTCTGGGAAAGCTATTTCTGATTCCCTGAAGCACAGGCACACAGTGGACCATTGTCTGAATCAGGTTTGTGAAATCCAAAGGATAGCTGTGGCTAGTGGTGGCTTGGGAGCAACTTGTCTCTCCGAACAAGAAGAGTCCCTGTGTTCTATGGACCTGAGCAGCTTGTGTTGCATGGAGATCATTTAGAATGGATCCCTGCCACATAAGCGGATTCTGCCAGGTGAGCTGAGTACAACTGGAAAGACCGGAGGTCATTATGGGTTGCAGGGCTGAGGGTTGATAAGTGACAAGCTAGTGAAGTGGTGGCTGGAGTCTGAATGCTTGTGTTCCCCTAAAATCCATATGGTGAAAACCTAATGTCCTGAGTGTTGGTATCTGGAGGTGAGGTTTGGTGGGGTTTCGAGAATGGAGCCCTCATAAATAGAATTTGTGCCCTTACAAAAGAGGCCCCAAAAAGCCAGCCTCACCCCTTCCACCACATGAGGAAACACACAAGGAGGTGTCGGCAGCTCAGAAGAGGGCCCCACCCGCCACGCTGGTTCCCTGATCTCAGACTTTGAGCTTCCAGAACTGCAAGGAGCACACTCATTGTTTATGAGTTACTCCGTGCGTGGTATTTTGTTACATCAGCCCATGGACTAAGACACAAGCATTGCTCACATCAAGGGCGCTGCAGTCTGACATTTCCAGCAGGGTCCTTACCAAGGGACACAAAACTAGTGCCTTTTGTACTTGAATTGTCTGAGTAGTTTTATTCTGTTCAGTTGTTCATCCTTTCATCCATTTAGTCATTCACTCAGTCTCAGTTTTATTTATACAGTTATTTCTGGTGACTTTTTGTTTTTACCTACAATTGTAAACACATTAGCAGTTTAGCGAAGTGCAGCTTACTAAGATACTATGTGTGAGGCAGGAATCTGGATGATTTCTTTATATGATCAGCCAGTTATCACAAAATTAATTATGACATAATTGATCCTTTTCCAGCTGGTTTGAAATACTGTTCTTTTTCTTATACAAATGGGTGGACCGAACTGTGCCTGTCTCTAGAGCTTCAGTTTAGACCCACACTGCCCACTCTTTTTATTTATGTCATGGGATTGTGTTTAATTTACCCTTTCAATTAGGGAAGAGAGGATCAAATTTTAAGAATGAGATGTTCCCTTCTAAGATACTCATATCTTTCTGTTTGTTTCAAGTATTCTTTTAGGTCTTTTATAAAAATCTTATAGTTTTCTTCAAATAAGTTCTAAACATTTTCAACATAAGCTTATCCCCTAGGTCTGTGCTATTTTTCCTCATGTTTATTAATAATATTATTTTCCCCAGTATGTCCTCTTATTGATTGTGGATCATGGACTTACTGAATTTTTAAAATTGTCTTTTTTGAATTTAGGTCTTTATTGAATTCTTCATTAAATATTTGTTGTTTCTAATAAATGTTTGTTAGTTTACTATGTAAAATGGTGGAAAGTAGACTCGGACCCTGTCCCTCCTGCTCCACCACCCCTCATCTCTAAAATAGTCTCGAGAACAGCCCCTTCAGAGGGTCGCTTTAGTCCTCAAAAATCAAGGCTTAAAAACTAGAGAAAGAAGCGACCAGATCATCTGTTCACCTCTTCTTTAATTGCACATATATTTCTTATTTTGTCACATGGTACTTATTCAGTGGCTATTTATTGACATAAAGAATAAAAAATTAATGAATAATTATGCTACCTAGTACTTCCAAAGGTTACTAAAATGGTGGTAAAAACACATCTTCATCTTTTCTCTGACTTCAAAGTGAAAGCTTCTAGTAACCAGAAGTTTCATCACAAAGTGTAGTCTTATTGTTTGAAGTAGATATTTTTTTATTCCATTCAAGAATCTCTTCTCTTTATCCTATTAAAAGTTTTATAAGGAATGGATACTAAATTTTATAACTGCTTTAGTGACATCTATCAAAATATTCATGTGTTTTCTTCTTGGGTCTTTCAAGGTTACAAAGTGTCTTACTGAGTTAACTATCCTTACAGTCCTGAATAGAACTACTTGCTCATGGTATTCTGTTATTTGACTGTGCTCTTGAACATGCAATGCCAATTTCTTATATATTTTTTTCTCAAATAATATTGCCTTATAATTTTCCTTTTATGAAATGTTTGTTTGCCAAATTTTGGGATCAGGGTTATGCTGGCTTAGTGGTGGGTGACTCTGAGTGGTCATCAGAATCACCTCTAGTGACTTATATAGTCATTATAAAATATAGGTGCCTCAGCACAACAGAAATTACTCTTCTCTAATTTATCTTTCTGTTTTAATCTTTAACAATTCGGTACTTTTGCTTTCCTCTTATCCCTTGTTCCTTTGATTGGTTAGTTTACTAGCTTCAGTTTTACTACTTTAGTAATGTAAGAGTACATATTTTCCTCTGAGTACACAACTAGTTGGATCCTATGATGTTTTCATAATTGTTAGTTTCTAAATATGATTTCATTGTGACTTCATTTCCATGTTGATCCAAGAGTTACTTAGGACAGGGCTTTAAAACTTCCAAGTGATTTTTAAAAAGGTTTCATTTCTAATTTTGGTATTAATTTTTAGTTTTATTTCACTGTGGCCCAAGAATGTGACCTATGTAGATTTCATTTTTTGGAATTTAATGAGGTTTGCTTTGTGCATAAAATATAGTAAATTTGTATGAAAATTAAGTTAGTATTTAAAAAGATTACATCTACTGGTAATAGTTTTTTTGGTTTTTTTTTTCAGGAAACATGAATTTTATTTTTACGGTATGTAACATCATTAAAAAAAAGCCTTTAACAACTTTTCCTATTTCCTTTTTTCAAAACAGTTTTCCTAAAAATTTATGTTTTGTTCTCTTTTTTTATTAAGTTTATTTTTTAATTGGAGGAAAACTACTTTACAATGTTGTGTTGGTCGTTTTAAGTTCAGCATTAAATACATAATTATTAAACTAAACTCAATAACTATACCATCAATGTCTTCTTTGTCTTTATTTTTTTTTGCCTTCATTTTTCAAAGAGTGGACGTTACTTTAGTCTCCTATCACTATTTCATTTTTTATTTTTGTTGCTTTTGTTTTAATCAGGCACATTAAGTTGACCCACATGATTTTTGAAACCTCCTAGGATAATTCATTATCCTACTAATTTTCAGTTTCTTAGAAAAATTAGCAATCATCTATGCCTCTGCTGTGTTACTTAATGCACACTCTCCGGGCACTGCACTGATCTTCATTATGAAGAAGGCTCTCTACATAATTTTTATAAGATGAATCTCTTCTTATGTTTAATAATTCATGCATTAATCTTAACTTTCCTTAACTGCTTTCCTTTCTGTTTGCATTTGTCCCACACCTTCGGTCATTTATTTATTTATTTTTCAGGTTTCAGTTTATTCTTTTCTTGAAGCTTAATTCCTGTGACGTAAGAACAAGCAATTCTGCACATACCTTGCCTTAGGGTGACTGCATCAGTGTCTGCCATTGTTAAATCAATATATTCAAACAAACATCTTCCACATACAGAAATATCTTGCATAATAAAGATAATACTGATGGGTTTTTTCCATTTCATTTTTATTTATTTATTTTTTTAGGCCATGCTGTGAAGCTTGTAGGATCTTATTTCCCTGACCAGTTATCGAACCTGGGCCCATCTATGAAGGCATCGAATCCTAACCACTAGGCCTCCAAGGACTTCCTGAAGATATTACTGATTGTTTGATGCTACTACTCAGACATTATGAACAGTTTTTACACAATTCTCAATCCTAGTGCTAAAAATCTAAATAACTGTGTAGTGTTTGAATCCATTTCTAAATAAATTTCAGTAGTTACTCCAGCTACTTTTCAGCAAAGACAGTTAATCTATAGACTTTCCAGCTAAAAATTTGAAGGCAAGCCACTTTAAAAAGAGTATCAGTCTCAACACTTAATAGACTGTTCATTCCAGACATCCCTAATTCAGAGCGTAATGTCACACACCTAAAGTCAAAAATGTCTAATCTTTCACAACAGATTAAAAATATTATTGAAAAAAAAGGCTAGTCTGTAGTGACCAAAAACATTGCATAAGGCACACAGTTGCAAGGAGACAGCCCAGCTCAGGGAGCATTCTAACAAAAACCAGCACTGTCATAGAAGATACGAATTGAAAACGGGTCAGAGATTTTAAACGCTTGAATGACGATTCAAAGTTGCCATTTCACCCTGTCTCATGTTTAGGACATTTTAAACATCACAGTCATCCACTCCCCTCAGCCTGTGAAATGTTAAATCCACCACGAGAGGGTCCAAACCTCCCTGAGCTCCAAGTTCTGCTCTCTTTTAGTTGTTCAGAAAAATAAGCAGCAGCACAGCACTTCACATCTTAAAATATCACTTGCAATTCTGTACGTATCTGTCTGGAAATGTGTCATTTCCAGCTCTATTTTGGGCCTGGTTTTAAAATTTTAGGTGCAGATTTGGCAAACACCCTACTCTTGGGCACTTTTTAGTGCTCCTTCCACTGTCCCAACCTCTCTCCTGGGCACGGAGGGTGTTTTTTTAGTGTTGTTTGTATCAGGGAGGTGGAATCAGGTGTCTGGTTGGGACCCATCTTCCCATTTTTTTACCTTTTAGAATAACTTTCATTTAGTTGTATTTTGATTACAGCCCATAATTGAATTTAGTTTTTGGCTCAGTCTTTTGCTTTCAGTAAGCAAATGTGTTCTAAATGTATATTTTTGGTCAACATAATATTTATGATGTTTTATCCTTTTACTACATTTTAAACATTTCTTCTTGATTTCTTTTTTGTTGAATTTTTCTATTTTGTAATATGATTTCTGTGTTCTTTCCCCCTTTGAATGTTGGAAACTGTTTTTAAAAGTTCTAGGAAGTATTTTAAGTGATTGCTGTTGTTCAATCACTAAGTTGTGTCCGACTCTTTGCGACCCCATGGACTGTGGCACGCCAGGCTTCCCCGTCCTTCACTATCTCCCAGAGTTTGCTCAAGTTCATGTTCATTGAGTTGGTGATGCTGTCTAACCATCTCATCCTCTACCGTCCTCTTCTCTTTTTGTCTTCAATCTAAATGTCCCTAAACTTTTATTTCGAGTTCCTCAAGAAGCTATTTCAGTTAGTAAAAATTAAGTCTCTATATTTCCAAAGTATTGTTACTCTATCGGCCCTGCTAACATTTTCTATGTAGTAGACATTTTCAAAAGTAACTTGTATTTCTTAAAATAAATGGCATTCAAAACTATATTACCAATTCCTACCTGCTATGTTCAGGTTACTATTAATCTTGCAAAACAATTTCAAATGTACCCTGTTTAGTCATATAGTTTTTGACTGCTTACATTCTTGTTTTCAGTTCTTCTATTTGCTAAAATTACTGCGGGTGGCTTTTGTTTTGCTCTCTCTCTGTTTACTTGGAAGTTGTTAAAATTTTCTTCTGAGAGCTTGAGCTGGAGAGCTCGAGGAAGCAAGTGAACATTAAAAGCTCAGCAATTCAGAAGGATGAGCAGGTGGGGAAAGCATGTCGGCTGTAGGCAGTGCAGACACGGTTCCTCATCTCTGTCTGGTTTCTCTGGGTTTGTTGAATCTGCAGAATCAGGGACCCTTATTCTGGATCTGTCTTCACTGGAAGCCTGTGCCAGGCTGTCTCCTTAAGGTTCTGGTGGCTGTGACTGTCTCTGACTCCGTGTCTCTTTTGACAAGGTGTCCTTCCAGGCTTGTGGGAGACTCAGCTCTTCTGAAGGAGGAGAACTTTTCTTCCTCTCCCTGCTTATTTCTCCAGCCATCATGCCTCAAAATAAAGATACAGTGTTGGGACTTCCCTGGTGGTCCGATGGTTAAAAATCTATCTTGCAGTTCAAGGGTTATTGGTTTGATCCCTGGTTGGGGAACTAAGATCCCACATACCACGGAACAACTCAGCCCATGACCCTCAACTACTGAGCCCGCACACCACAACAAGGGTCTGTATGTCACAACAAAAGATCCCATGCAACATGACGAAGATCCTGCATGCTGCAGCTAAGACCTGATGTAGCCAAGTAAATAAATATTAAAAAAAAAAAAAAAGATACCATGTCTTTCCCAAGAAATCTGGAAAACCACTTATAGACTCTGGAGTTCTAGTTAAGTACTGAGTATGTGGATAAAAATGTGTTCAATTTGAATGGCAATTTATTGCACAGTTCAGTTCAGTCACTCAGTTGTGTCTGACTTTTTGTGATCCCACAGACTGCAGCACACCAGGCCTCCCTGTCCATCACCAACTCCTGGAGCTTTCTCAAACTCATGTCCATCGAGTTGGTGATGCCATCCAACCATCTCATCCTCTGTCATCATCTTATCCTCTCACCTTCAATCTTTCCCAGCATCAGAGTCTTTTCCAATGAGTCAGTTCTTCACATCAGGTGGTCAAAGTATTGAAGTTTCAGCTTCAGCATCAGTCCTTCTAACGAATATTCAGGACTGATTTCCTTTAGGATGGACTGGTTGGATCTCCTTGCAGTCCAAGGGACTCTCAAGAGTCTTCTCCAACACCACAGTTCAAAAGCATCAGTTCTTCGGTGCTCAGTTTTCTTTATAGTCCAACTATCACATCCATACATAACCAAAGCTTTGACTAGATGGACCTTTGTTAGCAAAGTAATGTCTCTGTTTTTTAATATACTGTCTAGGTTGGTCATAGCTTTTCTTCCAAGGAGCAAGCATCTTTTAATTTCATGGCTGCAGTCAACATCTTCAGTGATTTTGGAGTCAAAGAAAATAAAGTCTCTCACTGTTTCCACTGTTTCTCCATTTATTTGCCATGACTTTATGGAACCAGATGCCATAATCTTAGTTTTCTGAATGTTGAGTTTTAAGCCAACTTTTTCACTTTCCTCTTTCACTTTCATCAAGAAGCTCTTTAGTTCTTTGCTTTCTGCCATAAGGGTGGTGTCATCTGCGTCTCTGAGGTTATTGATATTTTCCCCGGCAATCTTGATTCCATCTTGTGCTTCATCCAGTCTGGCATTACGCATGATGCACTCTGCATATAAGTTAAATAAGCAGGGTGCCAATATACAGCCTTGACGTACTCCTTTTCCTATTTGGAACCAGTCTGTTATTCCATGTTCCGTTCTAACTGTTGCTTCTTAACCTGCATACAGATTTCTCAGGAGGCAGGTCAGGTGGTCTGCTATCCCCATCTCTAAGAATTTTCCACAGTTTATTGTGATCCACACAAAGACTTTGGTGTAGTCAATAAAGCAGAAGCAGATGTTTTTCTGGAACTCTCTTCCTTTTTCGATGATCCAATGGACATTGGCAATTTGATCTCTGGTTCCTCTGCCTTTTCTAAATTCAGCTTGAACATCTGGAAATTCATGGTACACTTACTGTTGAAGCCTAGCTTGGAGAATTATGAGCATTACTTTGCTAGCCTGTGAGATGAGTGCAATTGTGCAATAATCTGAACATTCTTTGGCAGTGCCTTTCTTTGGGATTGTAGTGAAAACAGACCTTTTCCAGTCCTGTGGCCACTGCTAAGTTTTCCAAATTTGCTGGCATAGTGAGTGCAGCACTTTCACAGAATCATCTTTTAGGATTTAAAATAGCTCAATTGGAATTCCATCACCTCCACTAGCTTTGTTCATAGTGATGCTTCCTAAGGCCCACTTGACTTTGCATTCCAGGATGTCTGGCTCTAGGTGAGTGATCACACCATTTGTGGTTGTCTGGGTTGTGAAGATCTTTTTTGTATAGTTCTTCTGTGTATTCTTGCCACCTCTTCTTAATATCTTCTGCTTCTGTTAGGAACATACCATTTCTGTCCTTTATTGAGCCCATCTTTGCCTGAAATGTTCCCTTAGTATCTCTAATTTTCTTGAAGATATCTCTAGTCTTTCCCATTTTATTGTTTTCCTCTATTTCTTTGCACTGATTGCTGAGGAAGGCTTTCTTATCTCTCCTTGCTATTCTTTGGAACTCTGCATTCAAATGGGTATATCTTTCCCTTTCTCCTTTGCCTTTTCCCATCTTTTCTTTTCTCAGGTATTTGTAAGCCCTCCTCAGATAGCCATTTTGCCTTTTTGCATTTCTTTTTCTTGGGGATGGTCTTGATCCCTGTCTCCTGTATAATGTCATGAACCTCCGTCCATAGTTCATCAGGCACTCTATCAGATATAGCCCCTTAAATTTGTTTCTCACTTCCACTGTATAATCATAAGGAATTTGATTTAGATCATACCTGAATGGTCTAGTGGTTTTCCCTACTTTCTTCAATTTGAGTCTGAATTTGGCAATAAGGAGTTTATGATCTGAGCCACAGTTAGCTCCTGGTGTTGTTTTTGCTAACTGTGTAGAGCTTCTCCATCTTTGGCTTCGAAGAATATAATCAATCTGATTTTGGTATTGACCATCTGTTGATGTCCATGTGTAGAGTCTTCTCTTGTGTTGTTGGAACAGGGTGTTTTCTATGACCAGTGCATTCTCTTGGGAAAACTCTATTAGCCTTTGCCCTGCTTTGTTTTGTACTCCAATGCCAAATTTGCCTGTTACTCCAGGTATCTCTTGACGTCCTACTTTTGCATTCCAGTCCTCTATGATGAAAAGGACATCTTTTTTTTTGCTATTAGTTCTAGAAGGTCTTATAGGTCATCATAGAACCGTTCAACTTCAGCTTCTTCAGCATTACTGGTTGGGGCATAGACTTGGATTACTGTGATATTGATTTATTGCACCGGTCTTTTTAATTGCTGGCTTTTAAAGCCCTTCTGCCAACTGGTTCTCTAGGAGTGGCATGTTTCATGAATGGTGAATCCACTTTTGGTAGATTTGCATCTGATTCTTAGGCCTGAGGCTGATCTGGTGAGCCCTGTGTTTATTATCCCAGATGGAAAACTGTTTAGTAGAAAAGCTGAGTGAGACTAGGAGTTACCTCAGCTGCCACTGTGGGCACATCACTGAGTTATGTGGTCCTCAGTTTCCTCCTCTGGAAGATGCGAATAACACCACTTGTACTGCCTCTACAGCACAGGTTTTGGAGAGGCATAAATGAGATCATATAGGAGAAGACACTGGGCCAGGAACAGTGAAGCCAAGCTACAGGAACAAGCTGCTCCCTCATTCTCCCAGAAGTGTGGGGAGCAGAAGTTTCCTTCTCAGATTTTACTCTTT
Organism: Bison bison bison; assembly: GCF_000754665.1. Classification (NCBI taxonomy): domain Eukaryota; kingdom Metazoa; phylum Chordata; class Mammalia; order Artiodactyla; family Bovidae; genus Bison; species Bison bison. The sequence goes on from NW_011494768.1 coordinate 3,186,460, forward strand.
TAAGAGAAAATTGTTTCAGCTAAAAAAGAAATAAAAAGATTGTTGGCTCTACCTTTCCCATTCATTCATCATTCATCCATCCATTCATTCAACACAACAGTCAAGGAGACCCATTCCTCCCTTCACAGGAGGAGCAGAAATAGGCAATAGTCAAGTACAAAAGTGGTGGGTATCACCAAAAAAAGTAGGAGAAAGAACTAAATCCAAATGAGAAGTTGTTGTTTAATGGGTATGACACTTCTGAGATGCAGGATGAGTAAGTTCTAGAAATCTTCCCTACCACACAATGCCTAGAACAATCCTGTACTGTGCTCTAGAAACACTTGTTAAAAGAGTAGACCTCAAAATATAAAATTGCTAGGTGTACACCTGAAACTAACATAATGTTATAAGTCAACTATACTTCAATAAGTAAAAATAAAATTTTATTTAGGGGAAAAATAGAAAAAAAAAGAGTTAATCTCATGCTAAGTGTTCCTACCACAAAAAGGAGGGTGATATGACACTTTCTTAGGTAATAGATATATTTATTACCTTGATTGTGGTGACAGTTTCACAGGAATATGCATATGTCCAAACTCATTAAATTATACATATTAAATAAGTACAATGTTTTCCTTTTAATAGTAATCATACCTCAATGAGAAATGAAGTTGCTCAGTTGTGTACAATTCTTTGCGATCCCATGAACTGTAGCCTACCAGGCTCCTGTGTCCGTGGCATTTTCCAGGCAAGAGTGTTAGCAAGGCTTGCTATTTCCTATTATATCTCAAGGCATAATTAAACCTCAATAAACCTGTTTAATAAAGCTGGCATCATTGACTCAATGGACATGAGTTTGAGCAAACTCTGGGAGATAGTGAAGGACAGGGAAGCCTGTGATTGAAAAATAGCAAAGCTGCTTAATAAAAGTGGAGAAAATGACTCAGAAAAGGGCCAGATAGAAGAGGTATGATAGCTGCTTTTTTCAGATCACATGGTGAGGAGAGAATCATTTTTATTTGTTCTGGAGAATTAAAATCTTAATAAACTGCCTAGTATGAGCATAATGTTTGAAATTTTCAAAGAGGCCATAATATACCTTTTTCTTTTTGTATTTTAAAATAGCTTTTTGTGGCACACAATCTAGATATGATCTAGATTTGAGAAGTAGCCACAGGAATCAGGTCTAACTGAAAAAAATTTCAAAATAGTGAACGTACATACCCATTTCCTGTCTGGTGCTGCCCACGCCTAGGCCATATGTCTCTATAACCTCCTTTACTGTTCTCATGGATTCATCGTACTTGGCTGCCAAGCCAAGGAAGTTATAGGACCCCATATTGATGACATCTTTGATGATTCTTCCAGTAAACCTGCAGAGAGGTCAGGTGAACACAAAGGACTTTTTCATTCAATATCATCCTAGGGTACCATAAAATACTACCAGAAAGAGATCTTAGGCTTGGCCTAAATCACATCTTTTCTATTTTCCTTTTGATCAGCCTTGTTGTCACCACAAAATGATTTGCCCTTGGAGGAGAGTAACTCCATCATGAATCTGGGCAGAGCATTGGGAAAAGGTAGCTGGGCCATAGAGTATTACTCAGCTCTGATTTTTCTTGGGTGCTTGCTTTCATGACACCTTGGTTTAAATTGCAGCAAGGACTTTCAAAAGAGAAACAGCCATGGTCATCATGGGCTCCTTCAGCTGGAACTAGAAGGGTACAATTTGTCAATAAAGCTGAAAAAGACTCTTCCTGGCTGGTTCTGTGTATCCTGCACCTTCTGCCACAGATTTCTCTTAATTGCAATACAAATAAGCTGCCCTTGGCAACTTAATTACTGTGACTTCCCCACTGGCACCATGAGGGCTTGCAAAGGGCTGAATGATGGAAGACCAGCTGTTTCATTGCTGTTTTTCTTTCAGATCTGTAATCTGGCACCCATGCTAGAATTTCCTTGAAAGCATTTTCTTTCAAGCCCATCCAGATGGCTGCCTCACCTAAATGTCCAGTTGTAGTCATCTGTCACCCTTTCCATCACATCGAACACAGCTCCCGGGGCACTGCAGATGGGCCGGTTCCAGTTGTCTCTGATTCTCATATAAATGTTCCGTATATAAAAATTCTCAAAGTTTTGATACAGTGGCACAAAATCCTGTTATAAGAGAGGCAGAAGTTTACTTTGGTCTCTCCCTTTTTATAGTTCATTTACAAATAAACACTGAAAGATGTGGAGGAGCCATGAAAATATTCCATCTGCAAATATTCTGAGCAAGGGTTTTGGGTAAGGGGATGGGCCGGGTCCACAAATAACTCTGTGAGTTCTTCACCTCCAAGGAGCTTCCGTTTTAGTGGGAGAAGGAAAACCTGTGGCAAATAAAGGTATCAAAAATGATAGCACAACACAAATCTCCAAAAGAATGCTGGAGACAATGAATCCCAGTGAATTTTATTGAAAATGTACCAAGAGGTGTTTATGTCTAAAGCAGTTTAGTTGGAAAGAACTAGTTGGATGATTATTTGGTCTTAACTTTTTTGACCATGAATAGTCCCACTCATAACGTGTTTAGAAATGTGGATGAACTTGAATTGTTGGATCTATTGGCATAATGCTGGCAGGTGACCAAGGGCATAGACACTGAGTTGGAGAGCTTCTGGAGGCATTTGGCTTCTCTCAAAGTTGAAGCAACAGCACTGTTTCGCTGTATCAAATGTCATCCATGCCCGAGGGACCTGCAATCCAGGTGAGGCTCAGAGCAAGACATATTTGACTTTGTCATCTAACTCCTAAGCTAGAACAAGGTAGAAAATGCAAACCTCGGGCAAACTCAAATAGTTTGGGTGTTTGTAAGATTTTATCCAGAGGCGGAATCATGTTTTGCCAGAGGAATCAAGATGGCTTTATGCAGGAGAGGCTTTGGAGATGGTCACTGACAGTGTGATGAGATTACGATGGGTAGGTATGCTTAGAGAGGGCACTCAGCGTAAATTGGTCTCTTTGCTGGAAATGTAGGGTATATTTGAGAAGAATGAGCAAGAATAAAACATGATGGATCCTGTCATTCTTTGCTTCAAGCTTATAATGGCTCCCACTTCACTTGGAGTCAAAGCCAAGGTTCTGCTGGTCTGGCTCTGTCGCCTGAGTTCCCTACCATTCACTGCAGTGTGGGTGAGGCTGCCGAATCTGCTGGGTGCAGGACATGGGAGCCTTACATGTGCTCATGAGAAACTCAGACATTACCCTGGGGGCAGTAAGGAGCCACTGAAGATTGGGAGTGGTGAGCTTCCCTACTCCCCCTCTCATTTTCTTTAACTTCTTTCTTCCTCTTATGAAATGGAACTTATATCCTAAAGGCACAAGGAAGATGATGGGGAAAGGCTTTGCAGAAGGACTTCTTATGCTACCAATCTGGCCCTCTCATCTTCTGAGAGGGTCCAATCGGATGGAAAAAGATAGAATCTGCATCTTTTGATGGCTGCTGGCTGGATCCATGACACAGTTTTTTTCTGTTATTTCACTTTTTGGTTTTTAGTGACAATGGCATCATATCTGGGGATAACTGTGATCGTCTATAAGAAAAAGTCCTGGGGACTAGTGCATGTGAATTTGAAGGATGGTTGGGCAACTCTACTGATGACATTTGTAAGTTGAAATTCTCATATCAAATATATTTTCTCTCAAATAGTGAAATGCCCTTAAATAGATTTTACTATTATTTAAATCTATAGATTATGATAATTGTACCCTTTTACATTTAACATGGAAATGGACATATATTTGAGAGAAAATTTGATTATGTAATTCTAGGAAAATCTTTTTCAAACTATTTCTGTTTTGATTTCATACATTTTTCTCAGACCTCTTTTTTTTTAAACTGATCTGTCAGTTACTCTATATTCCCAAACATTGCTTGTGTCCTTCTATTTCTAATTTTTAATTTCTTATCTGAAATGAAGTCATCTAAACTTATCTTACAAAAAGAAAGAAAAGAAAGAAGTAGATCTGTCAGTAATATGTCTGGACTCTGAATGGAATGATAGTTCTAGGTTTTATGAGCAATCTGACACAAAATAGAGTTAGCAGTTAGTTTAGAGGAGAAGTTAAACTTTGGTTTAAGAAAACAGCTGATTTTAGAAAGAAAAGAACCAAAATAGTATGCCTACAAAATTAAAATAAAATTGATTTCAGACATGGAACCACAAGATGCTCAAGATGCTCAAGATACCAGGGCAGAAAGAACAACGGAAATCATGGAGTTCAAATACGCATTTGACCTGTGAGGAAAACTAGGCCCAATTAGTTGAGTACTTTGGACTTTGGTCAACCTCCGCTCCATCTGGTCTACCAGCAGTCACTTCGGACATCACACTGCTACATTTAAAAGAGATCACCAACAAGAATTTACTGTACAGCACAGGGAACTCTGCTCTATATTCTCTAATAACCTAAATGGGAAAGGAATTTGAAAAAGAACAGATACATGTGTATATATAACTTAATCACTTTGCTGTACATCTGAACCTAACACATTGTTAATCAACTATACTTCAATATAAAATAAAAATTTCAAAAAGTGACCTATAATATGGTATATGAAGGCCAACAAATCGCCATGCCATGGAGGAGTTAAGAAAAAGTCTGCAGCTTCTGTCACTGAGGTCTCATGAAGATGTGTCTCTAGACACCCCGAGGGGAGGTGAGAACATGCTCTGCCCTGCCCAAACTTCTGGCTCCTGGCTCAGAGGTCCAGAGTTTCTACCTCTGAAGAAATGGGAAGCTAGCTCTTTATTGAGATAAAAGCTCTGAAAGCAAGACATGGGGATTCTAACCAATTTTGTGGGGTGAGAGAGGACTTTCTGCTACGGAATAATCTCCACATGCAATAGAAATTTCTATAAATTAGCCACTTGAAACTTCTCTGTTGAAGAGGTAGGGCAATTTTTAACCAAGTAGAGCTATGTTTTGTGGGTGGTATAAATGCTAACTTAAATCTGAATCACAGGCTCAGTCATCTACCTGTTCCTGAGAGGGGAAAATGAGGTTGGAAAGCTTAGAATGTAAGAATAATGCCATTTGCCACCACAAAGATGGAGCTGGAGATTATCATACTGAGTGAAGTAAGTTAGACAGAGAAAGACGAATGACATATGATATTGTTTATATGTTCAATCGTTAAAAAAGATACAAATAAACATATTTACAAAACAGAAATGGACTCACAGACATAGAGGACAAACTTATGGTTGCTGGGGGTGGAGGTAGGGTATAGGGGAGGGATTGTTAGGGAGTTTGGGATTGACAGGTATACACTGCTAGATTAAAAATAGATCCCCAACAGGGATCTACTGTATAGCACAGGGAACTCTGCTCAATACTCTGTAAAAACCTAAATGTGGAAAGAATTTGAAAAACATTAGCCATATGTATAACCAAATCACTTTTCTGTACGTCCAAAACTAGCACAACATTGTTAATCAGCTATACTTTGATATGAAATAAAAATTTAAAAAAAAAAAAAAACTAGATCTGGTTGGTCCAGCGAAGAAGTTCTGCCTTCTAGTTACAGAGCTCCTATTCCTCTGCAGCCATGAAGGTTCCTGCCTCTGTGCAGGTGTTTTCTCACCTCACCTCATTCCTTTGAGCACTATGAGGTTTCTTTACGAGCAGTGAATGCCTTCCAAAGGTCATTGTCCTCTAGTCTCAGGTAAGCCTCCCACAGCATTGTCACTATATCAAAATATGAATCTGGACTAGCTGTTGCAAAAGCTGAAGTGCTGCAATAGGATGTATCTTTATCCATCTGCATATTTAGCTCATCACATGGTCTCAGTGCAGGTCAGTTCAGTCATTCAGTCATGTCCGACTCTTTGTGACCCCATGAATCGCAGCACGCCAGGCCTCCCTGTCCATCACCAACTCCTGGAGTTCACTCAAACTCATGTCCATCAAGTTGGTGATGCCATCCAGCCATCTCATCCTCTGAGTCACATGGTCTACTAACTATATTTTTCTTCCTGACACAAAAGGTGGATGTGAGAGTGAACCCTCGGCCACAAGAACACAATCATTTCCTGGAGTAGGGTATAGGAGGGTCATTGTTGCTGTTTAATTGCTAACTTGCGACCAACTCTTTGTGATCCCAATGACTGTGGCCCATCAGGTCCTCTGTCCATGGGATTTCCTAGCACAGAAACTGAAGTGGGTTGCCATTTCCTTTTCCAGGGGATCTTCCTGACCCAGGGAAAGAACCCACATTTCCTGCATTGGCAGTCAGATTCCTTATCGCTGAGTCACCAGGGAAGCCTTATAGGAGGGTGGAGAAACCCTAATAATAATAATACAGCCACAAAATGACCTTGTTTCTTCTGCAATATGACTTTCTTTCTTTTTCTACCAGTAACCCTGTAAGGTACTTTATCATTTTCCAAGTGTTATAGATTTATCTATCCTATTTTTATAGACAATTTAACAGAAAGTCAGAAAATCTGAGTGGACAGATTGAGATTTGTACCAATGAATACTCTTTTCAACAAACCACACTGCAGGGCTAAGTGAACATATCCATGGTCTATTGCAAAAAATACTACCAAATTTGGAAGTATGTTTCTTCATTTCGGGTTTAACTACCTTCTCATTCATTAGTAAATAGAACTATGGATTTGTAGAGAGAGGGAAAAGTCACTATCAAACACAGTTTTTACTTGTGCTGACAGTAACACTTCTCTTTTCACCTAATATTTCATGTTATTGCATTACTTCCTTTTGAGAAAGAGTTGTTTCTCTTACCACAGTTGAGCTCAGAAAAATAATAAAATATGTTTATGTTTTCCTTTTTTGTTGGGAAGGGTAATTTTATTATAGACAATTCACTGAAGTACGAGAAACACAAAGTAAGAAGGGCAAAATCTGATTTTTCTTATTAAGAAATTAGAGAGAGGTTGAAAAAAGATGGTACATTCAGTGCTTGGATGTGTTCTACCACACATCTAAAAGCCCTGTGAAATGACAAAAAAGTAGATATTTAAAAAAGAAAATCAGGAAATTCTCTGGTGCTCCAGCACCTAGGACTCCACAACAGGGAATTCTCTGGTGCTCCAGCGGTTAGGACTCCATGCTCTTATTCCTGAGGGCCCAGGTTCACTCCCTGTTAGGGAAACTACCGATTGTGGTGAGGGCAAAAAGGTTTTCTAAAAAGTCTATAAACAATAGACTATAAATGTTTATATTATTTAATTTATTTAATTAATAAAATTATATTATATTAATATAAATATAAAAATAAACTATAAAAAGTCTATAAACAGTAAATGCTGGAGAAGGTGTGGAGAAAAGGGAACCCTCTTACCCTGTTGGTGGGAATGCAAACTAGTATAGCCATTATAGAGAACAGTATGTAGATTCCTTAAAAAACTGGAAATAGAACTGCCATAAGACCCAGCAATCCCACTGCTGGGCATACACACTGGGGAAACCAGAATTGAAAGAGACACGTGTACCCCAATATTCATCGCAACACTGCTTATAATAGCCAGGACATGAAAGCAACCTAGATGTCCATCAGCAGACGAATGGATGAGAAAACTGTGGTACATATACAGCTATTATTACTCAGCTATTAAAAAGAATGCAGTTGAATCAGTTCTAATGAGGTAGATGAAACTGAAGCCGATTATACAGAGTTAAGGAAGTCAGAAAGAAAAGCACCAATACAGTATATTAAAGCATATATATGGAATTTAGAAAGATGGTAATGATGACCCCATATGCGAGACAGCAAAAGAGACACAGATGTAAAGAACAGACTTTTGGACTCTGTGGGAGAAGGCCAGGGTGGGATGACTTGAGAGAATAGCACTGAAACATGTATATTATCATATGTGAAATAGATCTCCAGTCCAGGTTTGATGCATGAGACAGGGTGCTCAGGGCTGGTGCACTGGGATGACCCAGAGGGATGGGATGGTGAGGGAGGTGGGGAGGGGGTTCAGGATGGGGAACATATGTATACCCATGGCTGATTCATGTCAATGTATGGCAAAACCAATACAATACTGTAAAGTAATTAGCCTCCAATTAAAATAAATAAATTAAAACAAACAAACAAAAAATAGCATAATTAACAAGTTTTTTACAATAGATCAAAAGACAATATACAGTTTTCTATGACACACATGAAATTCCAATACAACTATCTGAGAAGCTGTGACAACTAAAAAGAGAATTCATTAAGGTGAGAGTTTTTGAACTTAAAATACGAAAATAGCAATAGTTTTCCTGTATGCCATCAATAACTAATTAGAATCGAAGATGGGGAAAAGTACTATTTAATTAGTACCATAATCAAAAAATTGTACCCAAATAACAATAATAAGAGAAAATGATGACTTTAGAATAAGAAAAGCTAAAAAAATTAAATAAAAAATACATAAAAATTAAAAATAAATAAAATTTTATTTGAGGACATAATATCTAAATAAAAGGAGAGACATACCACCTTTTTGAATGCAAAGAATAAAAAGAAAAATATTATATTATTATTAAGATGTCAAATTTTCCAAAGTCAAAACATAGATTTAATACATTACCAATTAAAGCAGCAACAGTTCCTTCTTAAAAATTCAATACCTGAAAAGCTAATTCTAAGGTGTATATAGAGAAAATCTTTACAAACTACTTGAAAACTTGTAAATTCACCTAAAAAATCAACATGTTGGCCGATATTTCATGTCAGTGGGTAAAAGTAATTGAACTATTCAATTACTGATACTGAGACAATTTAAAAATCCCTTGAAAAAGTAGTCCCCTTCATAACTCTTCTAGGCTTCAGATACAACTAACCGCAGTAAGCAAAGCAGGGTGGTATTGCTATGCAAATGTGCATAGATATCAATGAAACAGAATAGAGAGCCGGAAAATAAACCCACCCATCTACAGTCAGTTAACCTTCAACAAAGGAGGCAGAATATAAAATGGGAAAACTTCTCTTCAGCAAATGGTGCCCGGAAAGGTGGACAGCTGCGTGTTCTGGGAAAGGTAACGGGAAAGGTGGACAGTGATGTTAGCGCATGCTCTTACACTACACTCAAAAGGGCTTAACATAAGACATGACACCTTGAAATTCCTAGAAGCAAGCCTAGGCAAAATGTTCTCTGGCGTAAATCATACCAGTGTTTTCTTAGGTCAGTCTCCCAAGGCAATAGCAATAAAAATATAAACAAATGGTATGTAATTAAATTTACAGGCTTTTCACAGCACAGGAAACCATTAAAAAACAATAGCTAAATGAAAAGGCAAGCTATATGACATGGGAGAAAATATTTGCAAATGATGTAACAGACAAAGGCTTAATCTCTAAAGGATAAAAACAGCCCACACAACTAAATAACAACAACAAAACAAACAACTAAATTGAAAAACGGGCAGAAGCCCTTAGTGGACATTTCTCCAAAGGAGAAATACAGATGGCCCACAGGCATGTGAAAAGATGCTCAACATCGCTAGTTATCAGGGAAATGCAAATCAAAACTACAATGAGGTACCACCTCACACCAGTCAGAATGCTGCTGCTGCTGCTAAGTCACTTCAGTCATGTCCGACTCTGTGCAGCCCTGTAGTCGGCAACCCACCAGGCTCCCCCATCCCTGGGATTTTCCAGGCAAGAACACTGGAGTGGGTTGCCATTTCCTTCTCCAATGCATAGCCATCATTAAAAGATCTACACATAACAAATCCTGACGAGGGTGCAGAGAAAAGGGAATCCTCTTACATTGTTGGTGGGAATATAAATTGGTACAGCCATTGTGGAAAACAGTATGGAGATGCCTCAGAAAACTAAAAATAGAAATACCATATGATCCAGCAATCGCACTCCTGGGAATATATCCAGACAAACTGCAATTCAAAAAGATACATGCACTCTTTTATAGCAGCAACATGGAAACCATCTAAACGTCCATCCACAGATGAGTGAACAAAGGTGTGAATACGTGTACACGCAATGAAATATTACTCAACCGTAAGGAAGAACAAAACAATGCCATCTGCAGCAACACAGCTGCAGCCGGAGATGATCATACCAAGTGAAGCCAATCAGAAAGAGAAAGACAAATACCGTATGATATCACTCATATGTGGAATCTAGAGTATGGGACAAACGAACCTATCTGTAATACAGAAGCAGACTCACAGACATAGAGAACAGGCTTGTGGTTGTTGGGGTGTGGGGGTCGGGAGAGAGACTGGGCTTAGTAGATACAAACTATTACATTTAGGATGAATCAACAGCAAGGTCCTAATGTATAGCACAGGGAACCACTATCAATGTTCTGTGATAAACCATAATGGAGAAGAAGATTAAAGAAAGATTGTATATATATACATACACACACACACACACATATATATATATAGCTGAGTCACTTTACTATATAGTAGGGTTTGGCACAAATCTGTAAAACAATTGTACTTCAATAAAAAAAATAGTCCTACTTCACAGAGCACATGGAATTAAATCCTAGATGAGTTTGTAGATTAAATGAATAACTACTCCAAATTATAAAAGTACTGAATGAAACTAGAGGAAAAATTTTTATCTTTCTTACAAGATGAAAACAGCCTTCCTAAACTACTCCCCCTTCACAAAGAGAAAGGACAGCAAAAAATAGCAAAACCAACAACAAAGAAAACATTAAGGAGGTGTTTGATACATGTGATTTAAAAATTAAAAATATACGTGTGGTTAAATATAGCACAGAAAGTTAAAAGCCTGGAAACAGAATTGAAAAAATAATTAAAACAGATTTAAGAGGCAAATTATTGATAAAGGATATACAGAAAGAGCTTCCCTCAATCAATAAGAAAAATAATTTAATAAAATTACAAGCAAATGATATCAATAGGAAATACAAGAAGAGTAAGCATACATGAGAAATAATCATATGAAAAGCTCAGTCTCATTATTAACCAGGGAAATGCAGAAAAACACAAGAACATTAAAAAAAAAAAGCTCCCTTATCAAATTGGCAAAAATGAGAAATATTTTGATAATATCAATGTATCAAGTGCTGGCAAGAAAGCAAGCACTCTTGCATACTACTAGAGACATGCTATGTAATCTTTTTTAAAGGCAATTTGCCAATATTTTGGAAGTGAAAATATTTATTTCTTGGGCCTGGAAAGTCATTTCTATGCATTATCCTTGAATAAATGCATAGGATGCTCACTGAAGCATTATTTTCAATAATAAAAATAAATAATCATATAACCTTACTGTACAATACCATCATGTAGCTATTAAAAACAATGAAGGTAATCCTCTTCTGGCAGGTAAAGATCTTCAGCGTACAATTTCTTGAAAAAATAAAAAAGACAGTCACACAACAAATGTATGTTATGAACATACCTTAAGGAAGGGAGAGGGTGAGTGCAAATGAGCATCTGTGTAAGTAAGTGCACGAAAGAGAAAGGAAAGATGAACGTAGCTTTTGCAGCTATTCCCATAATAAAAAGGAAAGGGGAAAAAGACACAGGAAGAGGCTAGTCATAACCCACCCATTCCACACATGGGCTTAGTACTAACTGATAGATGCTAGCAAAGCTCTACTTTATCAAGATCCATCAACCTTGCTACTATTCTTGTTAAAAACCTATTATTGCAGATTCCTTCTTGCTAAGGGAAGCAGAAAAGTCTATACTGTGAAAGAACTAAAACAAAATGATTTGACTAACATTTTAATGACACGTCAGAAATTTCATGCCTGTGGGTGTTTGGATATTTGGATATTTGGATATTTATATATATCCAAATAAACGCTGGGGCTTCGCAGGTGGCTCAGTGGTAAAGAATCCACCTGCCAGCACCGGAGATGCAGGTTTGACCCCTGGTTTGGGAAGATCCCCTGGAGAAGGAAATGGCAACCCACTCTAGAATCCTTGCTTGGGAAATCCTGCGGACAGATGAGCCTGACAGGTTACAGTCCATGGGGGGTTGTAAAAGAGTCAGACAGGACCTAGAGACTAAACAAAAACAAAACAACTAAACAACAATCACAAAATAAATGTTGACCTGAAAACTCTCCATGGGTAGTTATAATCTGATTTTACTCATGGTCATATTTTACAAACTATTTCTCAAACTTTGATTTTGGAGTTTTTCCCCAAAGCTAGATGCAATCATGGAAAATATGCCTGTCTTGTGAGGGTGCATTTGCTTTTGAGAAGCAGCCAGAAGGTATTTGGAACCAAGCCTGGTTGGGGAGTCTAGGGATACCACTGCTGGTGACTCCTGCTGCCTTTAAAGCTGGTGATGTCCGGATGGATTTAATGAAGAAAGTGAGGGGGTGAGCTGTGCTGGTATCTGAGGGAAGAAGGATCATTCTGAGCAGAGGGAAAGGCGAGTGAGAAATCCTTGTGGTAGGTGTGAGGGGCTGTGTTTGAGGAAGAGGAAGAAGGTCCTTGTGGAACAGGGACAGGGCTCATCAAGGGGGCGGTTCTGTAGCACCTTGACCAGTTCTGGCTCTTACTCTGAGCGACAAAGGAAAGCATTAAAGGCTTTCGGCCAGAGATGCCCATGTGAACTGACTTAAAAAGGTTTAAAAAGATCATTTTGGTTGTTAACCGAGAAGAGAATGAAGGGACTAAAGCGTTCCCACCCCACAAGCTGCTGGCTAATATGTTGGGTTCCCAGGGAAACTCTCTCATTTTGGACCCACCCAGATCCAAACAGGAAGCCCAGCACTGGGCCGTCTGTTTGCTTTGGACAAAACCATGCCTCACACCCAGTGACCTTCATGAACCCCATCCTTCAAAACACTCAGGAGAAAGTCACACTGGGCCCATCCTGCTGTTGTTTCAGAATGCCAAGTATGGATAAGAATGAGCAAGCTTTAATTCATGCAAACATTTGGAGATTTATGTCCACATTTTCTAGTTACAACTTCCTGAACCGTTTTTGTTATATGTGGGAGTAAAAATCTCTGGGGATGAACCAGAAATATCTGGGCTTTACTTGTAGGGCTCTGGGACTGCCTGAGTCTAATGGAAACACAGTATCGCAACTGATAAGTCTTATACAAGCAGGGGCCACAGGGATTGAGACATGCAGCCATACTTGAGTTTTTAAAATCCCTGACAATGCTTGATATTCCTTTAATTGTATTTTCTGACATCCTATTCTGGATTTAGCAAAGTTGGGCCATGACATCACTGAGAAAGTACTATAGCTAGTACTTTTAATACATTGCAATTAAAATGTACTTTTAATACATTGGAATTCAACTCTAAAGTTGCCTTTAAAGGATTAAAAGAAGAATTGAAGCAAAATATTGAAACCTTGTATCTGTCTGGGTTGTCTTTTTTCCTCCTTAGTGTCTTGATTATTAATCAAATCTGTTGAGATAGCAGGTGCTCTGGGTCTGAGATTTTTTTAGGGCTCTTTTGGAGGGAGATTTTGCCTTTTTTTT
>NW_011494768.1:3200004-3206445 GCF_000754665.1 Bison bison bison
CTCTTTTTTTTTTAATTTTTTCACTTAGTATTACTAATTCAGTCCCCAAGTGACGGGTGTGCCACTGCTGTTCTTGTATCTGACCAAAGAAGAAATGTGAGATTATCCTGGTTTCCTCCTCTGTCTTATTTTCCATATACTCAGCAACCAAGACTTGTTGGTTATACCCCCTAAATATCTTTATAACCAGCTTGCTTTTCTTCATTCCATCTTGCCTCTTCCCCAACTCAAGCACATATTATCTTCTTCCTAGACTATTATACGGATTTTTATTGTCGCATTGCTTCTAGTCTTGAGTTGGAATTCCATCTCTGCCACTTATAACATTCTCTAAAGTTCTCTGTCCTCTTCACACCCTTTGTCTTTTTCTCTTCCATAGACCTTCCCTGGGAGATCACATCCACTCCTATGGTTTTGATTAATTCAGTATGCTCCAGATATACTGAAGACGCTACAATATCCATCTCAGACTTTTCTCTGAGGTCTAGACCTCTCTATCCAGCTGTCAATTCTTTTAACTCAGCTTGTTTCAAAGTGAATTGATCACGTTCCCCTCCACCTCCATCTTCCTTCTCAATTTCCCATCTCAATATATGATATCGCCTTCTTTACATCCAGTTGCCCAAGTCGTAGACCAAGTGTGGACTTTGATTTGTACATCTCTGTAATTCCCCAAGTCAAATCAATCATTCCTAACTCTACCTCTTTTTTTTTTTTCAATTGAAGTACAGTTGATTTACAATGTTGTGTTAGTTTCAGGTTTATAGCAAAGTAATCCAGTTATACAGAATAGATATATCTATCTGCTGCTGCTGCTGCTGCTGCTAAGTCACGTCAGTCGTGTTAGATAAATATTCTTTTTCAGATTTTTTCCATTATAGATTATTACAAGATGTTGACTATATTAATACTTCCCCGCGCTATGGAGTAGGTCCTTGTCGTTTATCTAGTTTATATACAATAGTGTATATCTGATAATCCCAAACTCCTCTGCTATCCCTCCACTCTCCATTTCCCCTTTGGTAACCATAAATTTGTTTTTTATGTCTGTGAATCCATTTCTGTTTGTAAATAAGTTCATTTGTATTGTTTGTTTAGATTCTACATATAAATTACATTATGTACATTACATAATTCTACATATAAATTACATTATGTACATTACATAATTCCACATATAAATTACATTATGATATTTGTCCAACTTACTTCACTTACTATGATAGATTTTAGGTCCATGCATGCTACTGTGAATGGAATGATTTCATTCTTTTTTCTGGTGGGGTAGTCCTAATTCCAACCCTTAAGCATCTCTTGGCCTGTCTCTCATGGCCTATCACTAACCTGGGCCCAGCCCAAGGTATCATCTAGATTTTTTATCAACCTGGACTCTGCCTCAACCTTTTAATTGGATTTTTTTCTCTTTTTTTTGGTCCCTGTGTTGTCCTCCTGCAATCCATTTTTCGCATTGCAGTGAACACGATCTTTCTAATCTGCAAATCTGCATTCCTCCGCCTGAAATCCTTCAATGCCTTCCCATTGTTCTTATAACAAATGTCTGTGGCTTATAAAAACCCCTTGTAGTAAGATCTCTGCTTGCCTCTCAAACAATCTTTCTCCCCACGTAATCCCACTCTCACAACATTCTGATCATTAGAATTCCTTGGTTCCTTACATGTTCAATGTATTCTCTTATCTCTGGGCCACTTCACACCATATTTCCTTTCCTTGAAGACTCCTTCCAGCTCATCTTGCCACACTCGTTGCCTTATTACTTACTCTTCAGTCTTTAGATGTCAATTTAAGTTTCTCTTCCCCCCAGCAGGCTTCACTGAACACCAAGTCCAGGTTAAATGCTTCTATTCTTTGCCTCCTTGATGTCATCTACTTACCTCTATGGTTCCTCTTATCAAATTCCACTGCAATTGCTTCTTTTGTGGTTAGCTCTCTACAGCCATTATCTGCCTCAGTTATTCCTATGTTTCCAGACTGTTGTACAGTGCCTGGCACAAAATACACACTCCAAACGAATCTGACTTGCTTGACACAAGCAGCCCTCTTACAGACTGTCTTCCTTTGTACCTTGCTCAATAGGCAAATACCTGCTCACCACTCAGGCCCAGCATAATGCCTTCCTAACTTCCTAAGAGAAGCACAGGACACAGATCCCTGTTTTCCATATCAACTTCCTCCCCATCATCACTTTTTATCATTTGTTTTGCTCATGAGTCTTTTTTTGCATACCAGACTTCAAATTCTCTGCTGGAAGGACCTATATTTTCTTCTCTATTAGTCCCCATTACTTGGTATAGGGACTTCCCAGGTGGCATTAGTGGTAAAGAACCCACCTCCAATGCAGGAGACATGAGATTTGGGTTCGATTCCTGGGTCAGGAAGGTCCCTTGGAGGAGGACATGGCAACCCACTCCAGTATTCTTGCCTGGAGAACCCCATGGACCGAGGAGCCTGGCTAGCAACAGTCCATGGGGTCGCAGAGTCCGACACGACTGAAGTGACATAGTACACACGCATTTGGAGTAGAACATACGACTTAGTCTTTGCTAAGGTAAGAGAGAGTTCAACAGTCAAACTGGGCCTGATTTTCCCTTGAAGGTATGCTTAACTTAATTCCAATTTGGTAATTCCAAGATAAGTGTTCTACATGACCTGTTCATGGTTATGTTGCTATAATAAGAGCTTAGCTTACTATGGGTACTGGTCAGTAAGTTATAGGATTCGAGATTCTCCTATTACATGTGTCAATGATGCTTTACTTAGATATGGTCAAGGCTCCATCGTGTGGAATAATCTGTGGCCACAACTGTATATTTTAAAGCAAGTTTTAGGGAAAAAGAGATTCATGGCATCGTATATCATTTGAACCAATGTTGGAAAACATGGTAAAAGGACACAGGCTCTTCACAGATTTCTGAATATTTTCCAAGTTGTCCTGTTAGCTCTATGTGAAAAGGAGATGATGTAGACATTTATACATTCACTATTGAAAGTATCCAGATCAGTGGGTCTACACTGAGGGTGATATTCCACTTTGTAAGGCATTTGGCAATGTCTGGAGATATTTTTTATTGTCACAAGTATGTGGGAGAGTTCTAATTGAATCTAGTAGGTCAAGGTCAGGGATGCTGTTAAAAATCCTGCAATGCTTCCCACATCAAAGAATTACCCAGTTCGAAATGTCGATAGTGCCACAGTTGAGAAACTCTGATCTAGATGAAACCCTGACCTCATGTCACTCAAAAACACTTTCCTAGTCCAGTATAGAATATAAATAATACTCAGCTCACAACTAGGAGATCAGAATACAGTCCCACTCATGCCCTCACTTTCCGATTTTGATTTTTTACCTTTAAAATGCTATTTTGAAATCTATCTCATGGGATTATTTTAAAAATTATATTTGTGATAATGTACAAGGAAACCTTTAGTTTAGCCTGGCATCTAGTAATTGCTCAATAAATATTGTAAAGAAAATAAGTCCATGAATACATGGGTAACTTTGGGGGCTTTTATGGGGTTCAGGGCAATAGAATTTGCCTTGAGTGGTTGCTGAGCATATCACTCTTTTCGGGATCCGTACATGCATTATCACTTACGAGCACACTTCAGAGAAGAATTGACATTGACAAAGACTCAGGGAGCTGCTCATGCGTACCTTTTGTTCTTCTCTCTCCACGGCTGCGTTGCATTTTTCTATTCCCGAGTTCCTCAGAAAGTCCCTGAGATAGCCAAATAGCGTTCCGATTCCATATCCCAAGTAAGTGAAAACCATAACATGAAGAGGTGCTTCCTCAAAGGATTCCACAATTGGCCTGTAAAAATTTGAATTTCCGTTTTGCTGAAAAGACAAATGGAAATGGAAAATGAGCACTCTTCCACTACAATGAACTACAACACTGAAAATTTTGAACTTTCAATCTTTTACATGTCAAAGAGCACATTTAAGATAAAGAAAATACTTGGAGAAAATTGGAAGTTGATCACTGAAGAAGGTAATCAGCAGTGTACATTTTATTCCACAACTCTTAAAGAAATAATTGATTCAGGCAAAAATTATCAACAGATTCTAAATCCGTTAAGTGAAAAATGAATGAGGAATAGGGTTTTTGCAAGATACCAAAGTATCACTCTGTAAATTACTCCTTAATCACAAACCTGGGATTACAACCTTAATCAGGGAATCCAATTCCATCAGAGATGTTAGGACAACTCACCACTCTATACTCTTATCATGATGTAATATTCAATACACTGACGACATATTTAAGCTGAATTTAGCGAAACTCTAATATCTAAATTCCATTTTACAAGAAAAAATCAGGTAAATAACTTCATGAGGAGACAATCAGATAATCCACAACATGGGACTTTCTATATGACAACTGACTTGTGTTTGATTTTATTTTTTTTTCCATTTTTATTTGTTTACTTGCAGGATCTTTCACTGTGGTGCACTTGTGGAGCTCAAGCTTGGTTGCTCCACAGCATGCGGGGTCTTAGTTCCCAGACCAGGGATCAAACCTGCACCCCCTGTACTGCAAGGCAGATTCTTATCCACCGGACCACCAGGGAAGTCCCATGACTTGGTTTTTAAAAGCAAAACATAAACAAGTGGGACTACATGAAGCCAAAGACTTCTGCTCAGCAAAAGAAATGATCAACAAAATGAAAAGTCACCCTACAGAATGAGAGAGAATATTTGCAAACCACATATCTGATAAGGGGTTGATAATAATAAGGAACTCATACAAGTCAAAAAACCAAGCAATTCAATTAAAAATGGGAAGAGGACGTGAATAGACAAAGAAGACATCCAAACAGCTAACAGTTACATGAAAATGTGTTCGACATCACTAATCATCTGGGAATGCAAACCAAAATCACAAAGGGGTATCACCTGACATGTTCTAACATGGCTGTTATTACAAAATAAAAGAGAGAGAGGTAGCAAGTGTTGATAAGGATGTGGAGAAAGGGGAACCTTTGTACACGGCTGGTGAGAATGTAAATTAGTACAATCATTATGGAAAACAGTGTGGGGTTTCCTCCAAAAATTAAAAGAATTACCACATGATCCAGCTATCGCACTTCTGGGCGCATATTCCTAGGAAATCAAATCAGTATATTGAAGAGATATTTATATTATTCACAAGAGCCAAGATATAGAAACAATCTGTTGATCAAAGCATGAATGAATGAGGAGAATGTAGCTTGTGTATACACACACGCTAAGTATCATTCAGACACACACACAAGACAATTCTGTCATTTATGACAATGTAGATGAACCTAGATTATATTATACTGAGTGAAATAAACCAGACTCAGGAAGACAAATGCTGCATGATCTTACTTATATGTGGAATCAAAAAAGTTGAGCTCACAGAAGTAGACAGTAAACTGGTGGCTTCCAGACCATGGGTGGGAAAAATGGTAAGATGTTGGTCCAAAGGCGCAAGTCTTCAGTTATAAGATGAAGAAATTCTGGGGACCAATGTACAGTATGGTACCTAGAGGGAGTAATAGTGTATAGCATACTGGAATTTGCTAAGACAGTAGATCTAAAGTGTTCTCATCTCACACACACATACACTCACATGCTTAGCTAGGTGAGATGACAGGTATGTTAATCAGCTTGATTGTGGTGATAATTTAATAATGTATACATATATCAAATAACATTGTATACCTCAAATACATAAATTATTATTTATTAACTACACCTCAGTCAAGCTGGGGAAAAAAGAATGAAGGGTAGGAGAGGGGACTTAAGAGACTCAAGTGTACTGTATGTTTTTCCACTAGATCCTCTTTTATTGTAAAAAAAAAATGGTAAAAACACATATTTTAAACAACTGTGGAAACCCAAATGTGGACAGGAAATGTATATTTTTGAGGATTTGTTATTTTTGTTAGGAGTGATGGTAGTTGTATAGTTGTGTGAGAGGATGTTTTAATATTTGTCAATGCATGCTGAAGGCTTAAGGAGGGTGAAATGTTATAACCATTTTCTTTCAAATGGTTCATCAAAAATTAAATACATACATAAAGCAATTTTGGGAGAATTCTGAATCTAGATGCATTAGAGACTATATTGGAGATTGTTATATAATTTTTTTCACTTTTCTGCATGCTTGAAATTTTTCTTAGTAAAATGTTAATGAAAATATTTCTCTAGTGACTCAGCAGTAAAAAAAACCTGCTTGAAATGCAGGAGCTGCAGGTTTGATACTGGATTGGGAAGATACTCTGGAGAAGGAAATGACAACCCACTCCAGTATTCTTGCCTGGGAAATCCCATGGACAGAGGAGCCTGGTGGGCTACAGTCCATGGGGTAGCAAAAGAGTCAGACACCACTTAGTGACTGAACAACACGCAGCAAATGTCACTGGTAAGTAGACTTTAAATATCTGTGCAGTCCA
>NW_011494768.1:3206545-3207928 GCF_000754665.1 Bison bison bison
CAGTTCAATCCAGTTCAGTTGCTCAGTCACGTCCGACTCTTCGCAACCCCATGGACTGCAGCACACCAGGGTGGTGTCATCTGCATATCTGAGCTTATTGATATTTCTCCCAGCCATCTACATTCTATCTTGTGCTTCATTCCACTTGGCATTTCTCATGATGTACTCTGCATATAAGTTAAATAAATAGGGTGACAATATACAGCCTTGACATACTCCTTTCCCAATTTGGAGCCAGTCCGTTGTTCCATGTCCCATTCTAACTGTTGCTTCTTGACCTGCATGCAGATTTCTCAAGAGAAAAGTAAGGTACTCTGGTAGTCCCATCTCTTTAAGAATTTTCACAGTTTGTTGTGACTCCCAAAGGCTTTGGCATAGTCAATAAAGCTGAAGTAGATGTTTTTCTGGAACTCTTTTGCTTTTTCTATGATCCAACAGATGTTGGCAATTTGATCTCTGATTCCTCTGCCTTTTCTAAGTCCAGTTTGAACACCTGGAAGTTCTCAGTTCACATACTGTTGAAGGCTAGCTTGGAGAATTTTGAGCATTACTTTGCTAGTGTGTGAGATGAGTGCAATTGTGCGGTAGTTTGAACATTCTTTGGTATTTGCCTTTCTTTGGGATTGGAATGAAAACTGACCTTTTCCAGTTCTGTGGCCACTGCTGAGTTTTCCAAATTTGCTGGCATATTGAGTGTGGCATGTTCACAGCATCATCTTTTAGGATTTGAAAGAGCTCAGCTGGAATTTCATCACCTCCACTAGTTTCGTTTGCAGTGATGCTTCCTAAGGCCCACTTGACTTTGCACTCCAGGATGTCTAGTTCTAGGTGAGTGATCACACCATTGTCATTATCTGGGTCATTAAGATCTTTTTTCGTATAGTTCTTCTGCTTGTTCTTGCCACCTTTTCTTAGTATCTTCTGCTTCTGTTAGGTCCATACCATTTCTGTCCTATATTTAAATATCAAAGCATTTTTGTTTCTGGTTAACTAATTTGCATATAGTAGCTTAATTTTTGCTCAATGCATTAGTGAATAAAGTATTCCTAGTGTTACTAATTAATAAATATTTATGCATTCATTCATTTTTTTAATTTTTAAATTTATTTATTTTAATTAGAGGCTAATTACTTTACAATATTGTATTGGTTTTGCCATACATCAACATGAATCCGCCATGGCTGTACAAGTGTTCCCAATCCTGAACCCCCCTCCCACCTCCCTCCCCATACCATCCCTCTGGGTCATCCCAGTGCACCAGCCCCAAGCATCCTGTATCCTGCATCAAACCTGGACTGGCGATTCATTTCTTATATGATATTATACATGTTTCAATGCCATTCTCCCAAATCATCTCCCCCTCCCTCTCCCACAGAGTCCGTA
>NW_011494768.1:3208028-3208473 GCF_000754665.1 Bison bison bison
AACCCCCCCTCCCCACCTCCGCCCCACTACCACTCCCTCTGGGTCATCCCAGTGCACCAGCCCCAACGCATCCTGTATCCTGCATCAAACCTGGACTGGCGATTCATTTCTTATATGATATTATACATGTTTCAATGCCATTCTCCCAAATCATCTCCCCCTCCCTCTCCCACAGAGTCCAAAAGACTGTTCCATACATCTTTGTCTCTTTTGCTGTCTCGTATACAGGGTTATCATTACCATCTTTCTAAATTCCATATATATGCGTTAGTATACTGTATTGGTGTTTTTCTTTCTGGCTTACTTCACTCTGTATAATCGGCTCCAGTTTCATCCACCTCATTAGAACTGATTCAAATATATTCTTTTTAATGGCTGAGTAATACTCCATTGTGTATATGTACCACAGCTTTCTTATCCATTCATCTGCTGATGGACATCTAGG
>NW_011494768.1:3209237-3235706 GCF_000754665.1 Bison bison bison
AATGAAATAGCCTCCATAAATTAACAAAAGAGTCAGAAATGTAGTACTTGGGTGCAGCCTCAAAAATTGCAGAATGATCTCTTTTCATTTCAACATCGCAAGCCATTCAACATCACAGTAATCCAAGTCTATGCCCCTACCACAAATGCTGAAGAAGCTGAAGTTGATCAGTTCTATGAAGACCTAGAAGACCTCCTAGAACTAACACCCCAAAAGATGTTCTATTCATCATTGGGGATTGGAATACAAAAGTAGGAAGTCAAGAGATACCTGGAGTAACAGGTAAGTTTGGCCTTGGAGGACAAAAATGAAGCAGGGCAAAGGCTAACTGAATTCTGCAAAGAGAAAGCATCAGTTATAGCAAATAACCTTTTTCAACAATCCAAGAGATGACTTTACACATGGGCATCACCAAATGGTCAATACTGAAATCAAATTGATTACATTCTTTGTAGCCAAAGATGGAGAAGCATATACGGTCAGCAAAAACAAGACCTGGAGCTAACTGTGGCTCAGATCATCAGCTTCTTATAGCAAAATTAATGCTTAAACTAAAGAAAGCAGGGAAAACTACTAGGGCAGCCATGTACAACTTAAATCAAATTCCTATGAATATGCAGTGGAGGTAATGAATAGATTCAAGGGGTTAATTCTTCAGTGTGCCTGAAGAACGGTGGATAGAGGCCTGTAACATTGTACAGGAGGCAGTGAACAAAACCATCCCAAAGAAAAAGAAAAACAAGAAGGCAAAGTGGTTATCTGAGAAGCCCTTACAAACAGTTAAAGAAAGAAGAGAAGTGAAAAGCAAGGGAGAAAGTGAAAGTTACATCAAACGAAAAGCAGATTTCCAAAGAAGAGCTTGGAGAGACAAGAAGGCCTTCTTCAGTGAACGAGGTATAAAACGAGAATAAAACAACAGAAGGGGAAAAACTAGAGATCTCTTCAGGAAAATTGGAGCTATTAAGGGAACATTTTGCCTAAAGATGGGCACTATAAAGGACATGAACAGTAAAGCCCTAGTAGATGCTGAAGAGATCAAGACGAGAGGGAAAGAATACATGGAAGAACTGTATAAAAAAGGCCTATGGCTATGGTGGTGTGGTCAGCCACCCAGAGCCAGACATTCTGAGAGCAAAGTCAAGTGGGCCTTAGGAAGCACTGCTGTTAATAAAGCTAGTGGATGTGACAGAATTCCAGTAGAACTATTCAAAACCCTAAAGGATGATGCCATCAAGGTGTTGCATTCAATATGTCAGCAAATCTGGAAGACTGAGCAGTGGACACAGGACTGGACAAGGTCAATCCTTATCCCAATTCCCAAGAGGGTGGTACTAAAGAGTGTGCTAACCATCAGACAATTGCACTCATCTCCCATACTAGTAAGGTCATGCTTAAAAACTTGCATGCTAGGCTTCAGCATTATGCAAACCAAGAACTTCCAGACGTCCAAACTGGATTTAGAAAAGGAAGAGGAACCAGAGATCAAATTGCCAACATTTGCTGGATCATAGAGAAAGTTAGGGAATTCCAGAAAACATGGACCTCTGTTTCATTGACTATGCCAAAGCCTTTGATGGTGTGGATCACAATAAACTGTGGAAAGCTCTTAGAGAGATGGGAATACCAGACCATCTTACCTGTCTCCTGAGAAACCTGTATGTGGGTTAAGAAGTGACAGTTAGAACCCTGATGGAACAACCAATTGGTTCAAAATTGAGAGAGGAATACGACGGGGCTGTCTGCTGTCACCCAGTTTGCTTAATCTATATGCTGAGTGCATCAAGGGAAATGCCAGGCTGGATGAGTTACAAGCTGGAATCAAGATAAGTGGGAGAAACAGCAACAAACTCAGATATGTGGATGGTACCACTCTAATGGCAGAAAGCAAAGAGGAACTAAAGAGCCTCTTGATGAGGGTGAAAGAGCTGGCTTAAAGCTAAACGTTAAAAAGCAAAAGCAAACGAGGATCAGGGCACCCAGTACCACCACTTCATGGCAAATAGAGGGAGAAGAGGTGGAAGCAGGCTTTCTTCTTGGGCTCTAAAATCACTGTGTATGGTGACTGTAGCCCTGGAATCAGACTACATTTGCTTCTTGGGAGGAAAGCTATGATAAACCTAGACAGTGTGTTGGAAAGCAGAGACAATACTCTGCTGACAAGTGTCTGTCTAGTCAAGGCTGTGGTTTTCCCAGTGGTCATGTACGGATGTGAGAGTTGGACTGTGAAGAAAGCTGAGTGCCAAAGAATTGGTGCTTTTGCACTGTGGTGCTGGAGAAGACTCCTGAGAGTCCCTTGGACAGTAATGAGATCCAACCAGTCAATATTAAGGGAAACAAAACCCTGACTATTCATTGGAAGGACTGATGCTAAAGCTGAAATTCCAGTGTTTTGGTCATTTGATGTGAACAGCTGACTCATTGGAAAAGTCTCTGATGCTTGGAAGGATTGAGGGCAGAAGGAGAAGAGGGCATCAGAGGATGAGATGGCTGGATGACATTCCCGATGCAATGGACGTGAACTTGGACAAACTTTGGGAGATGGTGTGGGACAGAGAGTCCTGGCATGGTGCAGTCCATGGGGATGCAAAGAGTCAGACATGATTGGGCAACTGAAAAACAGCAAATTATGTAAAAATCATGCTAATTTGAAATAATGTCTTCGTTACTGTCATAGTGTAAGCACCATCTGACTCCACCAACACCGGGTTCTACACTATATGCCTTTATCTCCTCTATACTGTTGGCGTTGCATGTATTTTTGGAATTAGTCCTGACAACCAAAAAAGTCTACCTGATAGATGAATATTTTTTATTTACATTATTTGGTTTTAAAGTAATTTTTGAAAAGCCTTTTTGTAATGATATTTTACACTTGCATTGTTCAGTCAAAAGCCCACAAAATCTTACTAAATCTTATTAAAATGGTTGACTCCTTATTTATCCATTACACCAGTGTTGTAATTGAGCAGGACCCTATGAAGCCTTCTCAGAATAGACCTCCACCCATGTCCTCCCCCTGCCTTTTGTCTGTAGGAAAACTAAAGTCAAAGAGTAAATTTAATCAGAGAAGGGAGAAAATGAAGAAAGAAAGGAAAATAGTCAAGCAAAACAAAATAATAATACTTTAGCCATTCAATAAATTCAGGGACCTTTAGCTTTTCCTGAATACTATAGATAATATTCTGAGCCTTGTCCTTTGAGCTGTTTTGCAGATACTGAACACCCCTGTCAGATGGGAGAAGGGAGCTGCAGGCTGCTCATCAGCATGTAGACCCCAGACTGGTTGGAACCAGAAGGTTGATGATGCTGACAACCTCACCACAGCCAATCAGAAGAATGCCCATGACCTGACCGTGCCCTGCCCCTTAAACACTGTGAGTCCTCACTATACCCTCCAGGGTGGGACACTCAGTTTGGAAGCCCACTGTGGCCCCTTTGCCTGGCAAAGCAATAATACTATCCTTTTCTACTTCACCCCAAACTCTGTCTCTGCATTTCTATTTAACACTGGTGATTAGAAGCCGAGTTTTGGCAATAGTGTCTTCTCTCGACAACCCAAACTAATGTTATTGGATGTTGCTTTTGTCTAATATCTCCCCCAAGTGCTACCTGATGGTTTAAAATAATGAAAGTGAGAGAGCATTGCTTAACATGAGGGCTGGAATGGAAGGTGAAGGAAATAACCAACGCCTTGCATTGGGGAGCACAGGGCACTAATTGGATGTCTTCTGTGAACCAGCAACATGCCAGGTTCTAGGAATTCCTAGATGAATGAGACAGACTCCATCCCTGCTCCTGAGATCGTGACCTCCCTCTGTGTCCTCACACCAGTCCTAGGTCTGATGATGGCCAGTGCCAATCTTCGGCTCCCTTCCTGGGTTCTGTTCTCTGTATGACCTTTGAACTGCATCCATCTCCAGCATTCTTGGTGACCTGCCAACCCAGTTAAGATCCACCTCCTGGTTCTTTCCACAACATAGGGATATGTAAGGGGATTCCTTCCTTCCTTCCTTGTCCAGACTCTAGCAAAAGGGGCTGAGAGCCTCAGGAAATAGATCTGATAAAATTTCATAACTGGCTAGGTATAAGGTCAAGGGAGAGATCATGACAGTACTGGGGAGGAATGTTACTGGAATACGGATAAGAGGAAGAGGGGAACAGAAGGAGATCTGTGCATGGGAGGAGACAGTGAGTGTGCATGGAACCTGCGGAGTTGGGGTGCTGTCTGCTTGCCTAAGTGGAGTGTTTGGGGGCAGTTAGAGATGCAAGACAATCTCTTTAACAAGTGGTTCTGGGAAAACTAGTCAACCACTTGTAAAAGAATGAAACTAGAACACTTTCTAACACCATACACAAAAATAAACTAAAATGGATTGAAGATCTAAATGTAAGACCAGAAACTATAAAACTCCTAGAGGAAAACATAGGCAAAACACTCTCTGACATAAATCACAGCAAGATCCTCTATGACCCTCCTCCCAGAGTAATGGAAATAAAAATAAAAATTAAATGGGACCTAATTAAAATTAAAAGCTTTTGTACAATGAAGGAACCTATAAGAAAGGTGAAAAGACAGCCTTCAGAGTGGAAGAAAATAAGAGTAAATGAAGCAACTGACAAATAATTAATCTCAAAAATATATAAAAAGCTCATGCAGCTCAATACCAGAGAAATAAACGACCCAATCAAAAAATGGGCCAAAGAACTAAACAGATATTTCTCGAAAGAAAACATACAGATGGCTAACAAACACATGAAAAGACGCTCAACATCACTCATTATCAGAGAAATGCAAATTAAAACCACAATGTGGTACCATCTCATGCTGGTAAAAATGGCTGCTATCAGAAAGTCTACAAACAACAAATGCTGGAGAGGGTGTGGACAAAAGGGAGCCCTCTTACACTGTTGGTGGGAATGCAAACTAGTACAGCCAGTATGGAGAGCAGTGTGGAGATTCCTTAAAAAACTGAAAATAGATCTGCCATTCGACCTAGCAGTCCCACTGCTGGGAATACACACTGGGGAAACCAGAACTGAAAGAGACACATGTAGCCCAGGGTTCATTGCAGCACTGTACAATAGCCAGATCATGGAAGCAACCTAGATGTCTATCGGCAGATGAGTGGATAAGAAAGCTGTGGTACATATACACAATGGAATATTACTCAGCCATTAAAAAGAATGCATTTGATTCCATTCTAATGAGGTGGATGAAACTGGAGCCTATTATACAGAGTGAAGTCAGAAAGAAAAACACCAATACAGTATATTAATGCATATATATGGAATTTAGAAAGATGGTAACGATGACCTTATACACGAGACAGCAAAAGAGACACAGATGTAAAGAACAGACTTTTGAACTCTGTGAAAGAAGGCAAGGGTGGGATGATTTGAGAGAATAGCATTGAAACATGTATATTACCATATGTGAAATAGATGACCAGTCCAGGTTTGATGCATGAAACAGGGCACTCAAAGCTGGTGCATTGGGAGGACCCTGAGGGATGGGATGGGGAGGGAGCGGGGAGGGGGTTCAGGATGGGGGACACATGTACATCCGTGGCTGATTCATGTGAATGTATGGCAAAAACCACAATAGTGTAAAGTAATTAGCCTCCAACTAAAATAAATAAATTAATGTAAATGAGAAAAAAGAAAAAGAGAAAGGCCTGGCTGAAGTATAAGATGGGGGACTCAGCTACTTTGAGTGAGCCATGGTTAAAGGCAAACGTGATAAAGGACAAAATAAAAAAGAGTAGGAAGCATGGGACCAAATTTTGGGACCCCCTGATTTTAAGGGCACCATAGATGAAGAAGGGTGGGTGAAGGGTGCCAGTGTGGGTGACTTCAGAACCTTGATGTAACCTGCTCACAAATGAACCCCTTTGGCTGATTTTTAGAGGATGACTAAATCACACGTGAGTATATGATCAGTTGCTCGGTCATGTCCAACTCTTTGCAACCCTATGGACTGTGGCTGCAAGGCTCCTTTATCCATCGGATTTCCCAGGCAAGAGTACTGGAGTGGGCTGTCATGTCCTACTCCAGGGGATTTCCCCAACCCAGTGATTGAACCCATGTCTCCTTCATCTCCTGCATTGGCAGGCAGATTTTTTACCACTGCGCCACTTGGGAAGCTGGCCAAGTCTCATAGGCACATATAGGAAGAGAAACTTGCAGGACATTCAAGGCCATCCTGTGAGGATAGTGTGTTTTCCCCTTTTCCTTGTCTGACCTTAAAGCCCTTACTGAGCTCCATATATGGCCAAATCAATGGGAACTTTTTGCTTGAGTTGGCTTTCAGGCAAACCTGTGCTGTATGTAACAGACCGTCTACCTCTATGGAAATAAAACCCTCAGTTGGGTGCAGAGACTGGGCTTCTGTAACCCTTTTTTTTTTTTTTGCCCCTGGGATTTGTTCTGGAAGATAGTTTTATCATGAAGAAGGGGTTTCCAACAGTGTCTGTTGGCCTCAACTGGTATCTGCTTTACTGTCTCTTATATGAGTTTATTTTTAATTTAATGTAATTTTGCTTGGCAGAAAATGAGATACCTTCATGGAGAGCAATGTTATTTGGAAATGTATAGGTCTTTCTTAATGGATGAAAAATAACACATTCACTGAATTTTTTAATGAAAATTGAAGTTGGTAGC
Source organism: Bison bison bison (assembly GCF_000754665.1). NCBI lineage: Eukaryota > Metazoa > Chordata > Mammalia > Artiodactyla > Bovidae > Bison > Bison bison. The sequence continues at coordinate 3,215,898 of NW_011494768.1, forward strand.
ACCTCTTGGGAAGGGTTTCTCAATCTGGTATTGGATAATTCTTTTGAAATATGAGAATCTGTACTGTCAAAGTAAATAAAGCTTAAAATCTTGCTTAAAAGATTTGCTAGCCAAGGTCAACACAGCATGGTAATCTGTGATGCACTTCCTTTGTTCTACCTATTAGAAATACATCTTCTTTCGATGTTCTACTTTTTCTTTTGTAGCTCTGCTGCTGCTGCTGCTAAGTTGCTTCAGTTGTGTCTGATTCTGTGCGACCCCATGGACAGCAGCCCACCAGGCTCCCCCATCCCTGGGATTCTCCAGGCAAGAACACTGGAGTGGGTTGCCATTTTCTTCTCCAATGCATAAAACTGAAAAGTGAAAGTAAAGTCGCTCAGTCGTGTCTGACTCTTAGCGACCCCATGGACTTCAGCCTACCAGGCTCCTCCATCCATGGGATTTTCCAGGCAAGAGTACTGGAGTGGGGTGACTGGAAACCCCAATAGATCCTGAACTACCTTTCCCAGAGTGCCTGGTCATTTGGGACTCGGCGACCCACTGTGGGCTGTTTACTTCCTGCATTTCCATCAAGTGATGGAAATGAGCATGCGTGCTGTGCATGCTAAGCTGCTTCAGTTGTGTCCAACTCTTTGTGACCCTATTAGCTGTAGCCCTCCAGGGACTGTAGGATTCTATAAGCAAGAATACTGGAGTGGGTTGCCATGCCCTCCTCCAGGGGATCTTTCCAACCCAGGGATAATACCTGTGTCTCTAATGTCTCCTTCATGGGCAGGCAGGTTCTTTACCTAGATGGAAATGAGCAGGTCCATTCAAATGAGCAGGTCCCTTATTGGCTGCCTGTTTTTCACTGCTGTAGGCTAACATTGGGCTTTCCTGGGCTCAGGCAGTAAACCAATCTGTTTGCAATGCAGGAGACCAGGCTTCAGTCACTGGCTTGGAAAGATCCCCTAGAGAATGGAATGGCACCCTAATCCAGTATTCTTACCTGGAAAATTCCATGGGCAGAGGAGCCTGGTGGGCTGCAAAGAGTTGGACAGGACTGAGCAGAGCACAGCACAACAGGCTACTATTAGAGAGGATAGGAAATAAAAAATATAGCCTCTTTTCCCCAGAATTGATAGCATAATGCTGTGGGGGTAGGGGAAAAAGTATAATCATAACATTGAGCAAAAAGTAATGTCATCAGAGTGACACAAATGGAGAGATTGTATCACATGGGATGATCAGGGGTGGCTCCCTAAAGAAAGGGACATCTGAGCCCAGTCTTGAAGGGAGGCAGGGCCTGATGGCAGGGAGGGCTCGGGTGGGAGGGAGACTGCCTGGCTTCGGATTCAGGCATTTCACTTGCTGACTGTAAGACTTGGTGCAAGTCACTTAATTTTTCTTGCTCTTAAATGCCTTCAATGTAAAATGGAGCTAGTAAGGTTTCTCTTGTTGTTCAGTAGCCAAGTCATGTCTGACTCTTTGTGACCCTATGAATGCACACCAGGTTTCCCTGTCTTTCACCATCACCCGGAATTTGCCCAAGTTCATATCCATTGTTTATTTTGAAAATTAAATTAGATAATAAACGCAAAGGACCTGTCCTAGAGCAAACACTCATTAAATGTTCCTGAAATCTTCTGAGTGCGATGATAAAGGGAACTGCTAGAATGAATGATACTGCTTTTAGAGAAGTATTTGGGAAAGAGAAAGAATATGTATAGAGCCTTGGCCAGTACTATATGTAGGGAGAAGCAAGAGACTGAGGACCCATGAGGAGGCAGTAAATGTGAGAGGGGACAAAGAGGTGGGGGTTAGAGGCATTGGGGGGTTGTTGTTGAGATACTGATGTTGAGAAAGACCATGATGCTTGGGTCATCTGGAATTGCAGCAACCATTTGTGGCCACAGGTGAAGACAGTTATGCACAAAAGATGGTAGAAAGAGGAAATGGAAAGACTTGATCCTTGATGACCAAGAGTTAAGGGACCAAAACAACCAATCCAGGGACCATCCAGTTAGAGGCTCTTCCCAACTCTAGACTCTTATTACATGAGAATAACAAAATCTTATTTTTAATCTCCTTAAATTTGAGTCTTCCAGTACTGGCAGCTGAGGATCCAGCTGATCCAGTAGATCAGGTCTCTTCCCCAGTCAAGAGAGTAACAAGAACTGTAGGTGAGAGGCTGGTGGAGGTGAGTGGGACTGGTGTTCACCTAGTATTCACAATATATTCATCTCAGTTATTTCTCCTGAGCGTCCATTCTGGTTGGCTAATGAGTGCCCGGTTCTGACTGATAAGTATACCTTCCTTACTGAGTGTGTACGCCGTATGTTGTGTTGTGTGTGTATAATAAACTTTCACTCACAGTGGCAGCTAAAACTCAAAGCAGCGCTCTCCTCAGTAGAATCCTCTATTTTTATTCTAAGACATTTGAGAATCTTTTTGACTTCAAAGTTGCCATTTATTTCTCTTCTGAAATACTTTGGAATGCCAGTTCGATTCAGCTGAAGTAGTAGAAATGATACAGCTCCAAAGCTTATGGAAGTGGAATGAAGCAAGAGAGATGAGAGTGCATAGTTCTACCTTAGCTGGAAGGGTACTTAATATCTTAAAGTTGCATTGCATTTTAAGAAATGAGTATTGTAATCAGTCTGCTATAGATGTAAATGTTTAGAAATGCTTTATCAAACTCCTATGTCTAGTCTAACTCGTATCATCTTGTCACAAACATGTGGGCTGCTTTCATTTCACATCCTGATACCCTGATTTTTATGCCCTTCCAAACCTTCTCTCACGCTGACACGTTCCTGTAATTTTTTTGGTGTCCACTCCTTTTTTGAATGTCCTCTGTTGCCCGCCTCCTTTACGCCACCCTTTATACCTTTGCCTGCCTAATATCCACTGTTTAAGACCTAGGTCTGTCTTCACTTCCTAAAAAGATCCAGGCTGGGTGTTCTCACTGCACAACACCATTGTAATACTCATCACATTGTATTACAAAAATATTTTAAAAAGACAGGTTATTTAATAAAAGGACAGAAAATACAGGATCACTTGCAAAAAATAATAGCTGTTATTATCTCTCACTTAGGCCTTTTGAATGTTTCAAATATTTTCACACTAATGTCCATTGTGGGGGAGACTGGCTGTGAGCATCAAACCACTTCCCTCTCCTCTTTCTCACAGCTGGGCTACAAGTCCCACGTCCGTTGCAGACAAGCGTGATGGTGTGACTGAGTTCTAATCAGTGTGAAATTGGTAGAAGTGAAACGTGCCATCTCTGGGCCTGACCTGTGGCTCTCTCCTGACCCGTCTCTTTCTCTCTTTGCCCTGTTGCCATCTGAATGCTGACGGCTGTTGTGACCGTGGAAGCTACCCAGTCTAGTCTGCAGAGCTTTTCTCATCCTGGTGACCTGAATGACCATGTGGAGCAGAGTCCTCACCATTTACCCCTCCAGATTCCTATAAGTGCCCATTGGACTTCATGGGAATGAGAAATAAACTTGTATCGGGTTCTGCCATGAGATTTGGTGGTGCATTTTTTCAAGTATTGTAACAAATGTTTTTATTCTGGCTGTGCCGAGCCTTTGTTGCTGTGTGTGGGCTTTCTCTAGTGGTTCGAGGGTTACTCTCTTAACTGTGGCATGTGGGCTTTATGCTGTGGCGGCCTGTCTTGTGGGGCACAGGCCCTGGAGTGTACAGGAGTCAGTAGTAGCACCCCGCGGGCTCAGTCGTTGTGGTGTATGCGCTCAGTTGATCCTGGGCGTGTGGAATCTTCCTGGACCAGGGATGGAACTGTGTCCTTTGCATCTACAGGTGGATTCTTAACCACTGGACCACCAGGGAAGTCTGGTGACTCATTTTTTAAATATTACCTTAATATTATTAAAATATTATCTTGAAGAATAGATACTTCATGTCTAAATCTTGCTTAGAAGGGTTTGGAAGAAGCCTGGGATCTAAGTTACTTCCCCAAGGAAAAGAATACATCAGGACCTGTCTGCATTGGCCAATATTTTAATTTAAATCTGGCGAGTGTAAATTGGCGTGGCCGTTGTGGAAATGGTATGAAGGTGCCTCAGAAAATTTTAAAACAGGACAACCGTATGATCAGGAGTTCCACTCCTGAGTAATTATCTGAAGAAAATTAAAACATTGATTTAAAAAGATATATGTACCCCAATGTATGTATGTACAGTGTGTGTGTATGTATATGTGTGTGTGTAATATATATATATATATAAAAATGGAATAATACTCTGGTATTAAAAAATAATGAATTCTGCCATTTGCAACCACATGGATAGACCTGGAGGGTATTATGCTTAGTAAAATAAGTCAGAGGAAAACAAATACTGTAATTTCTCTTTTATATGTAGTATCTAAAAAACTAAAACAAATGAATATAATAAAGCAGAAATAAACTCATAGATACAGAGAACAAACTAGTGGTTACCAGCTGGGAGGGGCAAGCTAGGGAAAGGTGATTAAGAGGTACAAACCACTATGTAAAAAATAAATCAGATACAAAGGTGTAATGTACAACACAGGGAATGTAAAGAATATTCTATAATAATTTTAAATGTAGTATAATCTATTCAAGTATTGAATCATTTTGTCATACACCTGAAACTGTATTGTAAATCAACTATAATTTAAAAAAAAGATGAAATGAGATAATCAATCAAATCAATCAATGTTGCCCAATGATTCTGGGCAAGCTTATTCCAGAAAGCTGAGCCAAAGATTTAATTCTTGGTATATTGAGCATCTGTGTGTGAAGTGGTGCATGACAGAAAGAATCACATTAAAAGATTTAGGCCTCAGTGTCCACAGAAGTCAGAAAGACAGACAGACAGGTAATAAACATGGAAATTCTTGAAGGCACAAGGTCTTTATGTATTAGCTACTCCAAACTTTCTTTGTCATGGTGCACAAGGTCAGTCGTTGAGAGGTCAAGTCGCTTTCCCCGCGTTTTCGGCTTGCCCATCCACCACCACCAGGGAAGTTAGGGAACAAGTCAGGGCAGCCCATGAAGAGTCCCAGGCTTCCACAGTGGGAAGTGAAGGAGTCACAGAAAAGGTCGGATGGCTTGGAGGGACTAAATGAAGTCCTTAGGAGCAAGCCGCACGAAGATCTGCGTAGGAGTGAGTGAATGAGACAGAGCCAAGACTGGGAAACGCTGAGGGAGGAGGTGAGGGTCTCTCGGACAGGAGAATCAGCACAGGCACTTCGTGGTGGAAACGAGAGGAATGGGACCTTGCAAGGACCTCATTTCCTGCCTGTTTGGAGATGAAATGTGTAGTGCCTACTGGAACCGAATAGGCCTACACAGCAGGATGAGCCAGACCTTTCCCACGATCTTGCCTGATTTGATGGCTGGGGTGGAGTCTCTAAGTCAGGTGGACATAATTGAACTTTGGAACAAAGCGGTCATCCTTCATCAGCCTGTAATGACTGCAGTGTTCTAATCTTACCTACAGCCAGCTGGATCACTTGAGGAGCACAGCTTTTCTGAAGCTATCCTGATAAGCCAGAGAAAGCAATGCACACGTGTTTCAATATCACTGAGATTAACTACCACCCACTGTCTTCTTGTTAAGTTATAATTCCTCAGTCCAGGTGAGAGAGCGTTCGTCAAGTTAAGTTTTGAGGTGCTCAAAACTTAAACTTCTGAGACATGACAGATTGGAACATATTTCAGAAATAAATTAGCCATGGGACTGGCTCTTTTTCCTTCCCAGATGGGCACGAGTAGCTGTCAACTCTCCTGAGAAGGCTGACTACCATGTTTATGCAGCTATGCCTGGCAGTGGACGAGTCATTCGGGTCGTTTTATCTTATGACTTCCATCCTCCTGGTGCTTATGGGCCAGGGGGGCGGCGGGGAGAAAATATTCTTATCTACCTAAAACCAGCTGGATCACTTGAGGAACACAGAGCTTTTCTGTGCATGCAGAATACATCTCAGGACCAGAGACCAAGAAGTCTTCAGTGACAACATCTAATCTAACAACATCCAAAGCAGTGGAAAAAGCAAACCAGAAATTTAATGGCTTTCCATATTTATACATTTGTTCATTTTTTCCCTTCCTTTTTTTTTAAATTTTCTGATTGAAATATAATTTTTTGTTTTAATTAGGAACTCTTTTTTAATTGAAGTATAGTTGACTTACAATGTTGTATTAGTTTCAGGTGTACAGCAAAGTGGTTCAGTTACATATATACATGAATCTATTCTTTCATGGAGAAGACGATGGCACCCCACTCCAGTACTCTTGCCTGGAAAATCCCATGGATGGAGGAGCCTGGTGGGCTGCAGTCCATGGGGTCGCTAAGAGTCGGACACGACTGAGTGACTTCACTTTCACATTTCACTCTCATGCATTGGAGAAGGAAATGGCAACCCACTCCAGTGTTCTTGCCTGGAGAATCCCAGGGATGGGGAAGCCTGGTGGGCTGCTGTCTCTGGGGTCGTACAGAGTCAGACACGACTGAAATGACTTAGCAGCAGCATTCTCTTTCAGATTCTTTTCCATTATAGGTTACTATAAGATATTGAGTAGTTTCTTGTGCTACACTGTAGGTCCTTGTTGTTTATCTATTTTCCATATAGGAGTATGTATGTACTAATTCCAAACTTCTAATTTATCCCTCCCCCTGCATTTCCCCTCTGGTGATCATAGGTTTATCTTTTACGTCTATGAGTCTATTTCTGTTTTGTAAATAAGTTCATTTGTATCATTTTTTTTTAGATTTCACATATAAGTGATATTATATGATATTTGTCTTTCTCTTACTTAGACTTACTTAGTACGATTATCTGTAGGCATATTTGTTCAGTCATTTAGCCAACAAACACATTTGTTTATTTGTTGTCCATGGCTTCCTTCTTGCCATAAAACAGAGATGAGTAGTTGGGACAGGAACTGCGTGCCCCAAAGAGCTGAAAATATTATCTGGCCTATTGCAGAGAAAGTTTGCCAACTCCTGGTCTAAAGGGAAATGCAGATGCAAAACAATTACTTACAAAAAGGGAAATGATGAATAAGTCATGGGGCTATGGAGTGGATAGGATAGGATCTGATCTTGTAAAAGAAAAGAGAAAGGTCTCCCTGAAGAAGACAATGCTTAAAATAAGATCTGCATGAAATTAAAAGATGTGTGCTACTTGGAAGAAAAACTATGACAAACCTAGACAGTGTATTAAAAAGCAGAGATATCACTTTGTTGACAAGGGTCCATATAGTCAAACCCATGGTTTTTCTAGTAGTCATGTACAGATGTGAGATTTGGACCATAAAGAAGGCTGAGCACCAAAGATTTGATGCTTTTGAATTGTGGTGCTGGAGAAGACTCTTGAGAGTCCCTTGGACAGCAAAGAGATCAAACTAGTCCGTGATAAAGGAAATCAACCCTGAATATTCATTGGAACAACTGATACTGAAGCTGAAACTCCAATCTTTTGGCCACTTGATGAGAAGAGCCAACTCACTGGAAAAGACCCTGATGGGCAAGATTCAGGGAAGGAGGTGAAAGGGGGTGACAGAGGATGAGATGGTTGGATGGCATCAAATTCCAGGAGATAATGAAGGACAGGGAAGCCTGGTGTGCTACAGTCCATGGGGTCACAAAGAATCGGATGTGACTGAGTGACTGAACAAAAAGTCAGTAGGATTTAACAAAGTGCAGTGTTCCCAGCAGGAGGAAGAGCCTGGGAACTGTGGGGAGGGAAGGCGGTACGGTAGCAGGCTGGCAGGGACTAGTGAGGGGCTGGTCAGTTCTAAAGGGGAAATGTCATCCACTTTGTCCATCATTAGTATTCCAGTGCCTAGAAGGTCATCTGATACGAAGTAGGTATCCAACAAATATCTGTTGAATAAATGGATAAATCCGCTGGGGAGGTTGTACAGAGCTTGTAAACTGAGTTTAGGATCAGAGGTTTGATCCTAAGGGAGGCCATTGATGAGTTTTAAGCAAATGCTGGTTTAAAATCTGATCTGATATCTGATATCTGTTTTCATAAGAGCCCCTGCAAAGCCATGAGTGGATCTTCAGGGAACCCCAACATTCAGTGATTCACAGTGATTCATGGTTGTGTGGTTGGTAATTCTGACAAAGACAGATAGCTTATGATATCGCTTATATGGAGAATCTTTTTAAAAAAATCATACAAGTGAACTTATTTATAAAACAGAGACTCATAGAGAGCACACATATGGCTAACAGGGTGTGTGTGGGGGGTAAGGATGGCAGGGAGGGATGGACTAGGAGTTTGGGATTGACTGTACACATTGCTATTTGAAATAGATAACCAGCAAGGATCTTTCCATTCTGCACAGAGAACTCTACTCAGTATTCTGTAGTAATCTAAATGGGAAAAGAATTTGAAAAAATAGATACAGGTGTATATATGTACACACACACACACACACATACAGCTGAATCATTTTGCTGTACACCTGAAGCTACCACAACATTGTTAATCAACTACACTCCAATATAAAATTTAAAAAGTCTTTCTTGTATCCACTGAGGAAGAATATTTGATGAAGCAAACTCATTCTGCTGATTCTGAAAGTTGGAACCTACGAGCCAAAATCAAAAGGAAAGTGTCTCCTAAGCTACCTGAGAGTGAATTAACACCAGAGATGAGCTTTGCCACACAAGTGAGGTGTGCGCTGTGGCATTCCTTTCTCTTGCCAGGCAGCTGGTGACTCATAGGTCAGTTGAAACGAGGGTAGGGCTCCAGAGCCACACAAAATGTGGTCCTGAGTCATTTGGCTGAGCTCAGGGAACTGAACTTGAAGTATAAACAATGGCTTTTCTCTTTGAATCAAATGGAAACACTTTCTTCTTGGCCTTTGATTATGCTGAACCCCTGAACCCTCTGAACCCCAACCAGAACTTCTCATTCCCTGAAGATGGACCAAGCGGTACCTGCCATTGAGTAACCTGAAGAAGCAGAAAGCCCCCTACCAAGAAAGTTGCACTGGTCTCCCTTCCCTGTGTGTTTATCAGGATTTGGCTCATGGTTTCACAGACCTGTTCTCCTTTACCTTCCTTCCTCCTCTGCCCGTCACCCTATAAAATCCCTTATATTTTATGCACGTCTAGAACAGTCTAGGTTCAGTTAACCTATAACCTGGCTCATTCTTTGCTTGCCTTTGAAGAGAGAATGTGTCCTTAAAGAGGCACTGCTTGAATGCATACAATTTCTCTGGCTGAAATCTTCAGTTTTCATGGAAGGCAGTGTGCATTTGATTTTCCATGAAAACCTTTTGCTTCTTGGGAAAGTAGACATAATGTCTCCAACCAACCAATTTCCCAAGAGTATGGTACCACAATGATTTGTTTCTTTGCTTCCAAGAAAACCTGATAACATTCACGGTCACACCTGTAATTATCTGATTAACTTTTTTTTTTTTTAGAAAAAGTTATTCTGTACTGTGGTATACAATACAGAAAAAAAAATTAAAAGTAACTTCTCCCAGAGCAAGGCTAGTCTTGATTAGTTTTTACCTGTACTCCTGAATCAACCATTTAGAAGTTACAGGCATTTTTTTTTTTTTTAACCATCATAATTTATGGGCCCTAAGTAATGGACAGACACAAAGCATGAGTCATCTGACTGGTATAAAGATTGATATAACACTTAAAAAACGTAAACTGATATTCACAGCCTATTTATTTCAGCCATTGAGTCATTATCTCAGGCCACCCTGTGGAGAACTTTTGTGTCTTTGCATATAGGTACCTATATGCGGTGGGCTTGGGAAGAACTAATCAGTGAGAAGCATAGTCCAATGAATGAAATGGCAGCCCCTCTTGCATAAACTTACAAACCAGTCCATCAAACCTTACATCAGTTGTGGGATTTACCCAGATACCCTCGTTATTTGCATGGTTTGGCAAAAGACCTTGTTGTCAAGGGCTCCACCAGGGTTTGTTTTGGATTCTGCACTTTGAGAAACAGTACTGTGTAGAAGCTCTAGAAACTGGCAGTGGACAGGCGTCTGTCTTATCCCGGATTGGCCGTTCTGAGATATTGGGCAAGTGAGTCTCAGTTCTGTTCTTTATTGAGAAATATGTTGCTAAGACCTATACAATGAGATTTCATGCTTCTCTGAGATCTGAGATCAATTCTGCTATGAATATTCTAGTGTTTGAGAATATCTGGAGCCCAGTTTCTTTCAGACTATCAAAGTAGATGACTGGGAAACAGGCCTTGTTGCAAGACGTAAGAATCCTTACCACATCATCAATGTCATTGCTTCAGGGAACTTCAGCAAAGGAACCAAGAAGTGAATTGACTTGCATTCCCATGCTGGGTCTGGAAGCAAGCCTTCATGATGGCACACACACTTAAAAATGAAATTGAGGATTCACGAAGGCTCAGAAGAAGGTAATTCTGAGGAACACACATGCTATATGCCATAAACATGTAAAGACAAAGGTCAATGATTTTTAAAGAAAGATTTATAGGAAGTTGTGCTATCTGATGTGCCATGTAAAATCACTTTGCTGCCTGGCTATGAAAATCTAAGATAGGAATTAACATTATTCAAGACTTGTACAATCTCATAGATTTAAAAAAATTACTACGACTGACCCCCAAAGCTGCTCTTCTAAGTGTAATGACCAAAATAGCACTTCATATCTTGCTATGAATATATCTACTGAAGACTAGAGGCACTGATTTTTTGTAACTTCCTGCCTGTTCTTGTGAGGAATAGTTGATGCAGTTGGTATGCAGAGTATGGGCCTACTGTGTGTCTAGTCCTTTGAGACATCCCTGAACTTAGAGGCAAAATATGTCTGAGATTCTTGTCTAACTCTTTCCCCTTCATCCATGCGTCTTTGGTCTCATTATTTTTCTGAGCCCAGTTTTTTCCATCCATGAAATGGGTCAACAGCCTTCAAAACTTCACAGCATAGTTGTGAGAGTCCAACAAGATCTTGGATATAAGGATCATTACAGCTGATGCTGAAAGTTAAAAGGGGCCAGGCAAGCACTGGTTAAGTTTCAAGAAATCATTTTGAGTCTTTGCATGTGCTATCATATTTACTTCTTACACGGGATCCACTGGGCAGACACTACTATTATCCTCATCTTCCAGATGAGGAAACTGAGGCACAGAGATTAAATCACTTTCCCAAGGCCACAAAATGATGATGTGAAGCTGAAATTCAAGCCCAAGCAGTGCTAAGGGGAGGCCCTGCTCCCAATCTCTATATGATGGTTCAGTTTAAGAGAACAGTGGGGCTGTGAGATGTGGCAACCATTTATGTGATACTGCTTGGGTGCATCTGAGTTACTTCAGTCATGCCCAACTCTTTGTGACTCTATGGATCATAGCCCACCAGGCTCCTCTGTCCATGGAATTCTCCAGGCAAGAGTACTGGAGTGGGTTGTCATGCCCTCCTCCAGGGGAATCTTCCCAACCCAGGAATTGAACCTGCGTCTCATGTTTTCTGCATTGACAGGCAGCTTCTTTACTACTAGCGCCAACTGGGAAGCCCTTATGTGATATTAGGGGTCGTAATAGCCTCCTAATACTTGCCTTCCATGTGGGTGATTATCTCACTTCTTTGGATCTTGGATCCTTATATGTGAAATTTGAAAGTGATAGGTGAGAATTAACAATATCTCAAAAAGCATAAACATTTGGCGGGATCTTGTGTGTGGCAGCAATCATTAACTCTAAATAAATATTGATTTCTCTGACATATTTTTTCTAAGATACACAAAGAAGGAGGCTCCCTCTGTGTGTCTTTTATTTGGAGAAATAGGAAAAAAGAGGTCTTTACATCTTACATGAGACAAATGCAATTTTGCAGCATCAATTTTGAAGTCAAAGCTAAAGAATTTGCAATTGCAGGTACCACTGCTGCTGCTGCTAAGTCACTTCAGTCGTGTCTGACTCTATGCGACCCCATAGACGGCAGCCCACCAGGCTCCCCCGTCCCTGGGATTCTCCAGGCAAGAACACTGGAGTGGGTTGCCATTTCCTTCTCCAATGCATGAAAGTGAAAAGTGAAAGGGAAGTCGCTCAGTAGTGTCCGACCCCTAGCGACCCCATGGACTACAGCCCACCAGGCTCCTCCGTCCATGGGATTTCCAGGCAAGAGTACTGGAGTGGGGTGCCATTGCCTTCTTCGGCAGGTACCACTATGAATCATCAAATACCTTAGTCCCTGCCTGATTACTTTTACAGGTGGGAGGTTTCCAATAAAATGGATCTTTCCAAAAAGGTCCTTGGTCGAGGTATCAAGAAACTGGAATGATGAGGGTGTCTCACACTGGTGTGACTTCTGAGATAGCCACTTAGCTTTGTTGAACCTCATTACTCCACATGTAAGAAAGACAGGGCATGGAATGGAAATGTAAGAATTTCTATACTAAGTTCCTTTCCTGTTAGCTGGATTATACTAAAGAAAAAAAAAAGAGGAAAATGGCTCTTGATCTCTGCAGAATTACAGATGTACAGCAGGGGAGTTTCTCAAGAGGGAGCGGCTCTGCTGAGTCCTTATTTCATCTCTGCTGTGCTGGGCTAAGTCGCTTCAGTTGCGTCCGACTCTTTGCGACCCTACAGACTGTAGCCCTCCAGGCTTCTCTGTCCATGGGATTTCGCAGGCAAGGATACTGGAGGGGGCTGCCATGCCCTCCTCCAGGGGATCTTCCTGACCCAGCGATCAAACCTGCATCTCTTATGTCTGTTGTGTTAGCAGGCGTGTTCTTTACCACTAGAGCCACCTGGGAAGCCCATCTTCCATCTCACTAGATGTGAATTTACACACCACTCAGTTGTTTTGTCCAGAGGTTAAGCTCTCCAATGTCAAGTGAGTGGTTTTTATAAATCTTGCTACAGTCAAAACTACATTATGGAACTCTTTCCAACAAGAGAAATCAAAAGGTGATATAAGCCAAAATTCAATGTAAATTTTGCCTCAAAAGAAAAAAAAAAGAGCTATGGACAAATATTGCAGTCCGGCTAATACTTAGGGGTGGGATGTGCTGATTTTACAATTTTCTTTGAAATGCACCAAACATATGGATTGATGGCTGAGTAGAGGGATGTGCAGACAGAAAAAAGTGTGGTGAAACAAATACAATAAAATGTTAATTGCAGATTCTATGTGGTAGGTATATGAGTATTCACTGCAGAACTCTTTTAATTTTCTGTAAGTTTGAAATTATTCACAAAAAAAAAAGTTTAAAGAAAAGGCTTTTTTTTTTCTTCTAATGATTAAAAACACAGACCTTGGGGCCAGTCTCCACTAACAGGAGGTTTAATCTTAAGCAAATTTACTGAACTTTTCTATAATATAAAAATGCTTTGCATAATTAAGTTCATAAGGTTCTGAGAATCAAATAAGCTTGTATTTAGAAAATTCCTAGCATACACTGTGATGCAAAATTTGTTAAATTAAATATTAAAAATCATCTCATATACAGGGTCATGAATGGGAAAGCAAGTTATTCTGGTTTTTCTTGGATATGCGATCCTGAGAATGCAGAATTTTTATTAAAACCAGATAACAGGTCTCTATACCCTGAGGTATTAGTTATTTTCCTTCTAATCCAGGCATATTTCATCTTCTATTAAGAGGTAGTAGAATCATCAGGATAAATTAATAACATTTATTTCTTTTTAAATTTCCTTTAAAAAGTTCTTCTTGCTGAAAGCACATTCCCTAACCCCAGGCTTAGATTATACCTAATATTTGGATATCAACATAAAAAGTATGTAGTGACCTGGTCACACAAAATAATCTAGCAATCTACTGATGTTTAAAAAGAGGGAAGTAAACAGTAGTTACGTTCTCCAACAAAGGATAGGAAACCTTTCATTACTAATTAATTAATTACTAATAATTAAATTAGTAATTAATTAATAAGAGGTTAGACAGTTCAAAACCTACAAAGTAGACTATGTATCATATGGGTGGGGCCTTTTCCATCTTTTAAAGAACCAGAACCAGCAAAGGAAATAAAGCAAGCTGAAATCAGGTCTTTAATCACTGTGCAACCATTATTGAGCACCTACTGTGTACTGGCTCTGGTTGAGGTTCCGGGGATTCAGCAGTGAGTAAGATGGAAATCTCAGCTAGAGCCTAGCTCCCATTCTAGAACCAGAGGCAGACAAATACAGAAGAAATAAATCTATGTGTATACATGCAGATGGTGTTAAGTACTAAAGAAAACAAGCAGTTAAGGGAGGCAGGAAGCAAGGAGGTTTGCAATTTTGATAGGATTGTGAGTAGCATTTGACTTGAAAGGAGGGAGGTACAGTCACGTGGATTTCTGGGAAGTACAAATGGGAGAGGATGTGGGGATATCCCCAGGTGGGCGGGTCCTGGGCTCCTGGCTCAAGTGTGACTGGAACACCCCAAGCACCCAGAAAGGGGCAAGAGCTGAGTCATGGATGGATCAGAGTGCCCATGGTGCCTGTGGTCATTGTAAGGATCTCAGCTTTTACTCTGAGTGAAATGGGGTCCATGGGGAGGATTTAGGCAGAAGCTCACTCTGCCCAAATGACACCAAGCTCTTGATGTCATTTCAAAAGGATCATTCTGCTGCTGTATTGAGAGCAGTCTTGCTGATCGTAGTGGAGGGGGCGCAGGGGTGGAAGCAGGGTATGAAATTTAAAAGATGTCTATAAGCTTTTTAATCATCTTTCCATTGAGAGGTAGGTGTTTGTTTTTTTTAATTTATTTGTTTGCTTTTGCTTTCAAAAAAGACTTTAACTACAGATCTAATACATTTTTACCCAGGGAAAGACAAAAAATGCAATTGCCATACGACATCACAAAGCATTCTACTTTGTTCTGTCTTCATTTATAATACCAATGAAAAAAAATACAATGCAATTGAAAAAAAAAATCTCTACACTTACAAGAGTCTTGCATAATAAAGCCAGTCTGCCTCGATCAAAGTAACATCATAACAAATACAATAAGAGCATCATCGACTTGCTTTCCAAGCATATTCTTAAATTTACTCCTTTACTTTTGGTAAAAATCTAAGTAGGCGTTATATGCCTGTTTATTCTCAAAGACTGTGCTTGAACCTGGTGGGCTTGTGACTGCTTCAACAGGTGTTCATGAAGCTGACCTCTGAGGCTAGGGTACAGAAGGCTGTGAAAGTTCTGCTTTACTTACGAGAAAACTCTTGGAGCCCTCCCTGCTGATGGGGACATACGGGCAATGCAGCCCACAGTCTTGGCTTGCCCTGTTTCTCAGCCATCTCAGACTGCGTGGGTCATGGGATTGAGGACTCTATCTTGCAGGCGAATGCTCCAGGCTCAGCTGTTCTAGGTCCTGCAGTCAAAGTCCTAGGTATCATGGAACCAGGAAGAGCTATCTCTGCAGGGTGTTTTCCTACCCAGCAGAGTCCATGATCATAGCGAATGGCTGTTGTTTAGCATTGCTCTGTGTTGGTATGGGTGGTTATTCAGTAGTGGATAACCAGAGAATGGGGAAAAAGGATGAGGCTTCCAAAACGATCAAGGTGAGAGATTGTGAGGGCTGAGACCAGAGAGGTTGCTGTGGGGAGGTGAGGAGTGGTCAGATTCTGGATATCTTGTGAAGGGAGGATCATGAATTTGCTGACTCATTCAATGTAGAATGAAAAAGTCATGAACTATTCCATGTTTTTGGTTTGAGCTACTGGAAGACTAGAGTTGTCATTTTCTGCAATGGGAAAGGCTCTAAAGGAAGCATGTTTGGGATAGAAGGAGTATCAGGGGCTCAGTTTTGGGCATGTTAAGTTGGAGATGACTTTGATCCTCCAAGTGAAATATCAAGTAAGCTATTGGAAATGGCATATGTACGCATAATACATAAACATGGATAGTGATGTTCGTATAGTGATGGGGCAAGGTCCAATCAGGAGGTATTTACAGTTAGGAAAGAGAAGGGGTACAAGGACTGAGCCTTGGGTCACTCCACTGTTTAAAGGTCAAGGAGATGAGTAAAGCCAGGAATAGACACTGCAAAGGAAGAGCTGGTGGTATAAGAGGGTCATACCTGGAAGCCAAGAGAGCAAAGTGATTGAAGGAGGAGGAATGATTATTTGTGTCAAGTGCTGCCGACAGACCAAGTAAAATAAAGCCACCACTGGATAAGGGAATTCAAGGCATAAAACTATCATTTTTTGAGCCTCTGTTACATGCCAGGCATTGTATTGAACATTCTTAAAATAGCAGTAGAGGAGTAAGAGATAGCTGCAGGCTAACTTCCAGAGATAAAAGCTACCGTTTATTGTCGACTACACATGTGAGAGTTACTGAGAGCCTAGAATACACTATCTCATCAAATCTTCAGCATTGCCTTATGAGGTATGGATCAGAGACATGAAGCGACTTTTCCGATGAGGCACGGCTCGTAAGGGGCAAACTAGGACTCAAACCCAATGCTGCTGCTGCTGCTAAGTCGCTTCAGTTGTGTCCGACTCTGGGCGACCCCATAGACGGCAGCCCACCAGGCTCCGCCGTCCCTGGGATTCTCCAGGCAAGAACACTGGAGTGGGGTGCCATTGCCTTCTCTGAATTCTAGCTGAGGTCAAAGCTCGTTTTCCTGCTATCATTCTTCCTTAAGGGGTTCCCTGGGAAATCCTGAGGGCTGCTGGGTTGTGAAAAGCCACCAGAAAAGAAATATCTCCCTGGAGAGTTCATTTTTACTCAAGGTTGTAAGGCGGGATATAAATGTAGTTTTATAGTAAAAGAAATATGAAAATAGTATTAAAAAGTGGGGTACAAAATTCTAATATAAAGTTTTTAAATAGATTAATAACAAGTGGTCTTGTTGAATCACTTTGGCTTCACTCTTTGTGTGTGTGTGGTTTTTGTTTTTGTTTTTGTTTTTTCCTCCTTGGTAAATCAATTTATGAATCCCTTTACCCTGTCTTCTCTGGAAAGACGGGTTTGTTGGTTTTTCTGATCGGGGTGTGAGAGTTAAGGTTCTTAATCTGGGGACCCGAGAAAGTCTAGGAACACATGAGCCTTCTACATGGAAAATTCTGCAATACAGAAAATATCCCAAAGGATCCTTGACTTTCCAAAGGATAAGCTCTACATGGCAGGGAAAGAACAGTCAGGTATAACTTGTAGTTGACAGGATAATCATATTTACACATAGCCATTTTCCTGGGCAACTTTTGAAGACCCAGTTATATCATAGCCAGAGAATAATAATGGTCACCAAGATATATGAGTGCACTATCTAACAAAAAGTTTGTATGTCACTTCCTATGAAGTTTGAGAGAGGAAGATTGAGCAGTAAAATGGTGTCAGTTCTGTGACTTCTTGACACCTATTATTTGAAATCAGGGTCAGTCTGGGAAACCCAGTATACATGGTGGAGTCAGAGTTGTTCCTCAAACTTGCACACTCCAGGAATATGTGTTAATATAACAAGTCAAGAAAATTAAGAAGTAAGATACACCTATTGCTTTTAAAAATATATAAAATCAGTCTAAATTAAGAAGACCCAAGTTCCCTGAATCACTCTATTTAGGACCTCTTATTTTTCTCATCAGAGGGACTTCCCTGGTGGCTCAGCGGTAAAGAGTCTGCCTGCAATGCTGGAGATGTGGGAGATGCAGTTTCAATCCCTGGCTCTGGAAGATCCCCTGAAGAAGGAAATGGCAACCCACTCTAGTATTCTTGTGGGGAAAATCCCATGGGTGCAGGAGTCTAGTGGGCTATAGTCCATGGGGTCACAAAGAGTTGGACAGAACTTAGTGACTAAACACTAGTTCAGAGATTACAGACTTGTGGCTGGTAGCAATGTCTCCTTGAAATCTACACTACTGGCCTTTTGAAGGATTAAATGACAATCCTTAAAAATTAGGATATTCTCTTCCCCTCCTCCCCCATCTGGATTTCCAGCTTCTTTTGAAAATCATAACATCTGTCAACACAACAGCGTCCTGAGTAGTTGCTGTTGTTGTTACCTGAGTTGCTTTGCTCTACTTGGGCAAACCCGTGCTTTGTTACTGTTGTTTAGTTGCTGAGTCATGTCGGACTCTTTGCAACCCCATGGGCTGCAACCTGCCAGGCTCCTCTGCCTGTGGGATTTTCCAAGCAAGAATACTGGAGTGGGTTGCTCTTCCCTTCTCCAGGGGATCTTGCCGATCCAGATATTGATCCTGTGTCTCCTGCTTGGCAGGCAGACTCTTTACTGCTGAGCCACCTGGGAAGCCTTAACCCACGCTGACCTCTTTCTATTGTCCACCCCGGGCCTTGCCAGCCTGCTGGGTATTTGTCATCTCAACCTCTGCTGTAATCAAACGATCTGCAATGTGGAAAGCTTTTGAGTGAAGCATTATTTAGAGAGAATTGTGATGGATGAAGTAGATTATGGAGAAGAGTTTTGAATACTTCTCTGAGCCCCGCTCATAGTGTTTGTTTCCAAATGTTTAATTGGTGAATGAATGGCCCTATGACTTTCTATCAGTAATATGGTGGCAACAACTTCTCACATGAATTTATGGGTTAGGATACTTTAGAATTTCATTAAAACATTAGTTTAGGCCAACTAAGAGAGATGACAATACTTAGTAGGAAGATTAAAACAAGTGTATTTAAAAATAACTGGAGTGGATTCCTTGAGAATAATTAGGTTAACGTCAATCTACTTGTGTTTCTAAAGAGAATCATTTTCTAGGAAACTTTAACCAATAGATAAAATTAATTTATAATTGGAAGATATGAAATATACTTTAAAATATATATTCTTTCAATCAACAAAACAGCTAAACCTGAACGCATGCATCCTTCTTTGCCTGCTATTTCTTAGATAAGGCAGCAAGTTACAGACCTCCTCAGGTTGAATGATTACACTTTGGATTTGACAGCATGAGGCCAGGGGTGGTGGCCAGGAGGAGCAACCCCATGTCCAAGGAGCCATGGCTGTGCGGGCGCAGGAGGGCCTAGAGGAGGTATCCCACATTGAAGGTCAGGAAGGGCGGCGGTGAGGAGATACCCCTCGTCCAAGGTAAGGAGCAATGGCTGCGCTTTGCTGGAGCAGCTGTGAAAAGATACCCCACGCCCAAGGTAAGAGAAACCCAAGAAGGTGGGTGTTGCAAGAGGGCATCAGAGGGCAAATACACTGAAACCATACTCACAGAAAACTAGTCAATCTAATCACACTAGGACCACAGCCTTGTCTAACTCAATGAAACTAAGCCATGCCCGTGGGGCAACCCGATTTGACAGAATGTGGTCCACTGGAGAAGGGAATGGCAAACCACTTCAGTATTCTTGCCTTGAGAACCCTATGAACAGTATAAAAAGGCAAAATGATAGGATACTGAAAAATAAACTCCCCAGGTCAGTTGCTGCTACTGCTAAGTTGCTTCAGTCGTGTCCGACTCTGTGTGACCCCAGAGACGGCAGCCCATGAGGCTCCCCTGTCCCTGGGATTTTCCAGGCAAGAACGCTGGAGTGGGTTGCCATTTCCTTCTCCCATGCATGAAAGGGAAAATTGGAAGTGAAGTCACTCAGTCGTGTCCGACTCTTAGTGACCCCATGGACTGCAGCCTACCAGGCTCCTCTGTCCATGGGATTTTCCAGGCAAGAGTACTGGAGTAGGGTGCCATTGCCTTCTCCACAGGTCAGTAGGTGCCCAATATGCTACTGGAGATCAGTGAGAAATAACTCCAGAAAGAATGAAGGGATGGAGCCAAAGCAAAAACAATACCCAGCTGTGGATGTGACTGGTGATAGAAGCAAGGTCCGATGCTGTAAAGAGCAATATTGCATAGGAACCTGGAATGTCAGGTCCATGAATCAAGGCAAATTGGAAGTGATCAAAC
>NW_011494768.1:3235847-3236358 GCF_000754665.1 Bison bison bison
TGCCAAGAAAATGCACTGGTCATAACAAACACCCTGTTCCAACAACACAAGAGAAGGCTCTATACATGGAAATCACCAGATGGTCAACACCGAAATCAGACTGATTATATTCTTTGCAGACAAAGATGGAGAAGCTCTATACAGTCAGCAAAAACAAGACCAGGAGCTAATTGTGGCTCAGACCATGAACTCCTTATTGCTAAATTCAGACTTAAATTGAAGAAAGTAGGGAAAACCACTAGACCATTCAGGTATGACCTAAATCAAATCCCTTATGATTATACAGTGGAAGTGAGAAATAGATTTAAGGGCCTAGATCTGATAGATAGAGTGCCTGATGAACTATGGAATGAGGTTCGTGACATTGTCCAGGAGACAGGGATCAAGACCATTCCCATGGAAAAGAAATGCAAAAAAGCAAAATGGCTGTCTGGGGAGGCCTTACAAATAGCTGTGAAAAGAAGAGAAGCGAAAAGCAAAGGAGAAAAGGAAAGATATAAACATCTGAATG
>NW_011494768.1:3236817-3237364 GCF_000754665.1 Bison bison bison
AGGAAAGATATAAACATCTGAATGCAGAGTTCCAAAGAATAGCAAGAAGAGATAAGAAAGCCTTCTTCAGCGATCAATGCAAAGAAATAGAGGAAAACAACAGAATGGGAAAGACTAGGGATCTCTTCAAGAAAATCAGAGATACCAAAGGAACATTTCATGCAAAGATGAGCTCGATAGAGGACAGAAATGGTATGGACCTAACAGAAGCAGAAGATATTAAGAAGAGATGGCAAGAATACACAGAAGAACTGTACAAAAAAGATCTTCATGACCCAGATAATCACGATGGTGTGATCACTGACCTAGAGCCAGACATCCTGGAATGTGAAGTTAAGCGGGCCTTAGAAAGCATCACTATGAACAAAGCTAGTGGAGGTGATGGAATTCCAGTTGAGCTATTCCAAATCCTGAAAGATGATGCTGTGAAAGTGCTGCACTCAATATGCCAGCAAATTTGGAAAACTCTGCAGTGGCCACAGGACTGGAAAAGGTCAGTTTGCATTCCAATCCCAAAGAAAGGCAATGCCAAAGAATGCTCAAACTA
>NW_011494768.1:3237464-3238289 GCF_000754665.1 Bison bison bison
GCACTCATCTCACACACTAGTAAAGTAATAGTTCAAAATTCTCCAAGCCAGGCTTCAGCAATATGTGAACTGTGAACTTCCAGATGTTCAAGCTGGTTTTAGAAAAGGCAGAGGAACCAGTGATGAAATTGCCAACATCCGCTGGATCATGGAAAAAGAAAGCAGTTCCAGAAAAACATCTATTTCTGCTTTATTGACTATGCCAAAGCCTTTGACTGTGTGGATCACAATAAATTGTGGAAAATTCTGAAAGAGATGGGAATACCAGAACACCTGACCTGCCTCTTGAGAGATTTGTATGCAGGTCAGGAAGCAACAGTTAAAACCGGACATGGAAAAACAGACTGGTTCCAAATAGGAAAAGGAGTTCGTCAAGGCTGTATATTGTCACCCTGTTTATTTAACTTACATGCAGAGTACATCATGAGAAACGCTGGACTGGAAGAAACACAAGCTGGAATCAAGATTGCCGGGAGAAATAGCAATAACCTCAGATATGCAGATGACACCACCCTCATGGCAGAAAGTGAAGAGGAACTCAAAAGCCTCTTGATGAAAGTGAAAGTGGAGAGTGAAAAAGTTGGCTTCCAGCTCAACATTCAGAAAACGAAGATCATGGCATCCGGTCCCACCACCTCATGGGAAATAGATGGGGAAACAGTGGAAACAGTGTCAGACTTTATTTTTCTGGGCTCCAAAATCACTGCAGATGGTGATTGCAGCCATGAAATTAAAAGACGCTTACTCCTTGGAAGGAAAGTTATGACCAACCTAGATAGCATATTCAAAAGCAGAGACATTACTTTGCCAACAAAGATCTGTCTA
>NW_011494768.1:3238389-3244472 GCF_000754665.1 Bison bison bison
CAAAGATCTGTCTAGTCAAGGTTATGGTTTTACCTGTGGTCATGTATGGATGTGAGAGTTGGACTGTGAAGAAGGCTGAGCACCAAAGAATTGATGCTTTTGAACTGTGGTGTTGGAGAAGACTCTTGAGAGTCCCTTGGACTGCAAGGAGATCCAACCAGTCCATTCTGAAGGAGATCAGCTCTGGGATTTCTTTGGAAGGAATGATGCTAAAGCTGAAACTCCAGTACTTTGGCCACCTCATGCGAAGAGTTGACTCATTGGAAAAGACTCTGATGCTGGGAGGGATTGGGGGCAGGAGGAGAAGGGGACGACAGGAGATGAGATGGCTGGATGGCATCACTGACTCGATGGACATGAGTCTGAGTGAGCTCCGGGAGTTGGTGATGGACAGGGAGGCCTGGCGTGCTGCGATTCATGGGGTCGCAAAGAGTCGGAAATGACTGAGCGACTGATCTGATCTGATCTGAAACGATTGTGCTTTTGCACTGATGTCATATGAGTTCATTGTGTTTGGTTTTACCAGCCAGACACTCACGTTAAGTCCTTATGCAAAATACAAAATAAAACAAAATAAAAATATAAAGGTTAGGAAAAGGAATCTTTGCCAAAGATTGATGGGCAAAACTGTTTCCTCAAATTGAAGGCATTGAGAATGGTTGTAATAAGACTGTAGAATGATTTTTCTAGGCATTTTAAAGAAATAGAATATCCATGTGTTTACATGTTTATTGTGGTTTAATAAATCACCACCATTCTTAAAACAACGATTCTTGTTTGCTCAAGAATCTGTAATCTGAGCAAGGCCGGGGGGACATGGAGAAGGAAATGGCAAGCCACTCCAGTATTCTTGCCTGGAGAATCCCACGGACAGAGGAGCATGCGGAGGGCTACAGCCCATGGGATCACAAACGGTCGGACACAACTGAAGCAACTTAGCAGCAGTAGGAACAAGTCATCTCTACTCCATGAAGTACAATTGGAACAGACAGACTCCAGGGCTGGGGCACCCACTTCTAAGACAGCTGACTCACTCCGTCTACCAGCTGGTGCCACATCTGTCCTGGGTCACTTGGTCTTTCTCTGCTTGGGCTTCTCCTGAGCTGCAACGGCTTCCTTCAAACATGGTGGCTGGGTTCCAAGAGTGAGTTTGTTCTACGAGGACTGGGTTCAAGCTGCAAGGCTTTTGGTCAAGACTCAGTTTGCTTAGGGTGTCCTCAAAGTGAAATGGGCCAAAGCCGGTGACTGAGGATCATGATGGGAAAGGCGACCACACCCACAACCACAGAGGGGAAAACAGACCCTCGTCTGCCCTACTGCCCTAAGAACCCAGCAGGGTTTCTTCTTTCTGGAACATACTTTTTAAGCCATAATTGAGGCTCTCAGTGGAAGTCAATTTCAACTTAGTAACACCTAAATATATCTGAGCAAATAGGTTCTGGATGTTCCTTCCCTCAGAAAGAGCTGTTAGAAAAGGCAGTGGCTGCCCTAATATTTCCTGCTGCTCCTTGGCAAGTGTGGGTGAATTCAAAGTTATTTACAGTCTTGTAGGAGCATTTAGTAACAAACCTTCTGGATTCTGGCTTTTCTTCTTACTTAGGAGTGGTCGTCACCATCTAGCTAAGTCTCTAGCCTCAGACACTAGAGGGTGGTTACAGAACCAAGATAAAGTAGGGACAGAAAGAAGGAATCCCCTAAATGCATTTCTGCCCTCAGGGTGGGGATGGTTCAGAAGGTGAGTAGGCCAGGGGCCAGTGTTACAGTCATTTTAGGGGCAAAGAGAGTCCTGAGTGGTAGTGATCTGAATTGATGCAGTGATGAAGAATTGGTGGGAATTAATATGATCCCCCTCACGTGAATAATGAGACTTAAATACTTTTTCTTCACATTACGTTGGGAGGGCCAATAAGGTCATTCGGGTTTGTCAGGAAGATAGCATGGAAAAACCCGAATCCACTTTTTGACTGACCGAATAATCAGCTGGAGGAGGCCAGACCTGAGGGTTTTAGTAGGCACTTCAAGGCTAGGGTAAGGGCTTTTGTTGAGAGAGGAGCACATTTTGGAGACTACAGCCTATTCACAAACGACCCAGACTCCAGAGCGATTCCCCCTCTCCACCTCTTTCGTCCCACTGGACACGAATTTAATTCACTGAATCGTGAGCTGGCCTCCAAGCAGCCCCACCTGTCCTGTGATCTTAGAACCATCTGACTTGTCCCCGCTTCCCCCCAGTTCTCCCGAGTGGGTTCCTTGCCACTCAGCTTCTCATTTTCCATGAGTAAAGCTGCTGGTTTGCCTATGCTAATCTGCTCCCAAGCAGGTGAGGTCACCCTGCTGCTCCTGCAGCTCAGAGCAGAGGGCTGGGCATCCAGTGGGAAGCTGGGGACTGCCTGACTGTTTTCACAAGTATCTTGCAGACCCGGCTTGGCTCCCTCTTTGAATAAGCTGACAACATTTTTTTGGGTTCCTCCTCCTCCTCCTCAGCACGTTCCCCTCAAACATTCTGCCAGAGCAGGAGTGAAAAAAATTTTTTAAAGCCTCACATGGGAAAACAATTCAAAGTCTGTTTGGTTCCTGTGTGCAGCATGTAACAATAAGCCACGCTTTCTGAAGTGTCTTATAAAAAGGAATGCTTGTGATGTCAAATTTCAAAGAAAGACTTTGGCCCCAAATCAAGCTGTGAGTTCTGACAAGGCTCCACGGAACACCGAAAAGAAGTCGCCTTTCAAACAGAGAGACATTCCTACTCTACCAGGGGAAAATGCCACCCACTCCACATAATCTCAGCAGCGTTTACTTTCGCTTCCTTTTTTATTTCTTTTGAAGCATGGTGAATGCAGTCTGTTGTGATTTTCTGAGGGACTGAAATTCAGCTCAAGAATTTTAGCCTTTGCAACTGTGCTCCCTAAAACTCTTGAGAGAAAACAACAGTCTAGGAGGGATGTTTGTACATTAGGAGTTGAAAGCTCTTGGGTCTACATATTTCCTCTCCTGTATAAAGAAGAAATTCCCTCCTTAACCCATATCTAAACTTTTTAGTAGCCAAGCATTTGAAATGAGCCGAAGCAAAGAGTCCAAACACGGAAAACACTTTCTGCCAAGGACTTTCAATGAGGACAGCTTCAAAGAGCTTTACAGCAAAATATTGAAATGTCCCGGTCATTCAGATGAAGGGGGAGGGATCGCTTCTTACCTGGGATTCTTTCACCACCCCGTTCTTCCAGCAGTTTCCCCCATGACAGTCAGCGGCACTCTGATTATGAGGCGTCCCATTGTAAACAGCACCACCTCCAGGATCAGCCATTTGTGGGAAATCGATGGAGGCCACAGACTCCCTTCCAGAGGCCCCGGGAGAGCTTGAGTTTTTGAAGTTGGTGAGGAGATAGGATAAAGCACTTCAGACTGAGCGCTTGGAGGAAAGCTACCAATCAGGGTTTTCCAGAGGAAGAGCAACAGCCTATCTTTGGAGCAGATCTTTGGAACTAAAAGCAAAGGATTACCTTTACATTCCTCAAATCAGATTGTGGCCTCCATGGCAACAAAACTGCTCCTGGAACTACAAAGGAGATAGCCAGCTCCTAGCCTGAATTGAGGCAACCGGCTGGCTGGAAAACCCAGTGGCAAATGGTAAGGAGGCTGGCCGGGAGGTGGAGAATCTTTTAAAGACACACACACACACATACCACAGTACACTCCCCAGGTGTCTCCTCCCGAAGACAGTCAGTGCTAAATTGACATTTACCCTTTCCTCACCCTGCTCCTGCATCTAATTACATTTCTGGTTGTAAACCAAGGTCAAAGTCAACACTTCTTTTTGCTGTAAAAGAATGTTCAGAAGTGGTTGGCAGGGGCTAGAGGGAGGAGAGATGGGAAGTTTCTTTTTAACGTTGGAGAAGATGGAAAAAGTTGGGGCATGAATGGTGGTGATGATTGCCATATGAATGTGCCCTATGCCACTGAACTATACACTTAACAGTGGTTAAAAGGGTAAATTTGATATCATATATACTTAACCATAATGCAAAAATGGCAAACGAAAACCATTCAGAACCTACCGGGTTAAAACCAGTGACATCAAGAAGGACTAAGTGATCCAGAAAGATGTGGGTTCAATCTCTGGATCAGGAAGATCCCCTGGAGGAGGGCATGGCAACCCACTCCAGCAGCCTAGCTTGGCGAATTCCATGGGCAGAGGAGGCTGGCAGGCTACAGTCCATAGGGTCATAAAGAATCGGACATGACTGAGTGACTGAACATGCATAACTGCATTACCTTTATTATGTGACCTTGGGAAAGTGGTTTTCTCTCTTTTACCTTGATTTCTCCAGCTATAAAGTTAGATAAAACCTTTTTTGTGGGCTAACCTCTGATGGGGGAGTTTGTTATGAACACAGGTCTTGGAGGCAGCATCCTAGCCCTGATAGCTCTGGTTTACTTATCGGTTCTTATTCTCTCAATGCACTAGTCACCAGACAGATCTAAAGGCCTTGTGATGAGACAGATTGTTGCACAACGTTAATTATTTACAGCCTGTGTGAGTCCTCCCAAGCCTGCCCTCATGGTCCTCTTGAATGGAGACTTCTTCAACATCAGGCACTTAGAAAAGAAACGCGTTTCTTGGGTCAGTGAACACAAACAAGCAAACACAACAAAAAGACAGAAGTAGCCCTGTTGTCAGAGCCTCATGTCCTGGTTCTCAGCTCTTTTGGGCAGGGTTTGTCTCCCCTCTAGGAAGATGTGGCAGACAAAGGAAGTGATCAGAATGCTTCTCCCAACCATGCTTTTGCCTGTGAAGGTATCCTTTCCCATAGAGACCTGGGGCAAATGATGGAGCTAATATCAGTGTATGTGAAATAGATCACCAATGGGAGTTTGATGTATGACTCAGGGAACTCAAACCAGAGTGACAACCCAGAGAGGTGGGACGGGGTGGGACGTGGGAGGGAAGTTCAAGAGGGATGGGACATATGTATACTTATGGCTGATGCATGCTGATGTGTGGCAGAAACCAGCACAATATTGTAAAGCAATTAATCCTCCAATCATAAGTAAATAGATTTTTAAAAGTACTAAGTGTGCCCTTCCTTTCTGGTCTCAGGATCACAATTTTTTATTGCATTTCTCCCAGCCTTTGTCTTCAGAGGAGGACTGCTCTCTTCTATGGTTGCTCCACTAAGATTTGGGAGCTAAATCTGTGTTGGCTTATTTCCTTCTAGATTTATATAAAAGAAAGAAGACTAAGAAGGAGTGCTGGTAACTGCTGGTCTGACTGCCTCACCTTAGAAAGACACATTAAGTACATGGTGTTATTTTAACTGAGCTCTGTTGACCCTACAAAGTTGTTTCTGAGTAAGGATTTTGATGTAAAACTTCTAAACCTTAGATGCTTCCACCTTTTCAGCTTTTTCCCCTCTTCTTCCTTTCCATCCCTGTTCTTTTTGAATTTCCTGTGTTTTCTTTCCCCCATCCTTCTTTCTCATCTTTTCTTCACATTTTTTCTTTCTTTCTTTTTGACAAGGGGGCAAAAAACACATGTAAAGAAAACATGTCAAGGGGAAGGCAGGAGGGATACATTAGGAATTTAGAATTGACACATACAGACTTCTGAGAAGGAACTGGCAACCCATTCCAGTATTCTTGCCTGGAGAATCCCATGGACAGAAGAGTCTGGCAGACCATGGGGTCACAGAGTCAGACATGACTGAGCGGCTATATGATGATGATGACATATAAAATAGATAAATAACAGGGGTCTGCGGTATAGCACAGGGAACTCAATTCAATACATTGTAATAACCTATAATAGAAGAGAAAGTAAAGAAAAGAATATGTGTATTTTTATTCATACATATGTACAACAGAATCTCTTTGCTCTACACCTTAAACTAATACATTGTAACTTAACTATATTTTCAGTTCAGCTCAGTTCAGTCACTCAGTCATGTCTGACTCTTTGCGACCCCATAGACTGCATCATGTCAGGCTTCCCTGTCCATCACCAACTCCCAGAGCTTATTCAGACTCATGTCTAGTGAGTCAATGATGCCATCCAACCATCTTATCCTCTGTCATTCCCTTCTCCT
>NW_011494768.1:3244572-3245813 GCF_000754665.1 Bison bison bison
TCTTCCAAGGAGCAAGCATCTTCTAATTTCATGACTGCAGTCACCATCTGCAGTGATTTTGGAGCCAAGAAAATAAAGTCTGTCACTGTTTCCATTGTTTCCCCATCTATTTGCGATGAAATGATGGGACCAGATGCCATGATCTTCATTTTTTGAACGTTGAGTTATAAGCCAGCTTTTTCACTCTCCTCTTTCACTTTCATCAAGAGGCTTTTTAGTTCTTCACTTTCTTCCATAAGGGGAATGTCATCTGAATATCTGAAGTTATTGATATTTCTCCCAACAATCTATATTCCAGCTGGAGCTTCATCCAGCCTGGCATTTCACATGATGCAGTCTGCATGTAAGTTTAATAAGCAGTGTGACAATATACAGCCTTGATGTACTCCTTTTCCAATATGGAACCAGTCTGTTATTCCATGTCCAGTTCTAATTGCTCCTTCTTGACCTGCATACAGATTTCTCAGGAGGCAGGTAAGCTGGTCTGGTATTCCCACCTCTTTCAGAATTTTTCACAGTTTGTTGTGATCTACACAGTCAAAGACTTTGGCATAGTCAATAAAGCAGAAGTAGATTTTTTGGGGCATTTTTTTGCTTTATCGATGATCCAATGGATGTTGGGAATTTGATCTCTGGTTCCTCTGCCGTTTCTAAATCCAGCTTGAACATCTGGAAGTTCATGGTTCATGTACTGTTGAAGCCTGGCTTGGAGAATTTTGAGCATTTCTTTGCTAGTGTGTGAGAGGAATGCAATTGTGCAGTAGTTTGAACATTCTTTGGCATTGCCTTTATTTGGGGTTGTAATGAAAACTGACCTTTTCCAGTCCTGTGGCTACTTCTGAACTTTCCAAATGTTCTGGCATATTGAGTGCAGCGTTTTCACAGCATCATCTTTCAGGATTTGAAATAGCTCAACTGGAATTCCACCACCTCCATGAGCTTTGTTTGTAGTAATGCTTCCTAAGGCCCACTTGACTTGGCATCCTGGATGTCTGGCTCTAGATGAGTGATCACACCATTGTGGTTTCTAAGTCATGATGATCTTTTTTGTATAGTTTTTCTGTGTATTCTTGCCACCTCTTCTTAGTATCTTCTGCTTCTGTTAGGTCCATACCATTTCTGTCCTTTATTGTACCCTCCTTTGCATGAAATGTTCCCTTGATATCTCCAATTTTCTTGAAGTGATCCCTAGTCTTTCCCATTCTGTTGTTTTCCTCTATTTCTTTGCACTGATCACTGAA
>NW_011494768.1:3245913-3246504 GCF_000754665.1 Bison bison bison
GCACAGGGAACTCAATTCAATACATTGTAATAACCTATAATAGAAGAGAAAGTAAAGAAAAGAATATGTGTATTTTTATTCATACATATGTACAACAGAATCTCTTTGCTCTACACCTTAAACTAATACATTGTAACTTAACTATATTTTCAGTTCAGCTCAGTTCAGTCACTCAGTCATGTCTGACTCTTTGCGACCCCATAGACTGCATCATGTCAGGCTTCCCTGTCCATCACCAACTCCCAGAGCTTATTCAGACTCATGTCTAGTGAGTCAATGATGCCATCCAACCATCTTATCCTCTGTCATTCCCTTCTCCTCCCGACTTCAATTTTTCCCAGCATCAGGGTCTTTTCCAATGAGTCAGTTTTTCTGATCAGGTGGCCAAAGTATTGGAGCTTCAGCATCCGTCCTTCTAATGAATATTCAGGACTGATTTACCTTAGGATTGACTGGTTGGATCTCCTTGCAGCCCAAGGAACTCTCAAGAGTCTTCTGTAACACCGCAGTTCAAAAGCATTAATTCTTCAGCCCTCAGCTTTCTTCATAGTCAAAATCTCACATCCATACATGACTACTGGAAAAACCATG
>NW_011494768.1:3246604-3252745 GCF_000754665.1 Bison bison bison
CCTTTGCATGAAATGTTCCCTTGATATCTCCAATTTTCTTGAAGTGATCCCTAGTCTTTCCCATTCCACTGTTTTCCTCTATTTCTTTGCACTGATCACTGAAGAAGGCGTTCTTATCTGTCTTTGCTATTCTTTGGAACTCTTCATTCAAATGGATATATCTTTCCTTTACTCCTTTGCCTTTAGCTTCTCTCCTTTTCTCAGTTATTTGTAAGGCCTCCTCAGATAACTGTGTTTTTGAATTTCTTTTTCTTGGGGATGGTCTTGATCCCTGTCTCCTGTACAATGTCATGAACCTCCGTCCATATTTCTTCAGGTACTCTGGTCTATTAGATTTAATCCCTTAAATCTATTTGTCACTTCCACTGTATAATTGTAAGGGATTTGATTTAGGTCCTACTTGAATGGTCTGTTGGTTAGTTTCTTCAATTTAAGTCTGAATTTGGCAATAAGGAGTTCATGATCTGAGCCACAGTCAGCTCCTGGTCTTGTTTTTGTTGACTGTATAGAGCTTATCCATCTTTGGCTTCCAAGAATATAATCAATCCAATTCCAGTGTTGACCATCTGGTGATGTCTATGTGTAGAGTCTTCTCTTGTGTTGTTGGAACAGGGTGTTTGCTATGACCAGTGAGTTCTCTTGGAAAAATTCTATTAGCCTTTGACCTGCTTTGTTTTGTAATCCAAGGCCAAATTTGTCTGTTACTCTAGGTATCTCTTGATGTCCTACTTTTGCATTCCAGTCCCCTATGGTGAAAAGGACATCTTTTTTTGGTATTAGTTCTAGAAGGTCTTATAGGTCATCATAGAACCGTTCAATTTCAACTTCTTCAGCATTATTGGTTGGGGCATAGACTTGGATTACTGTGATAATGAATGGCTTGCCTTGGAAATGAACCGAGATCATTCTGTAGTTTTTGAGATTACACACAAGTATTGCATTTCAGACTCTTTTGTGACTATGATGGCTACTCCATTTCTTCTAATGGATTCCTGCCCACAGTAGTAGATATAATGGTCATCTGAGTTAAATTTACCCATTTTAGTTTGCTGATTCCTAAAATGTCTATGTTCACTCTTGCCATTTCTTGTTTGACCACTTCTAATTTATCTTGATTCATGCACCTAACATTCCAGGTTCCTATGCAAGATTTTTCTTTACAGCATTGGACTTTACTTCTATCACCAGTCACTTCCACAACTGGGTGTTGTTTTTGCTTTGGCTCCATCTCTTCATTCTTTCTTGATTTATTTCTCTATTCTTCTCCAGTACCATACTGGGCACCTACCAACCTGGGGAGTTCATCTTTCAGGATCATATATTTTTGCCTTTTCATACTGTTTATGTGGTTCTTAAGGCAAAATAACTGAAGTGGTTTGCTGTTCCCTTCTCCAGTGGACCACATTTTGTCAGAACTCTCCAGCATGCCCTGTTCATCTTGGGTAGCCCTACATGGCATGGCTCATAGTTTCATTGAGTTAGACAAGGCTGTGGTCCATGTGATCCATTTGATTATTCACACAGCCTGTGGCACAAGCCCTCTTGGAGGAGGTCACCAATAACCCCACCATAAAGCTGCCGAGCAGATACCCAACTGCAGAACAATTATACCAAAGAAATTCTCACACTGCTAAGAAATTTCTAGGACCCACAACAGATTTTCCAACCTGGGGATCTGGCAAAGGGATTGAGAACCCCCAGGGAATTTGACTTTGGAGGCCAGTGAGATTTGATTAGAGAACTTACACAGGACTGGGGAAACAGACTCTTGCAGGGCACCAACAAAACCTTGTGGGCACCAGGACCCAGGAGAAAGGAGCAGTGACCCCACAAGACACTGAGCCAGACTTGCCTGTGAGTGTCCAGGAGTCTCCAGTGGAGGCGTGGGTTGGTGGTGGCCTGCTGCAGGGTGAGGGGCACTGAATGCAGCAGTGTGTGCCCCGGACCTTTTGAAGGAGGCCGCCATTATCTTCATTACCTCCACCATAGATTGGTCTCAGGTTAAACAACAAGGAGGGAACACAGCCCCATCCATCAACAGAAAATTGGATTAAAGATTTACTGAACATGGCCCCATCCATCAGAACAAGGCCCAGTTTCCCTGCATTCAGTCTCTCCCATCAGGAAGCTTCCATAAGCCTCTTATCCTTATCTCTCAGAGGGCAGACAGAATGAAAACTATATTTAACACAAATTAAAAACAAAAGAAAACATTTCAAACCACAGTTGAAATCTGCTTCTCTTTTTTTCTTTCTAATCTCAACTGCCAACTTTGGGTAATCATATAATGACCTTCATGCAGTATGTACTACATGTTCTCACTTTTGAAACTTGCCATACTGGAATATGTGAAATTCTTTTCAAACATCAGGTACCTTGGATATGTACAATCAGTGTGGCTATTGTTTCATATCATCTCCATTTAAAATAAATGTGAAGGTCTGTCTGAGTGAGTGGTGGTTTTGGGTTTAAAGGTATCTACTGCTATTGGTTTGAATGTTTGTATGCTACCTAATTCCACAAGTTGAAATCCAGATTCCCAGAGGTGAAACTATTAGGTGGTGAGGCTGTTGGGAGATGATTAGATCAGAAGGGTGGAACCTTTGTGGTGGGATTAGTGCCCTTATAAGAAGCCCAGGAATATCCCTTGGTCCTTCAGCCCTGAGAAGTCACATCAGAAAGGTGGCTGTCTAGTATGCAACCTCACCAGACATCAAGTCTTCTGGTGCCTTGATCTTGGATTTCTCAGCTTCCAGAACTGAGAGAAATAAATTTCTGTTGTTTAATGGGGCACTTAGTTTATGGTATTTTGTTAAAGCAACCCAAATGGGTTAAAGATTCAATCACTAAAATACAAACTAAATATTGAGTATGAATAACTAGGACTGCTTTAGATCAACCAGCAAACTCAACAAATGTTTGAATAACTACTGTGTCTTGGGCCATTTGCTAAGCCTTTCCACACAACAGTGAACAAGACAGTTGTAATTTCTACCCTCACGAGAAAGCAGCTAGCAGCACCTTGCATATCTTCTATTCAAGAAATCTCTTAACTGAAGACTAAAATAAACCTGCCCATTAGTGTATTAAAGGCAAATATCTAAGTACTTAATTGATGGCCTTGTGGTATTTCCTAAAGGGACTTTTTTTTTTTCCTGTACCTTTGTAAGCTTCTAGGGGTAGGCAAGAAAGGGGTGTTCAGAGGCTTGGTAGTGTGTTCTGAAAAAGTTCTGGGACCTATTGAGAAATGGAAAGTTGGTAGAAAATGGAGGAAACAAACCAAACAAATGGTCAGAATTATATGGTATCTGGTAATCCATTAATTCTCAGTGATTCAGTCTTTACTTTTATAATACAGGGTGATGCTGATGCAAAAACTAACATCCCAATGTGCTAGGTGACCTCTCTAAAGCCACATGAGTGTGGGTCAGAAGTATGTTTTGAATTCTAGAATTTCTGGGTGCAGAGTGACTCCCAGATAGGACATCTCTCCTTCAACTGTTATCCTGAAAATCATCAACCACCAAATAAAGACGTAACAGAAATTTTTATGATTTAGGAAATTTGATTGAATTGTGCAAATAATAACAAACTATTTTATTTAGCCTTTCTGACCATTAAAATCCTGTAATTTATATAAAAAAAATGCAAAGATGTAATGGCATTTCAGTATCTACTAGAATTTGATACTCTGGGATTCCTCTGCAAGGAAGTACTTACACTTCTCAAAGAACTCAGTATGGAAAAATTCTGTGTAGAGAAAATTCTGTTCCAAAGCTTTTCTCATCAATTGTTTGTAAATAGCACAACAGAAGGAGGCCAGCTACTAACAATGCAGATATCAGATATTAGGTTGGTTTTTTAATTTGTATCAAGACATTTGCTAATAGAATGGCAATGCTATTTTCAAGTTAGAAAAAAGAAAATTTATTGATTCTTACCCCAGTGTCAGCAACAGTGGGGTAATTCTGCTTTTCTTCATGGTATAATCCTCCAGGGACAAGTGTCACCTAAGCCCTTACGATAGTAATTACCTTCAGAATGTCCCTTAGCAAAGGACAGGCAACTTCCCCTTCCCAGTGGATGTCCCAACATTTTGCTTATGAAACTGAACATCTATTAAAGAACCCCAAAACCTTCAGGGCTCAGACTCAAGTCATAAACCTGGGTATTCCTAAGTAGTACTTGAGGGTCAGTATTATAACTCTAGATACTTGGAGATGAGCTTCTTGATGTCACTATATTTTGGGGAGCAGCTATTGATTTTTGTTAAACCCCCAAACATTTTATTTCTGTCAACATGAATTTCTTTTTTTTCGTAGGGTAATCATTGTATAAAGCAATGAGGATTTACATAAGTAGGTTTTAGATTAATATTTGGCATATTAAATTAGAAATGGAGACCTAGTAAAGTTCAGTCTATAAAGTTCTGTATGAAATAAGAAAAATCACTTTCACATTGTTAATTGAATAATATGTGATAGATGTATTTTGAGTAGGCTAAATTCTTAAAGCAAGAATGTCATTTACAAACAACTAAAGCACTGCCTTCAAGCACTTAAAACTTAATTTAATACCTTTAAAATTTAGAACATAAAACACTTTTATTTTATTTTGAATACTTTAAATGGCTATTGGGGAAGCTTTTAGCCTGAGCAAGCAAAACCTAGCCAAGCACAAACATGAATCATATAATTTTAATACATTTAAAATAAATTTATATGGCAAATCCAAGTTCTTCTCAATATCCTAATACTGTCTGTAGAAAACTTAATATTCTGTTATGTATACTGACTTAATGATTATAGATTCTTTAGCTCATTCACACACATAGATTATTCCTAAACTTAATAGACAAGTATTAATACTATGGGTTGATTTTCTTTATCATGCCCCTATTCAATTCAATATTCCCAGGATTGGAAATGCAGTCACCTGACTTTAAGGAACAATTGTACCCTCTTGGGGACGTTGAGGCTCCTGATATCATTCCTAAGGGGAAGAGAATCAACAGGTGTGTGGGTGCCCAGGGCCTTGGAATCCGGGAAGGCTGACTCAGATCCCCAGGCTCTGGCTGGCCCCATATTTTGCCATCGTGTCATCAGGGAACTCTGAGTTTAGACTGTGCAGCGATCTGCTCTTACCTGCTTATCTAGGAAGAGCAAGTTCTGGAATCCTCCACCACTCACCTCTTTCTGGTCACACCATTCCTTGCCATGTTTCCACACTGTGCTTATTTGCTCACTCGTGCCCGACTCTTTGCGGCCCCGTGGACTGTAGCCCACCAGGCTCCTCTGTGCATGGGATTCTCCAGGCGACAGCACTAGAGTGGGTTGCCATGTCCTCCTCCAGGGGAACTTCCCAACCCAGGATCAAACCCAGGTCTCCCGCATTGCAGGCGGATTCTCTACCACCTGAACCACCAGAGAATTTTTTAAAAATGTAGTTGTTTTACAGCATCTTGGTGGATCCTGTTTCTTTGCATACAGTTGTTCCATTGTGTGCTTAGACCCAGCTCTTTGGTTGCTGCAATGATGATTTTAGTCCTGGTTTCCTGTATTGCTGTTCCTTGGACATCAAGTTCCTTCATTAGCTCATATATTAATAAGTTCAGTGCATTTAATAAAGCAGAGCTGTGATAATCTAATCACCGATAACTCCTTTAGATCTTTTACAGCCTCAGTTCTCATTGTCAGGCTTCTGTAGGCGTAGGGAACAGGACTGAATAGATATCAAATGATGTCAAAATACAGATTTTTAAAAATTAAATCTTTGAGATAAGCTTATTTCAATTTTATTTCCTTTTTAATTTAAAAATAAAATGCCATAACCATGTTATAGGACAACATTTTAATAAAGTTTTATTTTGTTACCTCTTTGATGGTTGAAATAAGATGGATAATATACACATGAAACTCATTTATCCTGTATCAAAGCAGAGTTCTAGTAATAACGAACCTCTGAGACAGGTCTATTAGATGCAGTTCAATTAGATTTCTTTCAACTTAATGATTGTCTAAATAGGCCAATCACTGTTCCTGGCTCTTAGGAAATAAAGATGAATTTGACACAACCAGAACCTTCAAAGAATTGTGGGCAAGAGAAACACATCAAGAGCTCTAGTCCAATAAGTGTGTGTGT
>NW_011494768.1:3252845-3255645 GCF_000754665.1 Bison bison bison
GGGGGGGTGGGTTCGAGAAAACCAGGGCGCATAGAAGATAAGGGAGCAGCTAATTTTGCCAAGTCATGGAAAACCACACATCAAAGGCAGGATTTGAAAGAGACTTGGAACACGAATGGGAGAGGATCAGGAGATAAGATGGGGAAAGAAGGTTTCAGACAGAGGGAGTGGCATGAAAGTGCAAATGTAAGGCATGCATAGGAAAATAGATGAGAAAAGAGACCTTGTAAGTGTGAAGAGAGACAGGTCAACTTTCTCCAAGGGAGGCCGGAAGTCTGGAGTCCTTTTTGAATGGCAGACGGGACGAGGAGCTGGGAGAGCAGGAGGAAGGGGTGAAGCAGGCGGCCAGAGGACAACTCATAGCT
The DNA here is from genome assembly GCF_000754665.1 of Bison bison bison. NCBI lineage: Eukaryota > Metazoa > Chordata > Mammalia > Artiodactyla > Bovidae > Bison > Bison bison. The sequence continues at coordinate 3,253,211 of NW_011494768.1, forward strand.
TGCTTTCTAAAAATAAAATGTTTTATTGAAGTGGAAGTTGAGCTGATTTACAATGTTGTGTTAATTTCTACTGCACAGCAAAGTGATTTAGTTACGCATACATATATATATGCATTCTCTGTCATACTCTTTTCCATTATGTTTTATTATAGGATATTGAATATAGTTCCCTGTGCTATACAGTAGCACCTTGTTGTTAATCCATCCTATATATACTTTACTTGCATTTGCTATCCCCAAACTCCCATTCCAAACTCCCAAGCCTCCCCCACCCCATACCCCACTGGCAACGAAAAGTCTGTTTTCTTTGTCAGTCGGTCCGTTTCTATTTTTCAGATTAGTTTGTTTGTACCATAGTTTAGATTCCACATTTAAACCGTATCATATGACATTTGTCTTTCCCTGTCTAACTTTCTTCACTTAGTCCCATAATCTCTAGTTCAGTCAGTCAATCAGTTCAGTTGCTCAGTCGTATCCGACTCTTTGCAACCCCATGAACCGCAGCACGCCAGGCCTCCCTGTCCATCACCAACGCCCATAGTTTACTCAAACTCATGTCCATTGAGTCAGCGATGCCATCCAGCCATGTCATCCTCTGTCCTCATCCCTGTCTCCTCCTGCCCTCAATCTTGCCCAGCATCAGGGTTGTTTCTAATGTGTCAGCTCTTCGCATAAGGTGGCCAAAGTATTGGACTTGCAGCTTCATCAGTCTTTCCAATGAACACCCAGGACTGATCGCCTTTAGGATGGACTGGTTGGATCTCCTTGCCGTCCAAGGGACTCTCAAGAGTCTTCTCCAACACCACAGTTCAAAAGCATCAATTCTTTGGTGCTCAGCCTTCTTCACAGTCCAACTCTCACATCCATACATGACCACAGGAAAAACCATAGCCTTGACTAGACAGACCTTTGTTGGCAAAGTAATGTCTCTGCTTTTTAATATGCTGTCTAGGTTGGTCATAACTTTTCTTCTAAGGAGTAACCGTCTTTTAATTTCATGGCTGCAATCACCATCTTCAGTGATTTTGGAGCCCCCCAAAATAGTCTGCCACTGTTTCCACTGTTTCTCCATCTATTTGCCATGAAGTGATGGGACCGGATGCCATTATCTTTGTTTTCTGAATGTTGAGCTTTAAGCCAACTTTTTCACTCTCCTCTTTCACTTTCATCAAGAGGCTTTTTAGTTCCTCTTCACTCTCTGCCATAAGGGTGGTGTCATCTGCATATCTGAGGTTATTGATATTTCTCCCGGCAATCTTGATTCCAGCCTGTGTGCCTCCAGCCCAGCATTTCTCGTGATGTACTCTTCACATAAGTTAATAAACAAGGTGACAACATACAGCCTTGACATACTCCTTTTCCTATTTGGAACCAGTCTGTTTTTCCATGTCCAGTTCTAACTGTTGCTTCCTGACCTGCATACAGATTTCTCAAGAGGCAGGTCAGGTGGTCTGGTATTCCCATGTCTTTCAGAATTTTCCACAGTTTGTTGTGATCCACACAGTCAAAGGCTTTGGCATAGTCCATAAAGCAGAATAATCTATTTCAGGGGTCTCCAAACACTGGGATCTAATGCCTGATGACCTCAGGTGGGGCTGATATAATAATAATAGAAATATAGTGCATAATAAATGTAAAATGCTTGAATCACCCCAAAACCATCTCCAACCTGAGTCTGTGGAAAAATTGTCTTCTATGACACAGGTCCCTGGTACCGAAAAGGCTGGGGACTGCTGCTTTGGTCCATTCATGCTGCTGCAAATGGCATTATTTCACATTTTTTACAGCTGAGTAGTATGCCACTGTATGTATGGACCACATCCTCTTTATCCATTCATCTGTCAACGGGCATCTAGTTTGTTTCCACATCTTGGCTGTTGTGAATTATCCTGCCATAAACATATAAGTGCATGTACCTTTGTGAACTATAGTTCTGTCCAGATATATGCCCAGGGAGGGGATTGCATACAGCATTCTTGATATCCTCTGCTCTCCAAAGGAGTGGAAGGAAATCCAGATACTTCAGTGGGTTCCAAGTAGGGCTGAGAAGCAACTGTGAAGGCGTTAGTGCCTTCAAGGCTGCCAGGAAATCAAGGAGGTTGTTAGTGAGTACTCAGAATGGCTAGAGAGGGACTGCTGCTGTGTCCTGGAGGCTAGTCAGCAGCAGGCTGCCTGGAAGTGCGTGTTGGTGCCAGAGAACATCCAGCACACCCCTGGGGAAGCACTGTGCTTCACTGTTGCAAAGAGCGAGACTGAGCAGACAGAACACTGCAGGCCGGATGTGGAAACCCAGAACAGAAAGAAGGTTGTTCACTTTCTGCTCCTTCCAGAGTGGGCTACTGTGTAAGCAACCTTAGAACAGAGAGAGAGGGACAAGGGGGAAACACGTGACCAAACTGGAGACTTGTGACCAAACTGGAAATCAGAATTGACCA
>NW_011494768.1:3255745-3263807 GCF_000754665.1 Bison bison bison
AAGAAGTCCCTGAAATTCTCAGAGAAACCCCAGAAAATGACCGCATTAATTTGTCCGCTCTCTGATGGAAACAGCTACTTTTAACCAAGGTCAAGTGAAGTGTAGTTCTGACGCATCTGGGTTTTGTACACCACTGTGATTGAGAAAGTCAAGAATCACATATTTATCACTACCTACCTTTGCTTCCCTAGTGGCTTCCCTGGCGGCTCAGATGGTAGAGAATCTGCCTGCAATTCAGGAAACCCAGGTTTGATCCCTGGGTCAGGACAATCCCCTGGAGGAGAAAATGGCAACCCACTGTAGCATTCTTGCCTGAAGAACTTCATGCACAGAGGAGCCTGGAGGGCTCTATTCCATGGGGTTGCAAAGAGTCAGACACGACTGAGCGATTTAACATACACACACCTTTGCTTGAAGGCTTCCAGGTGGCGCTAGTGGTAAAGAATTTGCCTGTTAATGCAGGAGATGCAAGAGATGAGGGTTTGATCCCTGTCTGGAAGATCCCCTGGGGTAGGAAATGGCAACCCACTCCAGTAATCTTCCCTGAAAGATTCCATGGACAAGAGGGACCTGGTGGGCTACAGTCCATGGGGTCACAAAGAGTCAGATGCAACTGAGCACGCACACACACCTCTGCTTGGAGCAAGTCATACCCACCTTTGCAGATGCAGTCACTGCTTCTGGCTTTCAACAGACAGTCCTCTGACCTGCCAGCTGCTTCCTGCATCTCTCTGTGCCTGAGCAGGTTCTCTGACCACAGCATGTGCTCCGCTCGTGCAACGAGGCCAGATGTGCTGGGGAGTCACATCCCTTGGAGCAATCCTCAGCCAACGAGGGTAAGGAGCTGTCTATAAAAGCCCCGTACTTTTTCTTCTCTACGGGATGATTCTGAGGGGTGTGCACAGTCTCTCTAGAGTCCCAGAGGGATTGTGTCCCTTTCCCTTTGACAGTAACTCTGATGTGAAAGCATCTATTGTTAGCTTTCCTCCTTTCCTGGTTTACCTATCATTCTTCTCGAAAACACCCCCTAATAAACTGCTTGCATCCGAATCCTTGTCTCAGAGTCTATTTGGGGGAAACCTAAACAAAAACAAACAGGGCCCAGTTAGTTGATCAGAGATCCGATTGGACCTTTTGAATTATGACGTCAGATTGCCCTGAACATTAGGAGAGTTAGCATATGAGAAACCTCAATATGTTCATTGAGTAAAACGTCAATAAATTTGGGAGAGAGACAGGAAAGCTGTGCTTTTGTGCTTCCTACAGGAAATGTTTGCCAGATATTTGTGAGAAGAAGGTCTCTACATCCTCGTTAGGGGAAGGAAAGCCATGCATTTTGAGTTACAATATCATAAAGGCCTAAACATTTGAATGAGGATCAAGCTCCACAGATTCTTTTAGCATGTATTTTATTTGGAGAAAAAGTAAAATGGATTTATCCTTTCTTTAAAGTTTTCCTGAGTAGAGATCCTGTTTTTAGCTACCAAGGGATGATAAATGGAGATTATGTGCTCAGTGTCTTTATTAGTTTTCTATTGCTGCTGTAATAAATTATCAAAGACTTGGCTAAAACAGCACAGATTCATCACCTTGCAGTAAGTCAGGACTCTGACATGGCTCTCACTGGGCTAAAATCAAGGTATCAGCAGGGACTGACATATATATACACACACACACAGTTGATACTATATATAAAATGGATAACTAATGAGATCCTATCGTATAGCTCAATGCTCTGTGGTGAACTAAATGGGAAGGAAATTCAGAAAAGAGGGGTGTGTGTGTGTGTGTCTGTATACTTATAGCTGATTTATTTTGCTTTATAGTAGAAAATAACACAGTGTTGTAAAGCAAATATACTCCAGTAACAATTAATTTTTGAAAAAAGGTATCCTGTGGTACATCCCTTTCTAGAGGCTCTAGGGGAGGATCTGTTTCACTGGCTTTTTGAGCTTCTAGGGGCCACCCGTGTTCCTGGGCTTATGGCCCCCTTCCTTCACCTCAAAGCCGGCAATGTGGCATCTCTGACTGACTACAGCTGGGAAGGTTCTCTGCTTTCAAGAAGTCATGTGATTAGATTGTGATGATCTGGATATTCCAAGATAATGTCAGAATAATTTCAATCACTTCATAAAATCCTTTTTGCCGTGTTCAATAACATATTTAGAAGTTCCAGGGATGATGGTATGGACATCTTTGGGTGGCCATTATGCTGCCTACCACGGTACCTATAGCTACTAACTCGAAATAGATAAAAAAGAAAAAATCACAGAGTGTATCTTTAGTTTTTTGTTTTTAGTTTTGAAGGAATACAGTAAATGCATATTTTTAAAGGCTTCCATAGGTTCATTCTCAGATTGACTATCCCAAACTACTTTTGGGAATTTTTTTTTAATTGCAATCTAATATTCATAGGCCAAAGCACACTTCAACAAGTGACCTTCTCTGGAAGCTACAATCAGATCAAGAAATAGGACGTGTCTAGCATACAGACCTCTTCTCATGCTCAGCCACACTCGCATTCCCTTCTCTCCCACAGAAAACAGTCTCTCGATTTCTATATCACAGATTTGTTCTGCCTCTAAATCTGATCCAGAGAGAATTATACACAATATATCCTTTTGTGTCTGCTTCCTTCAGTCATTTACTGCCTTAAGAGATTTTCCTTTTGTACCAATAACATGTTCATTCTCACTTGTATAGAGTTTCCATTTTATGAACATATCACCATTTATTTATGCATTACATGGTGGCCATTTGGATTGTTTCTAGGTTGTAACTAATGTTGACACTGAATTTTCCAGTGTATCTCTCTGTAACCATATACATACATTAATGTTGGGTATCTATGGAATGGAATCCCTGGGACATAAAGTGTGCACATACTCATCTTTCTACGATATTGACAAGTGCTCCAGGTGTTTGGACCATGAGCATTCTGGTTGTTCTACATCCTTAGCAACATTCGGTATTGTCAGTCTTTTAAATGTGTTAACCTTTCGGGTGAGTGTATAGTGATATCTCATTAAGATTTGTTTGTTGTTCTCTTTTTTTTTTTAAGGTAGAATTTACAGATAGTTAAATACACAGATCTTAAGGGTTTGAATAATTTTTTTCAAACTCTAAGCTTGTTTGAACAATTCAATGAATTCAATGAATTTTATCAAACTCTAAGGGCTGAAGGGCTTCCCGGGTGGCTCAGTGGAAAAGAATCTGCCTACGAATGCAGAAGATGCAGGAAATGTGGGTTTGATCCCTGGGTCAGAAAGATCCCCTGGAGAAGGAAATGGCAACCCTCTCCAGTATTCTTGCCTGGGAAATCCCTTGGACAGAGAAGCTTGGTGGGCTGCAGTCCATAGGGTCACAAAGAGTCAGACGTGACTGAGCGACTGCACGCAAGCTTCTTTGAACTTTAAGATTCCAATTTGTGTGTTTTTCTATCAAGACTGCTTTGGGAGAATTAAATCTCTTGTGATTGAAGAGGGAAAACTGTGTTTACTTTACGCTCTTAACCCACTCCTTCTAGTGCTAAGTGTAATATACAGGCACAAGCAAGCATCCAATCAAGCTTGTGAACCACTGGACTGACTGAATCAGAACATGTTACTCATTTCACAGGCCATTTACCTTCAGACCTGAGGGGACACTTGTCCTGGAAAAGGGAAGGCAGAGACTCAGAAACATTACATAGTAACCAGGCATCACGAGAGTTTGCCTATTTGTCTCCAAGCTCTTGGATATGGTGCCAAACCACAAGTATGTGATAAGAATTAGCTCAAGAGCATTCAGAATTCAAAACAGTCTCCTTCCTTTTCTCAGCTCTTGTCACATTCTTGAGGGAGTCACATACCATCAGGTAGTTACATCATTGTTAAAATGCAGATGCATGCTCCTGGCACACAGCGGTGCTGATGCTGCGTATTACGGCACGTGCATCATGTAGTTTTGTTTTGCCTGCAAGTTAAGAAGGTAGAAAATAGAATGGCTGTGAGTAAACAGTGACCTGAATGGTCTTTGTCCAATGAAACAGCCTCAACTTTGATTTTAGTTATATGTATCTTGTGAAGGCTGGGTGGCATAGATAACTAGCATTGCTTGGACTGAGTGAATGTATTTCTCTGATTCTTGTTTGTTTCCATCTATAAAAGATGATAACGGCCTCCAGGGCTGCTACATGGACTATGTGAGTGAACACCGGAAAGCATGCGGTACAAAAGTTTTGAGTCTCTCTTCTTCCTTTACTCACAAACACTGTTGTTGCTCAAGTCACTGAGTCGTGTCTGACTCTTTGTGACCTCATGGACTGTAACCCACCAGCCTCCTCTGTCCATGGGATTCCTCAAGCAAGGATACTGGAGTGAGTTGCTGTTTCCTTCTCCAGGGGATCTTCCCAGCCCAGGGATTGGACCTGAGTCTTGTGCATAGACAGGCAGGTTCTTTACCACTGAGCCACCATAAATAACGTTAGTGATAATATCATGACATTCGTGGAGTTAAGTAAAAAAGGTCCAAATATCACAAGCTAAGCTTAATCAATGATATGAAGTCATCCATTGAGAAGGCTCCGCTGAGGACTGTGACTGCAAATTGTTACTTCTACACAGGAAACCAGGAAGGGCCCTGGGCATTGATAGGAACCGTATAACTCAGCTCAAGTGTGAGGTCCACTGAAGTGACCCAGGCCATATCAGATTGTGCTTTCCAAGACCATTGTGATCCACTCCCTTCCCTTGACCACAGGAGAAAAGGCACAGAAAGAATAGTGTCCCTGGGGGAGTTTTATGGGTCAGGCCTGGAAGTGACACACATCTTGTTTTCCTAATTCCGCTGGCTGCAGTTCAGGCACCTGGCCATACTTCACGGTAAAGGAGGCTGGGAAATGCCATGAAGCTATCTATGCATCTGGGAAGAAGAGAGAAAGGTAGATTTTCATGACTGCTAGACATCTCAGCACAGATGGTCCAGAGTCTGACCCTGGGCAGTCTTTCCCACAATCATGGCAATATACTCATTGCCACATCACTGTGGCAGCAATGCAGGAAAGATAAAAGGCTCTTAATTTTTTTTTTAAACTTTAAATTTTATACTGGAGAATAGCTGATTAAACATTGTGAGAGCTTTTGGTGCACAGCTAAGGGACACAGTCATACATACACGCGTATCTATTCCCCGCCAGCATCCCCTCCCCACAGGCTGCCACACATCACTGCACAGAGCTCCATGTGTGCTATACAGGAGGACCTAGTTGCTTATTCATTTTAAATATACCAGTGGGTATATGTCAATGCCAATTTTTAAAAATTTTGCTATGCCTGATCTTCATTTCAGCATGCATGATCTTGTTCCTTGACCAGGGATTGAACCTGGGCCCCCTACACTGGGGGCCTGCAGTCATAACCACTGGAATACTAGGGAAGTAGTCCCTTAAAAATGTTTATAAAATACTGTTGTTTAAAACCTATTTCCAAACTTCTTGAATGCGAAGACTCCATGAAAGGCATTTATATCTCCTGTCTCTCCTAGGTAATATATCTGGACTCCTAAGTATGACTGGGTCACTTTACACCTTTACTGGGCAGTTTAAAAATCTATCTGGTTCCAGGGAGGTGGGAGGGAGGGTCAGGATGGGGAACACATGTACACCCATGGCTGATTCATGTGAATGTATGGCAAAAGCCACCACAATATTGTAAAGTAATTAGCCTCCATTAAAAAAAAAAAAATCTATCTGGTTCCAAACTCTCAAAGGATAAATCCACCCTCTGGTGGCCTGACCCTGGAGGTGAGTCCTCAGATTATTCTATGCTTTGGGATGGAGAAATTTTCTAAGCTTCTAAGAGGCATGTGGCTAAGCCTTTCTGATGCTGGTAATAAGAGGTTCAGGATTGTGGATCCTTCTAAGGATCTCTAGATCTCAATCTCTAGATTGAGCTTTGGGCCTGTTGGTGGGCTAAATCTCTCTAAGCACAGCTGTTACCAAATCACAAGTCCATGTGCCCCAAGCATGGTGAGGCCAATCAATACTAAGACATTAGAGATTGGAAGAGAGAAGAATTGACTACAGGTTCATACAAGGAGATGGGTGGCTCATGCCCTAAGAACCCCAAAGTGACTGATAGCTCTCAGCAAGCCCTTTTAAAAGGAAAAGTTGAGGGAGGGGTGGGATTCATTGTTGCAAACTTCTTGATGTCAGATCCTTTTTTCTTGAGGTCAGGCCATGGTCAGGTAACAATGTTCCTATAAATTTCTATCAAATGAATGTTACTCTCCCTCCTGACAAGGAAGGGCAAAGGTCCCAAAGCGCAGCTTTCCCACTCCACGGTCCCAGTCTCGGCTAAGAGGATGCAGATCTCGATTGGCAGCCCCTTTAGGGCCTGGTTCCCACACTCTGCCTAGCTGTCATCCCCGAGGGAGTCAGCCATCCCGCCCGCTGGCTTTCAGTCTCCTCAGGCTGCCCAAAGTGGAGAGAGGTTTACCACTGCCTTGAGGGCTGGGCCGAGGGCTCTGGAGCCCTGCAGGGAGTAATTCCCAGTCTGTTCCCTGAAGCGAGAAGGCCAGGGTCTGCCTCTTACCTGACTCTCGACCTCACGACCACTCTTCCACTGTGGTCTGAATCCCTTTACTAACTGTCATTTCTTAATAGTTGCTTGCTCGTGGGTGGTGCCCACTGAAGCACCGACCAACGGCTGAGCAGGACCCCTTACCTGGTAACAGGGTGCAGTGTAATGATGTGCAGTAATGACGGGCGTGCTGAGGGCTGAGCTCGCTGCGCTGCGGTGCACAGCCGCCGTATGTACAGCATATAAATAACAGCCCATGACTACTCTGTGCCCAAATATAACCTTTTCCTACTACTCAATTTTAATTTGGAGCACTGTCTCCTCCTTCCATTAGGTGGTTAAGATAATCTCAGTCCAGACATCTAGTTATGAGGAGCTTTTGTGAGATCAGGTTGTGATGGAGACAGCAGACTTGGAGAATGTCAATGTCCTTGTGAAACCATTCACCTCAGATTGGGACTTGAACTCATGTGCTAGGACTCGAACCCAGCCAAAACACTGCCTGGGACTCTTATGCACAATATTTTAATGAGAACCACCTACCTGGTGTCTGGACTTACTGAGGCTCAGGTTCTTGGGTTCTCGTTGCCTCATCACAGAAAGAATTCAGTGAGAGACAGAGTGATAGCTGAGAAGTGGATTTATTTAGAGAGAAACACACTCCACAGACAGAGTGTGGGTCATCGCAGAAGGAAGAAGCAGCCTGAGACTCCAATCCTTCGGCCACCTGATGCGAAGAACCGACTCACTGGAAAAGACCCTGATGCTGGAAAAGATTGAAGGTAGAGGAGAAGGGGACAACAGAGGATGAGATGGTTGGATGGCATCACCGACTCAATGGACATGAGTTTGAGTAGACTCCGGGGGTTGGTGCTGGACAGGGAAGCCTGGCATGCTGCAGTCCATGGGGTCACAAAAAGCCAGACATGATTGAGCGACTGAACTGAACTGAACTTGCCGGGGTCCAGCCCCGGTGGATCCAGGGAATTCGAAGCGGGGACGGCGTCGGCGAGGATCAGGAAACAACTGCTTAATTAAAAGTTAATTAAGGATATAAAGAGTAATAGAATAAGGATAGCTCAGTGAGGAAATTCAGTGGAAAAAAGAGGCTGAATAATTCAGCCAGAAGGTAAGAGAAAGAACGACATGGTGAGACCAAGTTTCGGTGAACAAGGCCCGCACTTTATTTTCCAAAGTAGTTTTCATACCTTAAGTTATGCATAGAGGATAATGGGGGAAGGGGTAGAGTCATGCAGTAAGCCAGGCTTTCTTCCTGCAAACTTATCATATGCAAAAGTTTAGGTGATTTGCATCATCTTCTGGCCTGGAGGCCTTTTCCTCTAAAGGTGATTATTCTAAAGTCAGGCGCCAGCCTCCAAAAAGCATTAGATAAAGTTGCATTCCTACAGAGCAAAGGTGTGGTGGGCTATAACAAGAAAAAGAATTAACTCAAGGGTCCCAGGTTACAAACATTAAAGCTACTATTTACACCAATTATATTA
>NW_011494768.1:3264112-3264218 GCF_000754665.1 Bison bison bison
TTCAGCATCGGTCCTTCCAATGAATATTCAGGACTGATTTCCTTTAGGATTGACTGGTTTGATCTCCTTGCAGTCCAAGGGACTCTCAAGAGTCAAGGAATATATA
>NW_011494768.1:3264318-3272224 GCF_000754665.1 Bison bison bison
TGAAAATCCCTTCACCAATACAATTTCTAATCAATCTTTTAACTGCTCAAAGGAATCTGTATTTAGACAGTTTAGAACATCTCATGCCTCTCACAGTTTGGAGGCTCTGAGCAATCACATGTGGCCAGAAAAACCTATTCAGGCAGGCTAGAGGACTTCCAAGGGAGTTTGTAGGTTGAAACACTGTCACACCCAGGAATTATTAACTGGAGCTGTAAGCTAACTCTTTTTTCAGAGAGAGGTAGTGGGGGACAGCCCCCCATAAAGTCAGAGGTGTAGGTAAAAGCACAAAGCAGAAAGTAGGCAGACTCTGGTTTTGGGGGTAGATTGCTCGAGAATTTCCAGGGAGACTCCTGAGGCTTGATCCCGCCTTTGCGTATGCCAAGCCTCCTTCCTCATGACCTTTGCCAGGGGCGGAGCTCGCTCCCCGCATGAACTGAATGAGTGGCAGGATCATTCAAACTATTTGGGGGAAGGGGCAGAGATTTCCAGGAATTGGGCCACCAGCCACATTTTGATCTCTGATGGTTGGAACCTTCATGGTGCCTGTGGGTGGTCATGTAGCTTGCTGATGTGTTACAGTGAGCATATACTGAAGCTCAAGGTCTAGTGGATGTCAACTTGCTTGCTATCTTGGACCCGTTTGGTTCTAATCAGGTTATTTTGTGTCCCTGGGCCATATCATTCTTTCAAAGGTTGTGCCCTGTCTTTGGGGCTTCCCAGGTGGCACTAGTGGTAAAGAACCCACCTGCTAATGCATGAGACATAAGAGACACAGTTCAGTCTCTGGGCTGGGAAGATCCCCTGGAGGAGGGCGTCGCAACCCACTCCAGTATTCTTGCGTGGAGAATCCCATGGACAGAAGAACTGGCAGACTACAGTCTATAGGGTCACAAAGAGTCAGACTGTACTGAAGTGACTTAGCAAACATGCACGAACTGCCTGCTTCCCTCCGGTTTCTCTTGGTCCTTGATACATGCTATTGGGTGTCTTCTAATTCTGCCCTTCTGCCCACTTCAATTCTGGCAGATTTCAGATTTCTCTCTGCTCCCCCTGCCAGACTAGGAGTCGGGGGTCCTTCCAAACTTGCCCAGGGCCCCATTCACCTAGGTTCCTGCTCAAGGGAGTGTCTCCTGCTAAGCGGCACTGCCTGGGGTGCAGGACAAGCCCCTCCCACTACCACCCATCTGTGCCTCCGCTCGCCTTATTTCCCTTCTAATCACCCTCTGCTCAACCTGGAAGCATCTCTCCTCGAGTCCCCCAGAACACCCCTTTCTCCCCAAACCTGCTGCTGTCATTCATGTGAGTGTTTTTGTGTTCCCCTAAGCACTTCACTTTTGGAACACAGAAGTCCAGAATAGTTTATTTACTCTTTTTATTCCTCTGCATTCTCTTTTTGTAAGCTCTCCCTCTTAGTTCAATGAGAATAGAACATTTTAACAGCTACGATGAGGGATGGGGAGGACTGTGATGATGCCCATTAGTTAATGTATTATTCTGATAATAATCCATATGTTTTAGAATAACATATATCAGAATAATACTTTACAATGCTATTCACCTACCTACCTTACAACATAGAAACAAATGAATACATACAAAGAAAGCAAGCAGACAATGTCCCACTATAGTATCTGAAATGGATGTGTGTGAGCTTAAGTATTTCACAGTGTTTCCATTCAGTTGCATACACTGAAGTATACTGTATATAAATTTGTAAGAAAAAAATGCTCATGACTTGGAAATAAATGAGAAAAATTATGCAGTGTCCTTTCACGGTTTGTAAATTCTGAGGAGATCATCTGATTCTGCAAGCTTTTTTGATTGATTTATGTTTACTATTTTACAATTCTGTAGGGATAGACGTCAATAGGTAGAAAACTGATAGCAAAGGCTATGATGATTCTTGTGGCTAACCATGCAAATAAATATTGACTGGTAGAGATATAATCAATTTCTGCCAATTTGAAGAGACTACCCCAAACATTATATTGCATCACCTTAGAAGACACTACTCCATTTTATACTTAGAAATCTCATTGCTATTTATATCTATCTACATCAATATTTGTCCATTATTCAAATTCTCCCTTGACCCAGTTAACATACTACTGTTGATTACTGATGACAAATTGAATGAAACCCTTGATGTGTTCATTTTACGAAATTTTGTTTGAAAACAAAGCTTGGGAATTAAGCTTTTTTACTTTGGAAGATTACACTATTGCCATTCTTCATAAAAAACTGTTTCTTTGGTGTCTAAACCGCCACTCTCATCCTCTTTTTGCTCCATCAGCAATATTCCCAACAGTTTCTCAGGGTTCTTCCACATTTCATTTAGTCTTCAAAATAATCTTCACAATGATAGGTAGTAAAATTTCTATTTGGCACATTAAAAATGGAGGCTCAGAGAATGGTTTGTTTAATTTTAGGTCCCAGGTAGCTAAAAAACACTCTGTAAGAGAGCTGTGTTTCCAATAGTTATCAAGCATGCTTTTAACCCCTTGACCTTTGTTACCCCGAACAGTTTTAAGGTCAACATTTCTTAGGATTACACACGCAATACTCCTGTAAGTTTTAAAGTATTGGAAGGCCTTAGAGTCCTCATTTTAAGTATTTTCAAGAAAAAGCAAGCTGTTAGCTTTGGATTTTTAAATTCAAAGCAACATTTGGTAAGAAATGAAGACTGCTGAGCCAATAATTTTTGTATCTACTTTATGCCTGTAGGACGCTGGGTAATGGATGTCAGTTGAATCAAGGAATCAGTTCAGTTCAGTTCAGTTGCTCAGTCATGTCTGACTCTGCAACCCCATGGACTGCAGCATGCCAGGCTTCCCTGTCCATCACCATCTCCCAGAGCCTACTCAAACTCATGTCCATTGCAAAGGTGATGCCATCCAAGCATCTCATCCTCTGCCGTCCCTTTCTCCTCCCGTCTCCAATCTTTCCCAGCATCAGGGTCTTTTCCAATGAGTCGGTTCTTCACGTTAGGTGGTCATAGTATTGGAGTTTCAGCTTCAGCATCGGTCCTTCCAATGAATATTCAGGACTGATTTCCTTTAGGATTGACTGGTTTGATCTCCTTGCAGTCCAAGGGACTCTCAAGAGTCAAGGAATATATAATATTTAAGTGGTTAGCAATGAAGAGGTTTCCCTGGTGGCTCAGTGGTAAAGAAACCACCCGCAATGTAAGAGCTGCAAAAGATGTGGGTTCGGTCCCTAGGTTGGAAAGATCCCCTGGAGAAGGAAATGGCAATCCACCCCAGTATTCTTGCCTCAAGAATCCCATAGACAGAGGAGCCTGGCAGGCTATGGTCCACAGGGTCACAAAGAGTCAGACACAGCTAAAGAGACTTGCCCGCTTGCCAGCAATTAAGAATCTAACTGAGAAGGCAAGGAATGTGCATGTAAAATAAAATTTATTCCTTATAATTAAAAGATCTAAACAAATATTTTTCAGAAAAGGAATAGATGACAACACAATTAATGAGTAACTGCTGATCAAATGAATTATTCTTCTCAACGGAGGAAAGAGAAAAGCACAAAAGATAATGCTTGGTATTCAGATTCAAAATCAGTCAGTCAATCCTGATTATTTTCCTTTTTCTCACCATGCCACACTCCAAGAAAGGTGTCATTCAAAGTCAAATGGCATCTGTAGTGGTATAACATATGAAGTATCTTATAACATATATAAGAATTCTTGCCTTCTTCAGACTAGCTTGTATTCATTGTTTTTTTCCTGCCCTGATCTCACGGTTCACAACATTTTGAAGAGCTGCATTTCTTCTTGAACATCCAGATAGAGAAAATATATTGAATAAGTAGACCTAAGGCAATGGTTTAACCCTGGACCCCATCCAGTCTTAACTTTCCCGAGGGTAGTCATTATCTTGACTTCTAGCAGCAGAGATTGTTTCTTTTACTCAGCATTATGATTGTGAGGTTTTTGGATACAGTTGCATGTAATTGTAATTTGTTCATTCTTCTTGCTGGATAGCATTCATTGTATAGAATCGTAAAATTGTTACTCTTATTGTCATAGTAAGTCTCCTTCCTCCCCAAGTTTGTCTTCTCTCATGCACCAACAACATACACAACCCGCTGTGATGAATTTTCTCTACTCTGAAAGGAAGTGGGGAAGGGAAGGTTGTATATTAACTGGGTTTTGACCTTTGAATAGGGTGTTGGTTGCCCAGTAACCAAGATTGGTTAAACATCCAGAAGATATTGGTTGACACATCATCTTCTTTCCAAATGGCTACTTTTTTTTTTCCCCTCTCCTGTGACTGAGCTAGTGACGGAAACTTAAGTTGGCAACACACCAAATCTAAACTCAACCTGTTTTTCCAGTTCTGGGAATCTGACAACTTTCCCTCACTCCATTTTGAACTAGTTAATATCCAGTTCTTGCCATAGTAGTCTGATGATGAGTATGAAGAAATCACATGTACATAGGGAAGTCTGAAAAAATTCATAGAAACAGACCACAAGTAACATGGACATGAGTTCAGATATTTTCTTCTAGTGTTTTGAAATTGAATAGCACACAGTTCGCTGATTTCCTTTATTTAAGGGAAAGTGACTTCACTCTACTCAGAGTTGTGCAATCATCACCAAAGCTATGTTAGAACATCTTCATGACTCTAAAAGGAAACTCCACACCCCTTAGAAGTTACTGCTCATTTCTCAGTTTCCCTCTCCCCCTACCTCCCCATCACCTTCCTCTAGTTAGACAACTATTCACCTATTTTTGGACTCTACAGTTTTACCTTTTCTGAACGTTTCATATCAGTGGAATCATACAATACGTGTTCTTTTGGGAATGGCTTTTTTTTTTATCACTGCTTTATTCCTTTTTTTAAGGTTGAATATTCCATTGTATAGATATACCACATTTTGTTTATCCATATATCAGTTGGTGGATATTTGGATTGTTTCCACTTTTTGGTTATTATGAGTAATGCTGCAGTGAATATTTGTATATAGATTTTTATTTCTTTTGAGTATACACATAGGAGAGGAATTGCTAGACCATACATAAAAATCCTAAAAGATGATGCTATTAAAGTGCTGCACTCAATATGCCAGCAAATTTGGAAAACTCTGCAGTGGCCACAGGACTGGTAAAGGTCAGTTATCATTCCAATCACAAAGAAAGGCAATGACAAAGAATCTTCAAACTACTATATAATTGCTCTCATTTCACATGTTAGCAATGTAATGCTCAAAATCCTTCAAGCTAGGCTTTAATAGTACCCGAACTGAGAAGTTCCAGATATACAAGCTGGGTTTAGAAAAGGCAGAGGAACCAGAGATGAAATTGCCAACATCCATCGCATCATGGAAAGAGCAAAAGAGTTCCAGAAAAACATCTACTTCTGCTTTATTAACTACACCAAAGCCTTTGACTGTGTGGATCACAACAAACTGTGGAAAATTCTTAAAGAGATGGAAACACCAGACCACCTGATCTGCCTCCTGAGAAAACTGTATGGAGGTCAAGAAGCAACAGTTATAACCAGACATGAAACAACAGAATGGTTCACAGTTAAAAAAGGGGTATGTCAAGACTGTATGTTGTTACCCTTTTTATTTAACTTATATGCAAAGTATATCATGCAAAATGCCAGGCTGGATGAAGCTCAAGCTGGAATCAAGATTGCTGTGAGAAATATCAATTATCTCAGATATGCAGATGACACCACCCTATGGCAGAAACTGAAGAAGAACTAAAGAGGCTCTTGATGAAGGTGAAAGAGGAGAGTGCAAAAGCTGGCTTACAACTCAGCATTAAAAAAACTGAGATCATGGTATCTGGTCCCATCACTTCATGGCAAACAGGTGAGGAAAATGGAAACAGTGGCAGACTGTATTTTCTTAGGATACAGAATCACTGTAGATGGTAACTGTAGCCAGGGAATTAAATGGCGTTTGCTCCTTGGAAGAAAGGCTATGATAAACCTAGATAGCATATTAAAAAGCAGAGATATCACTTTACTGACAAAGGTGGGTTTAGTCAAAGCTATGGTTTTTCCAGTAGTCATGTACGTATGTGAGAGTTGGACTATAAAGAATGATGAGCACTGAAGAATTGATGCTTTTGAACTGAGGTGTTGGAAAAGACTCTTGAGACTCCCTTAAACAGCAGGAATCAAACCAGTCAATACCAAAGGAGATCAACCCTGAATATTCATTGGAATGACTGATATTAAAGCTGAAGCTCCAATACTTTGGCCACCTGATATGAACAGCTGACTCATTGGAAAACACCCTGGTGCTGTGAATAATTGAGGGCAGGAGGAAAAGAGGGCAACAGAAGATGAGATGGTTGGATGGCGTCACTAAGTCAATGGACATGAGTTTGAACAAACTCTGGGAGACAGTGAAGGACAGGGAAGCCTGGTGTGCTACAGTCCGTGGGGTCACAAAGAGTCAGATATGACTGAGTGACAGAACAACAGCAACATTAACTCTAACATTTGAGGAACTGCCAGACTGTTTTCCAACGTGATTGTATCATTTTCATTGCACGCAGCAACAGATGAGCATTCCGATTTCTCTACATCCGCACTAGCAGTTTTAATTCTCTCTCTTTTTTTCCTTATTACAGTTATTCTAGCAGGCGTGAGGTAGCATCTCACTAGGGTTTTGATTTGTATTTCCCTGAGTGGAAGTGATATTGAGCATGTTTTCATAAGCTTGTTGATTATGCGCATATCTTCTTTGGAGGAAGGATTCTATTGAACTTCTCTATTTTTAAATTGGGTTATTTGTCTTTTAATTATTAGGTTGTAAGAATTCTTTAGGAGAAGGCAATGGCACCCCACTCCAGTACTCTTGCCTGGAAAACCCCATGGGAGGAGCTTCGTAGGCTGCAGTCCATGGGGTCTCTAAGAGTCGGACACGACTGAGCGGCTTCACTTTCACTTTTCACTTTCATGCATTGGAGAAGGAAATGGCAACCCACTCCAGTGTTCCTGCCTGGAGAATCCCAGAGATGGGGGAGCCTGGTGGGCTGCCGTCTATGGGGTCGCACAGAGTCGGACACGACTGAAGTGATTTAGCAGCAGACTTAGCAAGAATTCTTTATATATTCTAGTTACAAATAGTCTGTCATACACATGATTTGCAAATATTTTCTCCTATTCAGTAGGTTATCTTTTTACTTTTTTGACAGTATTCTTTGAAACACAAAATTTTAAAATTTTGATGAAGTCTAATTTACCTGTTTTTATTTTTCAGTTGGGCTGTTGGTGCCATTGAACTTTATTCTGAAAATTCAAGGCATTTATGAATTGTTAATGTTTACAAATTTATTGTATATTTTCCCTGAAACTTGATATGCTTATTACCATTTCAGAAAAGAATTTCTAATGACAAACTAGTCAATGATTTGCCATATGATTTTGGGAGGTTGGAATTTCCACTTTTGCTTAGGTCTGGTTTGAATTTAAAAATCATTTTAAAAAACCCAAGGAAAATTTTTTTTCTAATAAGAAAAATAAGAATGACCAGGAAATGAAAGACCCTGGAATCAATCTCAGGAAAAGAATGGTTGATTGCTGATTGGCGTCTTATGATCTTGGTGGCATGCTGAGAGGATCCTAAGATAATCAGCATGGTATTAGGTACATACTGATTCTAGGCCCTGGGCTGGGCTAGGCAGTGAAAGAGGCTGCCAAGCAGGATGCACTCTGTTCTACTTAGGAGCTTCCACATTAGGTGGAAGAGATTTATCTAACATATAAGAAGTAATTTATGAACAGCCTTTCTAATTCCCAGGGCATCCAGTTTAATGTACTTTGAATAAATCCTAAGTAAATATTTAGACAACTAAGTGAAAGAGGTTATAGAATCAGAGGCTAAAGTATGTGGTATGGATTATGATCATGGTGTGACTCTG
>NW_011494768.1:3272324-3280225 GCF_000754665.1 Bison bison bison
TGACTCTGGACAAGTCCATTCACCTTTCTGAACTTTGGTTTATTCATCGTTAAGTGGAGACATTAATAAAGCTTAGTTCAGAGGGCTGTAAGGAAGGGCAGAGGATTCACTGCCCACCCCAGAGTGCATGAAACTATAAAGACATACAAGTGCCATGGGAACAGAGCAGGAACAGAGAGACCTCAAGAGGGAGGGGGTCAGACATGGGGCTCGGAGTTGACGAGAATTGGGAGAAAATTTGGTATCTGTGTTTTGGGGTAGTCCTTATTTGTAAAAACTACTTTATGTAGAGTGCCATGTGGAGTATGTTCAAGGAGGTAAGATATTCAAAGAACTGAACACAGGAAGATTTTCTAGGTAAAGGAGGCAACAGGTGCACAAAGTATAAAATACATATGCTTCTCTTTGAATTATGGTTTTCTTGGGGTATACACTTAGTAGTGGGATTGCTAGGTAACACGGTCAGATCAGATCAGATCAGATCAGTTGCTCAGTCGTGTCTGACTCTTTGCGACCCCATGAATCGCAGCACGCCAGGCCTCCCTGTCCATCACCAACTCCCGGAGCTCACTCAGACTCACGTCCATTGAGTCAGTGATGCCATCCAGCCATCTCATCCTCTGTCATCCCCTTCTGCTCTTGCCCCCAATCCCTCCCAGCATCAGAGTCTTTTCCAATGACTCAACCCTTCGCATGAGGTGGCCAAAGTACTGGAGTTTCAGCTTTAGCATCATTCCCTTCAAAGAAATCCCAGTGCTGATCTCCTTCAGAATGGACTGGTTGGATCTCCTTGCAGTCCAAGGGACTCTCAAGAGTCTTCTCCAACACCACAGTTCAAAAGCATCAATTCTTCGGCACTCAGCTTTCTTCACGGTCCAACTCTCACATCCATACATGACCACAGGAAAAACCATAGCCTTGACTAGATGAACCTTTGTTGGCAAAGCAATGTCTCTGCTTTTAAATGTGCTATCTAGATTGGTCATAACTTTGCTTCCAAGGAGTAAGAGCCTTTTAATTTCATGGCTGCAGTCACCATCTGCAGTGATTTTGGAGCCCAGAAAAATAAAGTCTGACACTGTTTCCACTGTTTCCCCATCTATTTCCCATACAGTGATGGGACCGGATGCCATGATCTTGGTTTTCTGAATGTTGAGCTTTAAGCCAACTTTTTCACTCTCCTCTTTCACTTTCATCAAGAGGCTTTTTAGTTCCTCTTCACTTTCTGCCATAAGGGTGGTGTCATCTGCATATCTGAGGTTATTGATATTTCTCCCGGCAATCTTGATTCCAGCCTGTGTTTCTTCCAGTCCAGCATTTCTCATGATGTACTCTGCATATAGGGTAAATAAACAGGGTGACAATATACAGCCTTGACGTACTCCTTTTCCTATTTGGAACCAGTCTGTTGTTCCATGTCCAGTTCTAACTGTTGCTTCCTGACCTGCATACAAATTTCTCAAGAGGCAGATCAGGTGGCCTGGTATTCCCATCTCTTTCAGGATTTCCCACAGTTTATTGTGATCCACACAGTCAAAGGCTTTGGCATAGTCAATAAAGCAGAAATAGGTGTTTTTCTGGAACTCTCTTGCTTTTTCCATGATCCAGCGGATGTTGGCAATTTGATCACTGGTTCCTCTGCCTTTTCTAAAACCAGCTTGAATATCAGGAAGTTCACGGTTCACATATTGCTGAAGCCTGGCTTGGAGAATTTTGAGCATTACTTTACTAGCGTGTGAGATGAGTGCAATTGTGTGGTAGTTTGAGCATTCTTTGGCATTGCCTTTCTTTGGGATTGGAAAGAAAACTGACCTTTTCCAGTCCTGTGGCCACTGCTGAGTTTCATACTGTCCTTCATAGTGGTTATATCCATTTACATTCCCATCAACAGTGCAAGAGGGTTCCATTTTCTCCACACCTTCTCCAGCATTTATTGTTTGTAGATTTTTTTATGATGGCCATTCTGACAGTCATAGTGAGGTGATACCTCATTACACTGTCGATTTGGGTTTCCCTAATAATCAGTGGTATTGAGCATGTTTTCAGGTGCTTTTCGGCCATCTGTATGTCTTCTTTGTACTCAAACGGTCATCGCATCACTATTTACAACAGCCAGGACATAGAAGCAACCCAAATGTCCAGCAACAGATGAATGAATAAGGAAGATGTGGTACTTATATATAATGGAATAATATTAAATCATAAAAAAGGGACAAAATTGGATCATTTGTAGTGGTGTGAATGGACCAAGAGTCTATCATACAGAGTAAAGTAAGTCAGAAACAGAAAAACAAATACCACATATATATCAAATCTAGAAAAATGGTACAGATGCACCTGTTTGCAGGGCAGGAACAGAGAGAGATGCAGATGTGGAGAATGGGCATGTGGATACGGCTGGAGGAGGAGGGTGGGATGAACTTCGAGAGTAGCGTTGACTCACGTTCACTAGCGTGTGTAAAATAGACCGCTAGAGGGAAGGTGCTGTGCACCACGGCGAGCTCAGCTCGGTGTTATGTGATGGGCGGGCTGAGGGGATAGGAGGGAGGCTCAAGAGGGAGGGGATGTATGTATACATGTAGCTGATTCACTTGGTTGTACAGCAGAAACCAACACAACACTGGAAAGCAATTATACTCCAATAACAAAAAAGTCCACGGTTCTCCCAGGAGAAAACTACCTGTTCCAAAGTAATAAAGAGGCAAAGCTGAGAATGATTTGCAGAAGGACTGAAAACACAACCAGAGAGCTGACTCCAGGTCTGGCTGGAGTTCGAGCAACAGCCATATGGCTAACACTGGTCTCAGACTGCAGAGAAGTTGGGGAAAAACCCATTCTGGGGATCTGGAGGCCTGGGATTAGTTCTAGTTCTTCCACTAGTTAGCTGCGGATCTCAGAACTGTATCTAACCTTTCTGGGCTTTGTCACCAGATAAGTTTCCCAAAGTTTAATTTGAGAAATAGTAAGCTCCAGGTGGACAGATCTGGTTCTCCAGATGGTGCCACATTCAGATTGCTCCCAAAGTTTAGGAAACAAAGAATGTTTGGTCATCTGGGACTTGAGGCAATTTCCTAACCCCTGCAGGACTTTGAACATTCTTGATGGTCTGTGGCACAAAATATATGATGTAAATAGACATTCAAATTCAGTCCAAAGTGATGCTTGGCAAAGTATTCCAGAGCATTCAGGTGTCTTTCTGCAATGTGATAGACATTCCCATGAAATCCCAGCAGCGTGTTTCCTAAACATTTATTGATGTACACCATACATAGAGAAAAGTGCCCCAATCTCTCCTAGTTCTCACAAACTGAACACATCTGACTAATAGTTTCCAATTCAAGAAATAGAACATAAACAAGGCCATGTTATTCCCTCTTACATTCTCTTCTAATTATTTCCTCATCTAAGAATCCCTTCCGAATACCATAGTTTTAAAATGTTAAAAAAAAAACAAAAAACTGTTGAAAAATAAAGATTGCCAAGTTCTTATGTAGAGATCTTTGCGTGTCATTCAGAAATCTAACCCTCTGCTTGTGCCCAGATGAATAGGTACTAAACTTCTGGAAAAGAGTGTGTCACTCTATCTCAAGGTCTGTTAGCACATTTATTCTGCTCTGTCCTTGAACATTTTCCAAGGAAGACCTGCTGTAAAAAGGATGGTTTGATATTTATGAATATTTTAACTTCATAGTTATCTGTAAATGTTAAACCAGAAAGTAGCTCAGACAGTCAACAATGGATGAATCATTAATTAGTTTCCAGATATACACCATGAAACATTAAGCAGCTGGTAAAAGGGAAGACAAGGACAGTATTTATTTTGTAATGTATAGTAAAAAATTGAAAGTACAAAATTGCACCACGTGAGAACTATATCTTTATAAAATTCAAATGCATATGGACAAGAACTAGAAAATATTTATGAGAGATGATGGTTGCTTTCTATATCTGTTACATTCTAAAACTGTTATTGTAATAAAAATCTGATAGGCACAATAGGAACATGCAAGCTTTTTGATTTAAAAAACAAACATTTTATAACAGCACATCAGCACTTTTAAAGTACAAAGAAATGAAAAATTACAAATCTATCTTTTGAAGTATAGATGTCCACCAAGAGCTATAAGAATGACAAAATGCTAGAGCATAGCGACCTTCAATGTCGGCAATGATTCAAGGAAATAGGTACTTTCATACACTGATGTGTGTATGCCACATGTGCCAAGTTGCTTCAGTCATACCCACCTCTTTGCAATCCTGGGCTGTAGCCTGCCAGGCTCCTCTGTCCGTGGAATTGTCCAGGCAAGAATACTGGAGTGGGTTGCCATGCCTTCCTCAAGGGGATCTTCCCAAACCAGGGATTAAACAAACATCTCTTAAGTCTCCTGCATTGGCAGTTGATGACACACTTAGGAGGCATGGAGAAACATGCCCCTTGCACCTTAGCTAGATTCTCAGTCATTGGAAGCATTCTAGTTCCAAAGGCAACCTTCTTGAGGCCAGAAATAATCTAAAGAAAGTTTCCCAGATGGAGGCCCTCTCCCACAGAGTTAAGACTGAGTAGGCTTTGGAGGCATAAGCAATGGTGTGTTAGTCTTTTTATGATCTCATTGCTCTTGAAGGTAAATTGGGTCTGCCCAGAGGCCAAGGATCTGGAGGAGGCATCAGCAATGGTTTGGGAGCTGTGGTGGCCTGGAATGCCTCTTCTAATCCTTTCTAGAACAAGTGTGGGAGGTTTTCATTACAACTTTCAGTGTACTATGCTCATATTGTGGGTGGGTTCCTTGGTGGGGAAGTGATACAGAAATGGATTTGCTTTTGCTATTTTCCCCTTAGCCTCCTAGTTTTCTCAAAAAGGCTTGATTCTATCTGTTGTTTGGTATCCATTTAGGCAGGTATGCCCTTAGGTTTCACTTGGAGAGTAGGGTGGAGGAGAGAAACATGTGAGTCTGAAGTATCTGTTTCCACCCATGGCAGCAATGACTGCTTGAGAGTCTAATGGGGTTCACCTTATACTTTTTGAGTCTCACACCACCCCGATTTGCTGTTAAATGTTCAACTGTCCCTCAGGCCATGTCTCTTCAATCCAAGTGACATGGCTAGATAAGCCTGGAAATATTTCTTTGATGCTTTCAGTTTTTAAAGAAAAAAATTTACTGGGGTATAGTTGATTTACAGTGATGTGTTAGTTTTTTTAGGTGCACATCAAAGTCAATACGTTAGGCTGTTGTTCAGTCGTTAAGTGATGTCCGACTCTTTGCAACCCCATGGACTGTAGCACAACAGGCCTCCCTGTCCCTTACTATCTCCCAGAGTTTGCCTGAGTTCATGTCATTTGAATCGGTGATCTTATCCAACCATCTCATCTTCTGCTGCCCCCTTCTCCTTCTTCAATCTTTCCCAGCATTAGGGTCTTTTCTAATGAGTTGGCTGTTCGAATCAGATGGCCAAAGTATTGTAGCTTCAGTTTCAGCATCAGTCCTTCCAATAAGTTATTCAGGGTTGATTTTCTTTAGGATTGACTGGTTTGATCGCCCTGATGTCCAAGGGACTCTCAAGAGTCTTCTCCAGGACCATAATTCGAAAGCATCGATTCTTCGGCATTCACCCTAACTCTCTCAATCTGTTATACATACATGTATATCTGTTCTTTTTTTTTTTTTTTAAGATTCTTTTCCCTTATAGATAATTACAGAGTATTGTGAAGTTCTTAGGCTTTAATATTTAAAAAATGTTCCTCAGACTTTCTTCCCTCCGTAGTCGGTAGGTTTGTATCCACTGGTCCTCTTACCACTAGCATCTTCATAAATAATGTCAGATAGGTGCCAGCTCATTTCAGTCCTAGATGTTCTGATCACCGTGCCCCAGCTGTCATTATCCTAGATGTGGCACATGGCTGTGTGTGCTCTTGGGCAATCACTTGACTTCTCTGGGCTGATTCATCTTTTTCTAACCTACTGATCTGAATCTTATGAAAGGTGCACAGCAGATGTCCAACAAAGGTGTGCTGAACGAGTGAATGAGCCTCGGTTTATTCATCTGTGAAATGAGGATGTTGGCTGAGCCTATTACAATCTCTTATTCAGCCCAAGCATTTGAAGATTGCTTAGGTCTTTATTATTGTAGCTGCTCAGGATATTGGGCCATATGTGGTATAAACAGGTTAGACACGATACACCCTGCAATTAAGCTTTCTACTTTTAGCAAGGAACATTGATAGGCACATATATTTAATGTCATAGAAAGATAACACGTTCATTATACACAAAAATGGGCTTCAGGATAAAAAGTTTTCTCTTTAAAAGTACATGAAAATTTTCACAACATTCTTTAAGTAAATTAATGAAAAGATAATGATTTTTTTAAAAAGTCTTGAATCACTTTCAAGGTGAGTTGGTTGGTGTCTTGGTATTTATAAACTTTCAGTGAGAAAAAATATACAGATATGTTCTAATTTGAGATGCTTATACCTAATGTGGGACAAGATACACAAACCAATATGGACTTGGATTCTGGATCTGATCTACTCCTTACCCAACTCTGAGCTCTCAGCCAATCAGAGACTCAATTTTCCCATCTGTATAATGTACAATTGTTGCTGTTGTTCAGTGGCTCGGTTGTGTCTGACTCTTTGTGACCTCAGAGACTGTAGAACTTCCCTGTCCTTCACCATCTTCTGGAGTTTGCTCAAACTCATGTCCATCGAGTAGATGAAGCAATAAATATACCATTTTTCCTTGTGTTTCCAGACTTTTGAACACTTCATGGTATATTTATTATATTTTTTTCCAACAGTTAAATCCATTGTTTTAAAAATAAGGCCCATTATTTGAAAATGAAACTGGCATGCTGTTTTAAATAGGTTTATTCTAAGGACTCCACCTTTGTAGATATCCTATAGACTTTCATTTATGAAAGTGAAATGCATATTAAAGGGAAGTACAATGCAGTCTTTATGGAAGGGGCATGAACCACCCATAATGACCCCAAAACACTCTCAGGAACTGCTTTCCGAAAGTAGAAAGCAGGCCATTAAAGATAAAGCAAGAAAGCCTCAAGACAAATGGGGTCAATGATTATGAGTGGGGAAGCAAGATGCTCATAGTGACGCTGAGAGCTCCAAACTACCGCTGCCCACAGCCGGGCTGAGAATCTCTAGCTGTGGCGGGGAAGGAACTCTTACCTGCAGAGGTCCTGTTGGGCTGCCAGTCTCCTACCGTCTTAGTCCACATGTGCTTGAGGAGTCTCCAGACGGACGGTGAGAAGTGACATCATCTGAACACAGAAATGTGTTCTAGAAGTCCCTAACATCATCCAGTCACCAGGCAGCAGGTTGGTTTCCCTTCCACCAGGATGCCCTGTTCTGAGGATCCAGTAACAAGGAAACAGAACCCTCAGTCTGTCCCGACCCCTACCTATTTACCTGGGTCAGTTCTGGGGGACACAACCTTTCCAACTAGAAAGCAGTAAGAGATGCTAACATTGATGTTGTAGAAGATCCCCCCACCCGCTTTGCAGTTGAGGGAACTCGGGCTTAGTGCAGCTGAGTGCCCATGGCAGGAAGAACACACTGGGCTAATGGCAGACCCAGGGTTAGAGACCATTCCTCCCGACACAATGTCCAGAACTCTTTTCACAAGACTATGTCTATCCTATGCAGAATATAATCTGAAGAAATGGTTGAAATATCCACCCGTATTCTTAAAATGTTTTGTATTTAGTGGCGATAGCTTTGGGAGAAGTCCCTCTATGGATGGGTCTACTGCTGAAATGGACACATCCCTGATGTTCGAGGAGATGTCCAGGGCCACAAATGATGAAAACAAGAGGACGCTCAGTGAGAGCTCAGCTGTGAATACGTACTGCTTTGGCCTGAATTCAAGACCCAGCGTGAGTCACTC
>NW_011494768.1:3280325-3307217 GCF_000754665.1 Bison bison bison
CTCATTAGGACTAGTGAGCAAGATCATGACAGGTGAGATAAGAGTTATCCTAATGAAACCCTTTGGGGAGTGCCTCATGCATTTCCTGCATTGCTGACGTTCTTTTGGCTTGTGCGATCCAGTAAACCATGCTACTTCCTTTGCTGTGATGTAGACAGGTCTATACCACACATCTGGAATTCTTCTGCATGAAAAAATGAGAAGAAAAAAGGAAAGAAAGAAAGAAAAGAAGAGAAAAAGAGTTCAGAAGCTTAGTATTTTCAGGAAGAAGGAGACTGGCTCTCTTTTAAACCTCATATATGCTGTTTTCCTTTGGCTATGGCATTCTGAATCACATAACTAAAAATTTCACCTCCTGATTTACGATTCTAATAATTACACCTCATAAAAGCACTTCTATATGGATGAATAAAGGTCTATATATTTGTGGTTTAACATGGTAGCCACTAGCTACATGTGGCTATTTGAACATGAAGCAGTTAAAAGGAAATTAAAATGAAAATTCACTTCTTTAATCACATGAATTGCATTTCATGGGCTCAAAAGCCATGTGTGGCTAGTGGCTTCCATACTGGCTATTAGAGACATGGATATCTCCATTATCATAGAATGTTCTGTTGGGAAGTGCTGGTCTATTTGGTAAAGAACTATTAAATAATAGTGAAAATTATGAATTAAGTAAAATGCTTACGATTATCTAGGCGATAAGTGACAGTGCTGGAATTGCAACCCATAATAGTGAAAATTTTCATAACAGGGAAAATCATGAACCACATTCTTTAAATAGAAAGACTTACATTTAGATCCCGATTGTGAAATATCAGAACAATAAGGATAAAAAAAATATTTTGGTAATAGACTTATCATTGGAAACCTCAGATATTAGAATAACAATAGAACAATGCCTTCATATTTTTGAAGAAAAATAAGTTTTCTTCCTCCTTTCTTTTCTTTCATCTTTTTTCCTATCCATCCACTCATCCATCCATCTGTATTAACCCAGCTTTCCTGAATTTTTCTGTATAGTCCACATATTTTCTAAGCCACTTTATTATAGCAGTTGCCATGCATACTGTAAACAGATCTGTCAAGTTTTCCCACTTAAATCTGGACAATATTATTAACTCGTCTAGTACAGCATTGGTTGATACGTTTTCATACTTTATATGGGGATTTTTTTCCCTTAAGAATTGTTTTTACCAATATGAATACTTATGATACATGTTATTTTGAATTTTGCTTTTTCTCAATTAACATATAAACAGTACACATGTCAAAATGGATCTAATTAACTGCATCTATTAACTATCTAATATTTCTTTATAGACATTTACCATGATTTATTCAACTATTTTCCTATTAAGAGTCATTCCATTTATTTCCAGCAACCATGTGCCAGTCTCTTAGAGCAGTAGAGGCTGAGAGAAGTAACTAGTAGCCAGAGTGGGAACATGGAGAGCCCCAGATTATCCTGGTGTATTTCCAGAGTTTGCATTCTGTTTCACTCTCTCACACTCTCAACTTTCTACACAATATTTGCACAGACTTCTGGTATTCCTACACAGAATATTACCTGCTTATCACTGAAAATATACCTCTAGGTAACAGCTTATCTTTCCTTCTAAAAAGAAGTACATGAATTATGTGTAGTGCAAGGCTACATTTTCCTGCTCAAATGGACTTTCTACTGCCCTTAACTCACTTTTATTCCCCAAGTAAGTCACAAGAACAACAGATTCTATTGGTCTCTATCTTGTTTTTGAACAGTAAATATAATTTTTGACTTCCCAAACAGGTAATCTTAAGTATATGCTTCATAGAGCTTATCTGGATGAAAGATAATGAACAGTAATTTAATTTTGCTTTCTAAGCTAATTACATAAAGCTGTATGCTATTTTTTGTACATGAGCTCTATCTACCCTACGGATAGAAGGACATACTTTTCTAAGCACTAAATTATTTCTCATGGTGAGAAATATAGGCAGCCAAATCAGTTTGATCCTTAAAGCAACTTTTATGAGCCAGGAACCTAATTGAAAAAATATTCCTTAAAAAGAGTTTACACGTAAATATAAATATATATTTTTATATTTTTGAATATATAAATATGACATTTGAGCATAATATTTTTTCTACGGTAGGACTTTAGTCATTTTAATTATAGATTTCTTTGAACAAACCACTGCTTTATCTTTTCCCAGTGACTTCAGAATTTGGGGCTGTAATTTAGCATTTGAGATATGGGTGATTATTAAAGTATTAATTTTATAACATTCACTATCTCTTATAAAAATAATTACATTCATATTTTAAACCTGAGTATGTTATTTCATATATACTACAGGTTTTTTTTACTGGTTTTATCGCTCACACTTAGGTCTTGTTCAACCATTATTTCTGCCATTTTATTTTGATTCATTCCTCAGATAATAAATTTGAGTGTTTTGACTTGTTAGGTGTTTTTCTCAGGGAGGTTGAGGGGGTACTACATTATCAATGTCCTAGTTTTCCTTTTTTTTTTAAACTTAGATGTTATTAGCATAAAATAAAGTGCAGAGTTGTCACATGTTCAGATGTTTTGAACAATTATATAATACATGTAACTGCCACCAAAAATAGGATGCAGAACATTTGCACCTTTTAAGAAGTTCCCTCACATAGCTTTCCACCCCATTCTCCATCCATTCCTTTCTTTCCCCCCCCTTAACATCCACTATGTTTTTTATTTCTATTGCCATAGATGAACTTCCCTGAATTTAGACTTCATGTAAATGACATCACAAGGCACAGACTTTTATCTGATGTCCTTAACATTATATTTTTGAGATTCAGCAATGTTATTGTATATGTCAATAGTCCATTCTCTTTTTAATTGTTGAATAGCTCTCCGTTATACGAATACACTGCAATTTGTTCATCTAATTTGTCTTGTTGATGGACCATTTTTTGATTAAGGCTGCTGGAAATATTCTTCTTTTTAACTTTTAATTTTGTATTGGGGTATTTATTCCCTGGTGGCTCAGATGGTAGAGAATCTGCTTTCAATGCAGAAGACTTGGGTTCGATCCTTGGGTGGGGAAGATCCCCTGGAGAAGGGAATGGCAACCCACTCCCGTATTCTTGCCTGGAGAATTCCATGGACAGAGGAGACTCACGGGTTAGAGTCCACTGGGTCACATAGAGCCAGACATGGCTGCGTGACTAACACATAGCCAATTAACAATGTTGTGATGGTTTCAGGTGAACACAAAAGGGACTCAGCATCCACTCTCCCCCAAACTCCCCTCCCATCCAGGCTGCCACATAACACTGAGCAGAATTCCCTGTGCTATACAGCAGGTCCTTGTTAGCTATGCATTTTAAATATAGCAGTGTGTACATGTCCATCCCAAACTTCCTAACAGTGTTTTGTGGGCATATATTTTCATTCTCTTGGGTAAGTACCTAAGAGTGAAATTATTGGGCCTTAAGATAGGGTTAAACGTTATAAGAAATTTGCCAAACAACTCTGAAAAATGGTTGTTCCACTTTATACTCCAACCATCAGTGTAGCAAGATTCCAGTTGCTATACTTCCTTGCCAATATTTCCTCTTATAATACATCCCATGATAATTGTAATGGTTGCTTGATTGTTCCACCTTTTATTTTTACTTTTTCAGTTTCTCCCACTCTAATGGATCCTATGTGCGTCTTCAAGGCTCATTGCCCTCAGGCTCAACTCCAGTGAAATAATTCTCAGCTCAAATTCTTTGAATGGCATCTCAGTCACAACCTCAGACTGACAGCGAAGATTCTCTGTGATCCAACCTTACTTATCTCCCAATCTCAAATACATAAATTCTACACTCTACATTCCAGCCAAACTAGCTTTCCTAAGAGATTTCTTGCCTCTCTGCTTTCTTTCCTGCTGTTTGTTCTCCACCCTCAAGTTGTCCCTGACGTCTCTTATCTCCATGGACTGTCCATTTCCCAGGATTCAGCTCAGACTGTAATGTTCTAGACATCCACTCCCCCGAACCTGTACTTGAACCTCGGAATCCCTTTAGAATTTGACGTTTACCTTTGTTATAGGATCTTTCACTTTCACTTTTGATTATAGTTCATTTTCTCTATGCCTTTCGACCCTTTCCCAGTTGCAAACTAGTTTAAAAATGAGAACACATCACGTTCCATTTCTTCTCTGTTCACGGTAAGCCCTCAACAACTCTTTTAAAAAAATTTTTTTGACATTTAAATTGAAATGTAGTTGATGTACAATATCATATGCTGCTGCTAAGTCGCTTCAGTCGTGTCTGACTCTGTGAGGCCCCATAGACAGCAGCCCACCAGGCTCCCCTCTCCCTGGGATTCTCCAGGCAAGAATACTGGAGTGGGTTGCCATTTCCTTCTCCAATGCATGAAGGTGAAAAGTGAAAGTTAAGTCGCTCAGTCGTGTCCGACTCTGAGCAACCCCATGGACTACAGCCTACAGGGCTCCTCCATCCATGGGATTTTCCAGGCAAGAGTACTGGAGTGGGGTGCAATTGCCTTCTCCATATTATATGCTATATAATATATACATATTATATATGTATATAGGTATACAATATAGTGATTCACAATTTAAAAGGTTATATTCTATTTATCGTTACTATGAAATATTGGCTATATTCCCTGTGTTGTACAATATATCCCTGCAGTTTATTTTATATCTAGTAGCTTGTACCTCCTAATCCCCTACCAGGTTGACCCTTCCCCTTCCCTCTTGCTACGGTAACCACTAGTTTGTTCTCTAATGTCTGTGAATGTGCTTCTTTCTTTGTTACATTCACTAGCTTGTTGTATTCTTTAGCTTCCATATATAAGCGACATCATTCAGTATTTGCCTTTTTATATCTGACTTACCTTGCTTAGGATAATACCCTCCAAGTTCATCCGTGTTGCTACAAATAGTAAAAATTCATTTTTTATGGCTGAGAAATATTTCAATATACATCCTTGACAATTTTGTGTATACTTCTTTCCCAATTTTCATTCAGCCCATTGTTCCATGTCTGGTTTTAACTGTTGCTTCTTGACCTGCATACAGGTTCTCAGGAGGCAGGTCAGGTGGTCTGGTATTCCCAACTCTTGAAGAATTTTCCACAGTGTTTTGGGATCCATACAGTCAAAGGCTTTAGTGTAGTCAATGAAGCAGAAGTAGATGTTTTTCTGGAATTACCTTGCTTTTTGTATGATCCAACAGATGTTGACAGTTTGACCTCTGGTTCCTCAGTTCAGTTCAGTTCAGTCGCTCAGTCGTGTCTGACTCTTTGGGAACCCATGGACTGCAGCATGCCAGGCCTCCCTGTCCATCACCAACTCTCTCAGCTGACTCAAACTCATGTCCATCAAGCCAGTGATGCCATCCAACCATCTCATCCTCTGTCATCCCCTTCTCCTCCTGCCTTCAATCTTTCCCAGCATCAAGGTCTTTTCCAACAAGTTGCCTCTTTGCATCAGGTGGCCAAAGTGTTGGAGTTTCAGCTTCAGCAACAGTCCTTCCAATGAACACTCAGGACTGATCTCCTTTAGGATGGACTGGTTGGATCTCCTTGAAGTCCAAGGGACTCTCAAGAGTCTTCTCCAATGTCACAGTTTGAAAGCTGAGCACCAAAGCAGTTACCAGGCTTGGGTGCGACTGCCAGCACTTCTTTCCCTCAACTCCAGGTCTATAGTCAGTTCTAAATTAGAACCAGCCCTGCAGTCTGAAATATATTGGCCTAGAACATTTTATCCCAAACTGTGCTCAGCTTTCTTCATAGTCCAACTCTCACATCTGTATTAACTACTGGAAAAACCACAGCTTTGACTAGATGGACCTTTGTTGGCAAAGTAATGTCTCTGCTTTTTAATATGCTGTCTAGGTTGGTCATAACCTTTCTTCTGATGAGCAAGCATCTTTTAATTTCATGGCTGCAGTCGCCATCTGCAGTGATTTTGGAGCCCAAGAAAATAAAGTCTCTCACTGTTTCCATTGTCTCCCCATCTATTTGCTGTGAAATGATGGGACCAGATGCCATGATTTTAGTTTTCTGAATGTTGAGTTTTAAGCCAAATTTTTCACTCTCCTCTTTCACTTTCATCAAGAGGCTCTTTAGTTCTTCTTCACTTTCTGCCACAAAGGTGGTGTCATCTGCATATCTGAGGTTATTGATATTTCTCTGGGCAACCTTGATTTCAGCTTGTGCTTTATCCAGCCCGGCATTTTGAAAGATGTACCCTGCATATAAATTAAATAAAGAGGGTGACAATATACAGCCTTGATGTACTTCTTTCCCTATTCGGAACCAGTCTGTTGTTCCATGTCCAGTTCTAACTGTTGCTTCTTGACCTGCTTACAGATTTCTCAGGAGGCAGGTCAGGTGGTCTGGTATTCCCATCTCTTTAAGAATTTTCCACAGTTTGTTGTAATCTACACAGTCAAAGGCTTGTACAAACTGGACTTAGAAAAGGCAGAGGAACCAGAGATCAGATTGCCAACATCTGTTGGATCATCAAAAAAGCAAGAGAGTTCCAGAAAAAACATCTACTTCTGCTTTATTGGCTACGCCGAAGCCTTTGACTATGTAGATCACAACAAACTGGTTCATCTGTCTTTTTTAAGTCCAATTTATACATCTGAAAGTTCTCAGTTCACATACTGCTGAGGCCTAGCTTGAAGAATTTTGAGCATTACTTTGCTAGCATGTGAAATGAGTGCAATTGTGTAGTAGCTTGAACATTCTTTGGTATTGTGCTTCTTTGGGATTGGAGTGAAAACTGACTTTTTCCAGTCCTGTGAGTTTTCCAAATTTGCTGGCATATTGAGTGCAGCACTTTAACAGCATCATCTTTTAGAATTCGAAATAGCTCATTGGAATTCCATCACCTCCACGAGCTTTGTTTGTAGTGATGCTTCCTAAGGCCAACTTGACCTCACCCTCCAGTATGTCTGTCTCTAGGTGAGTGAACGCACCATCGTGGTTATCTGGGTTATGAAGATCTGTTTTGTATAGTTCTGTGTATTTGTGCCACCTCTTCTTAATATCTTCTGCTTCTGTTAGGTCCATGCCACTTCTGTCCTTTATTGTCCTTTATTGTGCCCATCTTTGTACGAAATGTTCCCTTGGTATGTCTAATTTTCTTGAAGCGATCTCTAGTCTTTCCCATTCTATTGTTTTCCTCCATTTCTTTGCATTGTTCACTTAAAAAGTCTTTCTCTTTTTTATTTCTCCTTGCTATTCTTTGGAACTCTGCATTCAGATGGTATATCTTTTCTTTTCTCCTTTTCCTTTCACTTCTCTTCTTCTCTCAGTTATTTGTAAGACCTCTGAATATTTAAAGCTTAAAATTTCCTCATTTAACAAGTGAGAATCATATTACTTTACTGTCTTCCTGTGATAATTAGTTGAAAGAAAGTAAGTACTCAAAACATATTAGAGTTGTCTTCTTTTCTTTAACACAGCGGACCTAAGGACAAAGTGAGTTACACACCCATCTTCTTAAAACCAATGGGACTAGGCCCAGCTCCAGGCCTCACACAGTGAGATGCATCATCTTTATTATTCATCAAAGTCAGCCAAACATAGAAGCACTGGGAGAAGCAGGGGGATTCATAAGAAGTGTGGGTATCAGCCTGGGGAAACAGGTGTTCATAATAGTGACGTGTTTTCATCTCTAAAGCCAAATGATGACATTTCTAACAAAATCACTCATAAAGATGGGGGTGCCTGCAAAGGGGGAAAGCTGGATCTCTTCCCCAGATGGACGTCTCCCCAGGCCTGTAAGCTCACCCACCTTTACAAGCCCAGTTGAAGATGTAGAGAAAAGACAAGGGCCAGGGCAGAGAGCAGGGACCAATGGCAGAGATCTCTGCACACTCACAGTTGGAATGCAGAGCTGGCTACAGTGGCATCACAGAAAAGAGCCAGTTTTGTGTCATTTTATCTTCCCAAGTGGCACAGTGGTAAAGAATTCTCCTGTCAGTGCAGGAGATGCAGGAGACTTGGGTTCAATCCCCAGGTTGGGAAGATCCCCTGGAAGAGGAAATGGCAACCCACTCCAGTATTCTTGCCTAGAAAATTCCATGGATAGAGGAGCCTGGTGGGCTACAGTCAGGGGTTTGCAAAGAGTTGGGTATGACTGAACCACTAAGCATGCAGATACATCAATTCTTCACTGGAGACGGTTGCTTAAAAGCAAAGCCTGCTTACCAAGAACTAGGGTATGGGAGTCTCCACCAGGAAAGGAATATAAAGGAAACTGGAAAGGGGCTGGAGTTACACATCAGCAAACTGTGTTGCAGGGAGACCCTAGTAAGACCTTTAAAAGATTTTGTGCATCAAATCTGGGGAGGGCCAGTGTTTGAAAATGTCTTTCACTTGGAGGGTTTGGTGGCCAGTCTGTGGGAGCTCGGAAGCAGCAGCCACCAGAGAAAAAAATGGCAAACTCACCCAGGAAAAAAGGCTTTTACTATTTTCCCTGAACCTTTCTTCCTCACCCAACACCAGAAGAGCCCAAGGCCAGAAAAGGATCAGGAGCGATCTCAGAGGTCAACAATGTCTTCCCATTACCAGCTCCAAATTGCTGGAGTAAAAGAGAGGATCACTGTCTCATCAGTTCTGAAATGGGGGCCTTTGCTTGGAGAACAGGAGAGAGGAGATATATATATATATATGCATACATACATACATACATATACATAGAGAGAGAGAGAGTTGTTTAGTCACTAAGTCGTGTTTGACTCTTTTGAGAACCCCATGGACTGTAACCCACCAGGCTCTTCTGTCCATGGGATTTCTCAGGCAAGAATACTGGAGTGGGTTGCCATGTCCTCCTCCAACTTAGGGATGGAACCCATGTCTCCTGAATTGGCAGGTAATGACAGCCCTCTCCAGTATTCTTGGTTGGAAAATCCCACAGACAGAGCCTGGTGGGCTATATAGTTCATAGGGTTGCAAAAAGTTGGACACGACTGAGTATTTGAGCACATATCATATAATGGACATTTAGATTAAAAGTTTAAATGAATATAACCTTGAAATTGAAAGTGACTATAATATCACAGACTCTGCTGAATATGCACCTGAGGGACTAGACAAGGAAATCCTGCAGAGCGCCAAGGAAAACAATACTGTGGGAAGTAGAGAAAAGCCTTTTCTTCTTTTTACCCCATTATGTTGAGATTTAGTGATTGGACAAAAAAAGGCATTCCAAATGATTAAAACTTCACAAGTCACCCTTCTAGTAGTCGCTATAACTACACAGAACTTTTCAAAGGTAAAACACAGTGTATGCACTTCTAAATGATTTACTGAGAAGAGGGTGTATTCTCATGTGACTTTTTGGTAGCTCTTTTTCCTTGTTTGTTTTGGTTCAGATTTTCATCCGGTGAAGCAGAATCTGCCAACTACCGGCCTCCCCAACACCCTTGATTAAAGCGGCCTTTGGGAGTCTGGGGGAGTCTGTCGTGCCCTGGGGGTGGGTCTCACTGCTCCATACGCATCGTGGTGTCCTCCACGGGTCATTACCGATGACCACCAGCGCCAGGCTGGCCCAGGAAAGAGCCGAAAGCCCGTGCATGATTGGACGTGTCTGGAAGCGGTTATTTCCACCCTTATAAAATTCACAGGGCGGCCCCCGCCTCCTTTCTGCCTTCTCTGATGTGTGGCAAAAACGTGATTCTAGGAGCTCCCACAGGCATTCCGCACCACAGGGCAGGTTCTTTTAACAGGCGAGGGCAGGCTACAAGAGGAAAAGCTGTTTTCATCCGTCTCTGCATCTCAGAGACCCCGAACGCGCCCTGGGGTTGTCTCCGAGCTCCTGCTGGGAGGCAGGTACAGCGCGTCCTCCCTGCGGGTCAGGGCAGGGGTTCTGCGGATGCGCTCGCTCGGCCCGGGAACTCCGCGCTCCCCGGGCGGTGGGGAGGAAGGGCGGCTCCTCCCGAGGCTGCACAGCAGGAGGCGCAGGCCCTTTGAAGTGCGCAGAGATCAAGGAAAGGACGGCGGTGTGCTTGGTGCCGGCGATCCAGAGACTCTCCGTCGGCTCGGGATCGCGAGGCCGAGGGTCTTACCCATGAAGACCACCCAGTGGTCTTTGCGGTCGTTGGACCTGACCCCGAGTGTCTTGAAATCTCTAAGTTCCTCCCGGACAGAAAGAAAACAAGTTTCATTCCGCGGGCCTGGGAAATGATGAGAGGACTGAGCTTGCGCTGACATCTTGTGGTTGACCATGAAATAGCCGCGTCACTAACAAATGACTCCTGTGGACTGGCGAATGGGTGCGAGCAGAGGTGGCCTGAGAATAGAAAGAAAACAAAAGCAGCTTTTTTTTTTTTTTTCGGATGGCGTGGCGATATTCCTTAATTGAATTTGAAGGGTATATATGAGAAAGATAATATTTATGTTTTTGGCTAATCCAAACGGCACAGGGTTAAGTGCAAGCGTGCTTAGTTTTGTCTGACCTTTTGCATCCCATGGCTATAGCTCACCAAACTCTTCTGTCCATGGAACTGTCCAGGCAAGAATACCGAAGTGGGTTGCCATTTTCTCCTCCCGGAGATCTTCCCGACTCAGTATCAAACCCGAGTCTCTTTGCAGTCCTGCATTAGCAGGCATTTGCTTTACAACTGAGCCACCTAGGAAGCCCCACACAGGTTAATTACCTCCAAATATGACTAATTCTGGGCTTCCCTGGCGGCTCAGTGGTAAAGAACCTGCCTGCAAGTGGAGGACCCTCAGGTTGGATCCTTGGATTAGGAAGATACCCTGGAGAAGGAAAAGGCAACCCACTCCAGTGTTCTTGCCTGGGAAATCCCATGGACAGAGGAGCCTGGCCGGCTACAGACCATGGGGTCGTAGTGTGTCGGACATGACTTAGTAACTAAACACAAAAATGACTAGTTCTGCACCTAATTAATTTCCAATATATGGGAGGAGGTCTTCCTTTATTGTTCACTTGTCCTTGCTCTGAGCCCCACCCTAACCCTCCACTCCTTCCCCAGCAGCCCCGTGGGTCCTGACAGATGTTTCTGAGACCCCAGAGGAGCGCTAGAAAGTTTCTCAAGCCCACCTGTGCCCCTCACACCTCAAGCTGCAGGCTCAGTCCCCTCTTGCAGGTCTTTGACCCCTTTCCCACTCCGTAGTTCTCTCAAGACTTTTCTGACAAAGAGCATGGACAAAGATGACCCTCCAATCATAACTTACAGAAGGGGTGTGAATTCTACTCTCCGGACACTTGGATAACATCTAGGAACCGCAATGCCCAAAGGGAAAAGTTAAAATTCTGTTTTCTGAGAATTCATGAATTGCTGTTTCCCTTTGATTTCTCTGCTGGCCATACAAAGCTCCTGGCCTGATGCCATATACTAGGGTATATGCTTTGTCCCAGGAGAAGCACAGATTTTTAGTGTCTTTCAGAATGGAAGAACCAGAGAACTGACTCTAGTCCTTTTCTGATGAAGCAAAGCATGAAACCACATCACATCACACTCAGCTCTGTGGTCATGTAACCCCACAGCCCAGCACGTATTTAAATGGGACAACTATCTCCTCATTTGGAAGCACTACGATTACCTTGCCAGTGTTCAATTTTTCCCAAAATAATGGGCCCTCGCTTGTTATACATTTCATGACAAAACTGGCTCAGAAAGATAGTTCTTCTCAAAAACAAGTGAGTCTATCCTGATTGCTATTTTTAACTTTTACCTTCAGGGCTACATGAAAGATGGGTTTTAATATAGAAGCATTGTTTCCTCAGATACACAGACGACACCACCCTTATGGCAGAAAGCGAAGAAGAACTAAAGAGCCTCTTGATGAAAGTGAAAGAGGAGAGTGAAAAAGTTGGCTTAAAACTCAACAGTCAGAAAACAAAGGCATCTGGTCCCATCACTTCCTGGCAAATAGATGGGGAAACAATAGAAACAGTGACAGACTTTATTTTCTTGGGCTCCAAAATCACTGCAGATGGTGACTGCAGCCATGAAATTAAAAGATGCTTGCTCCTTGGAAGGAAAGCCATGACCAACCTAGACAGCATATTAAAAAGCAGAGACATTACTTTGCCAACAAAGGTCTGTCTAGTCAAGGCTATGGTTTTTCCAGTAGTCATGTATGGATGTTAGAGTTGGACTATAAAGAAAGCTGAGCGCCGAAGAATTGATGTTTTTGAACTGTGACGTTGGAGAAGACTCTTGAGAGTCCCTTGGACTGCAAGGAGATCAAACCAATCAATCCTAAAGGAAATCAGTCCTGAATATTCATTGGAAGGACAGATGCTGAAGCTGAAACTCCAATACTTTGGCCACCTGATGTGAAGAGCCAACTCACTGGAAAAGACACTGATGCTGGGAAAGATTGAAGGCAGGAGGAGAAGAGGACAACAGAGGATGAGATGGTTTTGATGGCATCACTGACTCAGTGGACATGAGTTTGAGCAAGCTCTGGGAGTTGGTGATGGATAGGAAAGCCTGGCGTTCTGCAGTCCATGGGGTCTCAAAAAGCCAGACACCACTGAGTGACTGACCTGAAGTGAAGTGAAAGATGGGTTTTAATATAGGAGCATGGTTTCATATGATTATCTCACTATATGCTGATGACAAAAAGTTTTACTTCCCTAGACCTCCAAATAAGGGCAGTAATACGTACTTCACTGAGTAAGAATAAGATGAGATAATTTATGTGAAAGCATTGCATAAACAATATTCTATAAAAATAAATATGCATTTTTTATTTTCAAGTCTTAATGCTTTTGAAGCTGGTAAATAAGAGTTTACAATGTATGATTCTGTGTTAGTGCAGTACTACTGACAGGAAATGCTAAAATTATTCTTCATTAATTCATTTCTGTATGTTAGGATTGGCATTTTGAAATAAACGAATATGCTCTTCTATTTTAGGTTTCTGTACTTACGGCCTTCTCTCCTGTTACCTGAAGTACCTTGTCTCCTTGGGCAGATGGGTAAAGTGAGGGTTTGGGAGGATGGCGAGAGATGAGAATCGTTCTAGCAGAAATGGAAAGAGTAAAGAAGATGACCTGTCATATAAAATAATTGCTGCTGTTGTTTTTAAATCAGAGTCTTGAGAGTCAGGCTTTGTTACATGAGAAAGAATCTTCTAAAACTCCAGTGGTCCCACTGAACAGATAAACAGTGTGGACCTGGAGGCTCGGATCATAGAGTTTTTCTACCTCTTCCATCCATGGCCACTGGGAGAAGGATGAATGGACAGACAGTGGAGGAGAGAAAAGCCCGGTGGAAGGTTACGGCCCTGGGTGGGATATAATATTAAAGAAAGAAAAGCCTGAGAATTATTGCTTTACATACTCAACGTTTGCTTTAAAGAGAGGGAGCAAAGGGGATGGAGGGGAAGGAGGAGCAGGGAACGTATCAGGTGCTGAGGTTCTAACTCCTAGTCCTGTGGCTGGGCTTTTATTTATTAAAAAAAAATTTTTTTTATTTCATTCTTTTTATTTTTATTTATTATTTTCTTTCTTTTCTTAAAATTAAATTTATTTATTTTAATTAGAGGCTAATTACTTTACAATATTGTATTGGTTTTGCCATACATCAACATGAATCCACCACGGGTGTACACGTGTTCCTAATACTGAACCCCCCCTCCCACCTCCCTCCCCATACCATCCTTCTGGGTCATCCCAGTGCACCAGCCCCAAGCTTCGTGTATCCTGCATCGAACCTGGACTGGGTTTCTTATATGATATTATACATGTTTCAATACCATTCTCCCAAATCATCCCCCCCTCCCTCTCCCACAGAGTCCAAAAGACTGTTCTATACATTTCTGTCTCTTTTGCTGTCTCGCATACAGGGTTATTGTTACCATCTTTCTAAATTCCATATATATGCATTAGTATACTGTATTGGTGTTTTTCTTTCTGGCTTACTTCAATGTGGCTGGGCTTTTAAAATGCAAACCTACGGATAGGTCTAGGGCAGCCTGAGAACGCGGGGGAGGTGGCTCGCTTGCCTGAAACACTGCGGAGGATCTGCAGACCTAAGAGAATGCAGCATATGGCCACTTCCAACCTGGAAATGGGCAACGATGCTCCTGCAGGCACCAAAGACCCAGCCCAGGGGGTGGACAGGTGATCAGATGTGTGTCTAGTCGCCCTTTCAAGACCAAGTTCACATTTATGACCCTGGAGAATATAGCTTCACTGTGTTGAAGATAGAGAAATGTACTTGCCTGTTAGTTGCTCAGTCGTGCTCAACTCTTTGCAACTGCATGGATCGTAGCCTACCAGGCTC
Organism: Bison bison bison; assembly: GCF_000754665.1. Classification (NCBI taxonomy): domain Eukaryota; kingdom Metazoa; phylum Chordata; class Mammalia; order Artiodactyla; family Bovidae; genus Bison; species Bison bison. Next base: position 3,294,597 of record NW_011494768.1, read on the forward strand.
CTCTGTGCATGGAATTCTCCAGGCAAGAATACTGGAGTGGGTTGCCATTCCCTTCTCCAGGGGATTTTTCTGACCCAGGAATCAAACCCATCTCTCCTGCATTGTGTACTTAGGCACTAGGAAAGAGCTTGAATTCGGTCTCCCCAAGCTGTCCTCAGTTCCTATGTGGTACGGGTGGGACCTGGAAGCTCCTACATTCCCCTTCAGAGGAGAAATAGAGAAACCTGGGAGTAAGGTCAAGGATCTTGCCTGAAGCTGACTGTGGTAGAGAAAGAAGCATCATCGTGGAACCGTCTGGGCCAAGATCATGGCCTTATACCAAAAGGCATTCACAGCATCATCCAGAACTGACGCATTGATGGGGGCCCGGTTAGCAGAAGCAGTAACCAGGCATTGCTCAACTATGCACTACCTGAGTGATACCAGATACCAGAAGCTGAGGACAGCAGAGTGAGCATCGACCCTTCCCAGAACCCATGTGGATTCTGACTGCAGATCTGAGACCCTCTTGCTTTCAGATCATGACAACACTTCTGCCCTACAGCCTCCATAATTAGATGCTCTCTCTGATGAGCACAGAAAAGGGGGAAAGGGAATATATCATGTGACAGATTGAGCATGTTACATAAAGGACAATTTTATAAACAGTTTAAAATATTGAAACAGATCAGGGTTATCAGATTGAATTATATCAATTACTGCCCACCACCCACTCTAGGTTTAATAGCAGGGAGTGGCCTGAGGGGGTGGTTTGAGGGTGCTGGTAATGTTCCCTTTCTTGATCTGGGTGCTCACTCCATGGGTGCGTTTTTGGAAAATCCCAAAGCTGAACACTTAGATACTTGCATATTTTGTTATATATATTTTCCTTCAACAAAAAAGTTTGCTTGAGAATTTAGGTGCATCTGAACTCCCATACACAGTCACAGGCACACGGACAACCCAGTAGGTGGCACTTGTGAGATAAAATCAGTCAATTTTAGAGAAATAAAGATGCCATCTTTTCCCACACACCCAAATGCAGTGTGAGTAAATGTGTGCATTAATTTTATGTGCTTTTACTAATGGAAATGGGTCAAAGTCCATGAACCTGGAAGACTCTTCAAATGGTGGCAAGAGTGTCATAAGGAAAAACTCAGGCTAGTTCCATACTTAATACTCTCTACAGTAGCCAGTTTTTTTTTTTTTTTTTCAAAGTAAACGCTTCGGGCCCCGCGGGACACTCAGCTAAGAGCATCAAGGGGACGCTGAGAGGCAAGGAGTGGGGACTTCCCTGGTGGCTCAGACGGTGAAGCGTCTGTCTATGATGTGGGAGACCCGGGTTCGATCCCTGGGTTGGGAAGATCCCTTGGAAAAGGAAATGGCAATCCACTCTATTACTATTGCCTGGAAAATCCCATGGACAGAGGAGCCTGGTAGGCTATAGTCCATGGGGTTGCAAAGAGTCTGACACGACTGAGTGACTTCAGGTTCACGTTCACAGTAGCCAGCTAAATAAGGCCAATTTTAGGTGACAGGAATTGAAGTTAGTCCTTGTTATGTCTACATACAAGCATACCTTGGAGATAACAAGGGTTTGATTCCAGACCACTGAAATAAAGTGAGTCACACCAGATTTTTTGTTTATCTGTGTATATAAAAATGAATTATAGTCTATTAAGTGTAAAATAGCTTTACATCTAAAAAGCAATGTACATATCAAAAATGCTTTTTCCTAAAAAATGCTAAGCATCGTTTAGCACTGACTTTGAGCAAGTCTTTATCTTGTTGCAACAGTTACATCAAAGATCACTTATAACAGATCGCCAAAACAAATGCAATAATAATAATGAAAAGAGTGTGAAATATTTTAAGAATTATCAAAATGTGATCCAGAGACATGAAGTGAGCAAATGCTGTTGGGAAAACGGTACCAAGAGACTTGCTCAATGCAGAGTTGCTACATACCTTTGATTTGCAACAAACAAACAAAACAAAAACCCACAGTATCTGTGAAGCCCAGTAAAATGGGATATGCCTGCACTATATTATATGTGTTAGTAGTTGAAGCTCATTTATTATATTTTATTACAATTTTGATCTATTTGGAACTATTACATGCCTTCCAATATGGTTCTAAATGAACTTTAACTAAAATCTTCCCCAAATCAGCATTAGTCTTATAGTACAGAAAGGTTGCTTGTAAGAGGAAAATGTCAACCTCTGGAAAATGAATAGATATGTCTCACAGAGGAAGAGACTTGGCAGCACACAGTTACTCCTGTTTTGTCTGCTCTTTATAAAGAGAAGATAAGTTTCTCAAAAAATCTTCGCAAAGGACTTGGTATTAAAGGCGATATAAGTAACATCTGAATAGAAATCCAAGCAATTTTTAACTTGACCAGATTATAATGTTTTAATTAGAATCCCACATGGTGCTTCAAAAAAACAGTTACAGGGGAGGTGAGGAAGGAAAATGAAATAACCCAAATAGCAGAAGACATCTAAAGTACAATGACGCAACAAAAACAAAACTGAGTCCTGCAAACATGTATTTAAATTTACTGCTATGTTCAAAATTGGTTACAATTTGCCCACGGAATAATTTTAAAATGTATGCTTTTTATTAGAATGCGTCAATGCTCAGTTAATGGGAAGAATAACTGTAGGATTTCCAGATGAAACAATAAAATCCCATACAGACGGTCTAAATTCCCATCAGCCGGTTCTTATCGCGTTCCATCTTTATTGTAAAGCACAGCAGTTTTAAAGGGACAGCATTTGAGACAAGACAGCTGTGAAATCTAATCAGCACAGTTACCAAGCACAACAGAGAATCAGCAAGAAGCACAGTCCTCGGAGCAGCACCAGCAGCATCACCTTGACTGCACTTTCCTAAGCATCACGCGCACACCCCGGCTTTCGGTGGCGCGTGCGCACTGGCTTCACTGACGATGGCTCCTGTGTGGGCACCAAAGCACTTGGGCAGCAGGGGAGAAGTCTTAGTGATTCGCCCCCCGAGGCCGCCCACGAGGTCAGGGCCGGGTGCTGGTTACCGCTTACCCTTAAATGTACACAGCGATTGTTGAGTGAGGGTGCTCACCCGGACACAGAAACCCAGCTCTTTGAGAGCTTGTCTTTTCTCCTGCATCATTCATTCTTCAACCTTCTCTACCCAGCAGTAGAGACACATGTCTCTTTTTCTCTCTCAGACATTGAAGATGATAAAACACATTGATATCCTCTGTCTGCTTTGAGTCTCTTCAATTTTTGGAGGCTGGGAAACACATCCTAGTAACACGTGTCCCATGGATGCCTCACAAAGGACTTGGTATTAAATAAAAACCAGTGGACTAACACCTGTCTGGTAGCCACGGTCCTGCCGCCTTCCTCTCTTTAATCAAAGAAAGAGAGCCCACGAGATGGCTTTCACCCAAGGCGTCAGGACAAAATACATTTCTGTTCTTCAGCACCCTTCATCTTTCTCCCTTCCCCTTGGAATCAAATCGTGGCTGATTCATGTTGATGTTTGACAGAAAACAACAAAATCCTGTAAAAAATTATCCTTCAATTAGAAAATAAGTACATTACAAAAAACTATACTAAAAAAACTCATTCCTGGTCCTATGACAACATCTTAACATTATCTTCAACCTGTCACTTCTGACCCCTCCACCCCATGCCACGGTTTTCTGCTGCTTGGGGAAAATTAAACAACTCTGGTGTATTTTTCTCAGGCAATAGTTTCTGGACAAAAATTTAATAACTATTGCAAAAATTTAAGGTAAATTTCCTCCTACAGATATTTCTAGTACATAAGTTTCTCTCACATAACTGATCCAAGTTCAGACTATCAGAACTGAACCTTGACTTACATCAACACAGTGCTTCTGCTAAAAGCTATTATTACTACTACTACTAAGTCACTTCAGTCATGTCCGACTCTGTGCGACCCCATAGACGGCAGCCCACCAGGCTCCCCCGTCCCTGGGATTCTCCAGGCAAGAACACTGGAGTGGGTTGCAATTTCCTTCTCCAATGCATGAAAGTGAAAGTGAAAGTGAAGTCACTCAGTCGTGTTTGACTCTTAGCGACCCCATGGACTGCAGCCCACCAGGCTCCTCCGTCCATGGGATTTTCCAGGCAAGAGTACTGGAGTGGGGCGCCATTGCCCCCTCTCAAAAAAGCCTGCCCCAGTGGAGACTGATATAAGACTGGTCCAATAGTCAGATATACGCCAGGCTGCTTTACAGGAACTGTTTAATTCCTTGAGGGATAAAATATTGGGTCAGTACTGTTGCAAACTAATGTCTAATAATCCCAGTAGAGTTCATACCCCACTAGGCTCTGCTGATTACCTGGCTCTCAGGATGATCTCGAATACAAGCATAGGTTGGTGTCTATCATCTGCCTCAAATGAATCCTGCATTTTCAGGACAATTATTAGAAACTTTGGCATATTTGAAACTATCATCTCTCTAGGAGACCATGTTTCCCTGAGGAAATAATATCCAGAAACCTGCAGAAAGAGGCAAATAGAATTTACTTGAGAGAATTCCGAGAGGGAAAACAGACCCCTTCACACATACACTGGGAATAGTGACCCCCATGGTAGGGATAATGCAACTGAAAAAATTGCATTGAGTTCAAGACTTATTTCCAACCCTAGCAGATATTGTGGATGACACCATTTCTTCTTTGGAAACCCAGCAAACCAGTTTAAATTTATTGGCCAGAGTTGACATGAATAATCACAATATGTGAATTTCCTCTTAACCAACCAAGGGGGAGTTTCCTCTGTAGCAGACACTTCCTGCTGCAGCTACATACTCCAGGCGAGTAAAACAGCCTGCGACTGAGGGAAGAGGGACCAAGCCCCTCTACTTGGTCCCTCTTCCCCATATCATCGTGGCTCTTTCTTTACAACCTTAGTTGTAAGAGATATTTTCTTTTCGTCTTTAGAGTGCTCTCATTGTAAGTAGCTGCATTTTTGGTGTGCTCACAGGAGGAAGTGAGCTCAGGGTCTTCCTCCTCCACCGTCTCAGCTGCTCCTTCAGCTTCTGTTTTGAGCTGCACACTCTTTATTCTGTTCTCTCACTGTGCACGATTTAGCACCTTCCTGGCATTGAGTGACCATAGTTCAAGGTGATAAGCAGTGAATCACACATTTCATTGACAGTTTCCTTGCAGCCTGTGATAACTGTCCTCCATAGCCTACTGTTGGATTGGATTTGCTCATTTCTCTCCATCAAAGGAGCAGAAAAGATTTCTCCAACACTTGGCAGTGCTGACAGTTTCTCAGAAGACTTTCAAAATCTGTCGACGGTTGTGGCTCCTTCTGTAACGGGATGCAGGGCCTCGCTGGCAGGTGCCCCCGGCAGTCCAGAAATCTTGCATTGCGGTCACGGAGATGCAGACTCAGGTGCCACCCACGCTGAGCACCGTGAGGAAGATGGAGTTGGCTCCTCAGTGGCTCTAGGACAGTCTGTTCCACGGCCAGGTTTGGCCTCTGCTTACAGGTCTCAGTATGGCTCCTCCCTGCCCAGCTCCAACTCAACAAGGGAGCCTGGAGAAGAAAAGCCTCCCAAAATTTAGATAAGGTTTTTAAAGTCACCCCATCATATAATCGACTCCACTTCCTGACAGCATCCACTGCAGAGCACAGCTTCAATTCCTTGAACTTTCCTCTAGACCACCTAACTCAAGCCCAGATCCTATAGTCTAGAAACTTGCAACCTTTATCTTGCTCTTAAAGAGAGACCCCAAAGTTCTCCACGGTGTTTCCCTTGTTTTAATAAGCTATAAATCAACTTATTCAACCACAGATCTGTTTCCTGTGGTCACTGGCTGGAGAGCACTGACAATGTAGAAAGAAGAACTCTTCTAGGGGTATGTCCCTGGAAACCTGGGCTAGAGACAGATTTCTAGGTACTGTGGTCTAAACAGAAACAGAAATTGCCATCAAAGAAGATAATTTCGAGTCACAAGGTCAAGTTGTGACCTTCCACTGATGGAACTGCTTATTTTACTGTGTCAGCCCTCTGCAGTTGTGGGTTTCACATCCATGGATTCAACTGAACATGGGTTGAAAATATTTGAAATAAATTCCAGGAAATTTTAGAAGGCAAAGTTTGAATTTGCTGCATGCTGACAACTATTTCATAGCCTTTACTCATTGTATTTAAATACCCTTCAACAACACAGACTTGTTAAATATAGGGTTGGCCAAAAAGTTTGTAACAGCTTACAGAAAGACTTGAATGAACTTTTTGGCCAACCCAATATTGACTATAGTACCATAGGGATTCGTAGACATGGAGAGCTGACTGTAAAATTATACTCAGATATTAGACTGTGGTGGTGGGGGAGGTTAGTTGACCTCTGCATTTTCAGAGGTCAACTGTACAAGCATTTACACAGTACTAGGTATTATAAATAATTTAGAGATAAAAAAGTATGTAAGAGGATGTGTGTAGGTTATATGAAACTACTCTGCTGCTGCTGCTAAGTCACTTCAGTCGTGTTTGACTCTGTGCGACCCCATAGATGGCAGCCCACGGCTCCCCTGTCCCTGGGATTCTCCAGGCGAGAACACTGGAATGGGTTGCCATTTCCTTCTCCAATGCATGAAAGTGAAAAGTGAAAGTGAAGTTGCTCAGTCATGTCCAACTCTTCACAACCCCATGGACTGCAGTCCACCAGGCTCCTCCGTTCATGGGATTTTCCAGGCAAGAGTACTGGAGTGTGGTGCTATTGCCTTCTCCAATGCAACTTCTCTACCATATTACAAAAGGGACTTGAGCATCCATGGATTTTGCTATCCGTGGGGTCCCAGGACCAGTCCCCCAAGGATACCAAGAGGTGACTGCATTTGCTTATGCCAATAGTTAACATTACCGGTTTAGACTATTATGATGTATCATCCTTTTAGGGCTTCCCAGGTGGCACGAGTGCTAAAGAACATGCCTGCCAACGCAGGAGACATAAGAGACTCGGGTTCAGTCACTGGCTCAGGAGGATCTCCTGGAGAAGGACATGGGAACCCACTCCAGTATTCTTTCTGGAGAATGCCATGGACAGAGGAGCCTGGCAGGTTAGGCCAGAGGGTTGCAAAGAGTCAGACACGACTGAGGCAACTTAGCATGCACACATGCATCCTTTAAAAATATTTTTATTTATAAAGGCTCATGTGATTCTGATGCAGAGGTCAGGTTGGGGGGTTCCTTGTCCATGTCAATGGGACCCAGTTGAGGAGGGTCTGGATTTCATTACAACTTTGCAGTAGGTGGTCCTAATAGAAACTTCACCTATTTATCTCTCTGGGGCTTGGAGTTAGGTGGGACCTTTAAGGCTCAGAGAAATCATCTGTTCATAATCAGGGTAGTCAGTAAATCACAGTAAAGATGACCAGAACTAACATATACTGAGCACAGTACGTGGGCACTGTTTTGAATCTTGGGGTTTTAACCTCCTAACAACCAGAGGTGGATTCTATTACTGGAAGGATTTACCAAGGAGAAGACTGAGCTACAGACATATGCAGGGAACTTGCCCCAGGTGGCTGGGCTGGGAGCTGGGTTGCGCACAGGGTCCACTGACTCACACACCACACTCTGCACCCAGGAAGAAGCTGGCCCTCCCCTCTCCCTCTGCAGAACTCTCAACCTGCTTCACAGCCCCTTCCCCTACTGCATTTTTTTCTTGGGACAAGGAGCAGCAGGACAGGAAGAAGGCAGCGATTTCCCAGGCAAATTGTCTGTCCAACCTCGGCAAACCCTCCTTCAAAACATGACATTCCTCCTGGATGTCACATTCTCTTTTGCACACAGTTCTGAGAGGAGAAGCCAAAGGCAGCTCACAGGCCTGACTTGCTCTGGGTGGAGCCTGGAGCTGCTCTGACCATAGCTGAGTTTCTCATCCTCTGAGCCACCTGCTCTCTGGGGGAGCTGAACAGCCTCATGCAGTCCCTTTCCTTTGCTGTCCACGGAAGTTACCCTGGAGTTGACTCCTGGAGCAGCAGAAGCCTGCTGATCTGTGGGTTTAGTGTCTCCTGAGGCCCCAGTGGAAGATACACCCAGGCTGCAGAGACTATTCACGTGCCATCTGCATCCTACCAGGCAACATGTTTTCCTCTGTAAAAAAAAAAGTGTTTTAAAGAGAAAAATATAGCACCTACAACCAAAATCCAACTCTCCTTGCTGTCTCCTCTTCCCTTTCCTCAGAGTTGACCCTGATCTTGAAGGTGTGCATCCTAGGGCGTGACATTTGACTGCTTTTTTACACAACCCTGTCCAGTGAACAATATCCCAACATGTGTCCCACTTTACAGGCATGCACATCAAGCACCTTCCCAGGCCCACTTACTTAGAATGCCTTAATTAAAAAAAAGTATTTTTATTGGAGTATAGTTGCTTTACAGTGTTGTGTTGTTTTCAACAGCAAAAATAGTACTATCATATGACCGGGCAACCCCACTACTGGGCATATATTTAGACAAAACCATAATTTGTACCCCAGTGTTCACAGCAGCAGTGTTTACAACAGCCAGGACATGGAAGCAACTTAAATGTCCATCTACAGAGAGATAGATAAAGAAGTAGTGGTACATATATACAATGGAATATTACTTGGCCATAAAAAGGAATGAAATCCTGCCATTTGCAGAGATGTGGTTGGACCTTGAGAATGTCATATGGAGTGAAGTCAGTAAAAAAGAGGATGCCTTACTTTTGTGTCTGGATACTTGATCCCCACAGATCAGCTGCAGGAAAGGGCCGAGAATGTTTCCACTGGATCGTGTTCTCCAAAGTGTCCGCAAGCATAGCAGTTCATCTGGATGGAAATTACTGGTGGCCATCATTCTGGTGGCCCAAGGGCAGAGCAAGAGATAAGCAGGGGCCTGGGCTGCTTATCCTGGCGGAGGGGCCATGGCTCAGACTGGTTTTGTGCACTGCTAGGAGCAACAGACTGCCTTTTGGGAAGAAAATAGGCCCAGACTGCAGAGGCACATTCTCTGCAGAGTTCTTACAGTCTCAGCAGAGCAAGTCTCAGAACTCCTGGCTCCTGACACCTGCCCCAGGGCTCCCTGCACCTGCCTTGATGCTGGGGCCTAGGCAGGTGACAGCAGCGGTTATGTAAGTGCGTTTAAACTGAACTATAGCTGAGTTACAATGTTGTGTTAGTTTCAAATAAACACAAAGTGATATATACATATATATACACAGTTGTTCCATTGTTATGTCTGACTCTTTGTGACCCCATGGACGACAGCACGCCAGGCTTCCCTGTCCTTCACTATCCCCCGGAATCTGCTCAAATTCATGTCCCTTAGTTTCCTGTGCGATACAGTAGGTCCTTATTGTTTATCTATTTTATATCTAGAAGTGTGTATATTTTCATCCCAAACTCCTAATTCTTCCCTCCCCTTCTTTCCCCTTTGGTAACTGTAAGCTTGTTTTCTATCTCTGTGAGTCTATTTCTGTTTTGTATATAAGTTCATGTGTATTATTTTTTATCTTCCACATATAAGTGATATCACATGACATTTGTCTTTCTCTTCAGGACTCACTTTTCTTAGTATGATAATCTCTAGGTCCATCCAGGTTGCTGCAAATGGTGTTATTTCATTCTTTTTTATGGCTGAGTAACATTACATTGCATATACACCACATTTTCTTTATCTGTTCTTCTCTTAATGGACACTTTGGTTGCTTCCATGTCTAGGCTCTTGTGAGTAGTGCTGCTCTGAACACTGGGGTGCATGTATTTTTTCAAATTAGGCGTTTCATCTTTTGAGGATACCTGCTCCGGGATGGAAGTGCTGGATCACACAGTAACTGTATTTTTAGTATTTTGAGATACTCCCGTACTGTTCTCCATAGTGGCTGCACCGATTTACTTTCCCACCAACAGTGTAGGAGGGTTCCTTTTTCTTCACATCCTCTCCAGCATTTACTATTTTTAGACTTTCTGATGATGGTCATTCTAAGTGGTATGAGTTGGTACCTTACTGTTATTTTGATTTACATTTCTCTAATAAACAGTGATGTTGAGCATCTTTTTTCTGTGCTTGTTGGTCATCTGGATGTCTTCTTTAGAGAAATGTCTATAGATCTCTTCCTCTGGCAAAAGGCAGCAGCTAAGTTGATGTTTTCCTTGCTCCGTCTCACCGAAGCTCTTCAATCTTCCCTGAGAGTCACAACTGGACCTTCTTTTTTTTTTTTTTTCTTTTTTTCACCCAGCTCCTGGCAGACAGACAAGTGCCCTAAGTTCAAATTCATCACTCCAGGCTCTAGAATTCAGTCTGAATCATTGATCTCTGACACAGAACATTGTTTTCAAGGAAGCTAGAGGCTCCTCATACCCAAGGCAAAGATAAGCTGCATTTTTGTTTGCTTGTTTTTGCCTTTTCTGATGCGTGGAGAGAACGTGATTCTAGAAGCTCCCGAATTTATTTCTCATCCCCAGGGAAGGTTCGGATGACAACTTTGGGGGTGGGGGGACAAGCTACAAGCGCACCGCGGAGATGCTGAGCCAGCCCTGTGCCGTCTCCCCGCCCCTGTTGGGAGTCAGGTTCGCTGCGTCCGTCCCTCGAGTCAGGACAGCGGGTTCGGTTCCTGCGCAGGAAGCGCGGCGGATGCGCTCGCTCGCCCGGGAACTCCGCGCTCCCGAGGCGGCGGGAGGGAAGGGCGGCTCCTCCCGAGACTGCACACCGAGCAGAGCCGAGACCCTTAGAAGTGCTCGGAGTTCAAGGAAAGGATGGCGGTGTACTTGGTGCGGGAGATCTGGAGACGCTCCATCTGCTGGGAATGCAGAGGAAGGGAAGGGAAGGGAAAGAATCTGTTCAGGCTCCGGAAAATAGAGACAATGGCTGAGCTTAGACTGACACCCTGTGGCTGAGACGGAAAAAAGCGTTTCACTGAGAAATGAATGGAGTAGTTGGGGCACAGGGGTGGGGGTAGGAAGTGGGGTCTGAACACAAGAAACTTGAACTTTCAAATTTCAGCCTCACTTTTTCTCCATTTTCCTTTTTATTAGGTGTCATAGTTCCTCAATGGTATTTTTCAGTATAGCTATGAGACAGATGGTCTTCCCTGTTGGCTCAGACAGTAAAGCATCTGCCCGCAATGAGGAAGATCCTGGGTGGGGAAGATCCCGTGGAGAAGGGAATGGCTACCCTTCCCGGTATTCTTGCCTGGAGAATCCCATGGACAGAAGAGCTTGGTGAGCTACAGTCCATGGATTCGCAGAGAGTCGGACAAGACTTACCCACTAACACACCGGAAAGATAGTATTTCAACTATAATGACTACAAACAAACATTTCTGACTAATGAATAACTAGTTTGATTAGTTCTGGTTCAGAGGAATAATGAATAAGCCATCAACCTAATATCAATTGATGACTTCCTTTAAATGGTTAACATAATGCAATAGACTTGAATGGTTTTCTAACTAGAAGTTAAAAAAAAAATGCCTCCTATATAACCTTCTTTATGAGTAGGCTGTGTCTGCACTTTATATCCATGGAGGTTAAGGGATGCCCAGGGTCACACAAGTGGTGGAGGAGGCCTGACCCCCACGACCGCAGAGCCCTGACCCCCTGACCCCCACGACTCCAGAGCCCAGAGTGGAGTTTGTGGCTGTCACTTTCTTCTAATGGGCAGAGTGACAAGCAGGGTCCACTCACCTCACTTGTTTGAGACCACCCCGTAAGGGACACATTGTTCTGCTCTTTTTTAGAGGAGGAAGTAGAAGCTGAGAGACATGGGCGCTGGTTTCGTGGGCATCTGAACCTTGTCCTGTTCCCAGAGCCCATCCTTCTCATCTGCCCCCACTCTTAGAGATAGCTCATCCTCAGTTGTCCTGTGCCCCACGCCTTCCTCCCTAACTTCCATACACCTCTCCCATCACCCCGGGTTGCAAGAAATTGTTAGCCTTTGATGCTTCAGTCCTCCTTGAAATATAAGTTGATACAGAAGTTTTTTTTTCCCCCCAGAGACTTTCATATAATAATAGATAAGGAGCTTCTGAACACAGAAAACCTTTGGGATTTAAAGAGAGCATGTCAGACTGGAAGAGATATATGAGGTAAGGACATTTTGGGGCATGTAAACAAAGATCTCCTTTAAATAACCTTGCAAAGGCAGTCTTTTCTTCAGCAGCCTCAGGCTTCCAGACATCAGATGACATGTCTGGTATAATTGAAAATCCAACTGGAGGCAAACTATTGTTTATTCAGCATCCTGGACAGATTTACTGTCAGACCAATGCAAACGCCACCTGTGAGGAGCTGGAAGCCGACCCCAAAGCACATGGAAGGGTTTTTTTTCCTATTGTTTTGCAAAACAATGGTTTTAAAATGCCAAAATGCAAAGGGCTAGAACATTTTAATTCCAATTAACTTGCAGTTTTCATTTTTCCTAGAATAAATTTGAAAATCACTGGACCATTAGCTGGTATACGTACGATATTTGTCATCAGCCTAGATGGACACTCATGGCACTTACTAAGGGCCAGTAAGATTATGCACCCAATTCCCATGTGGTAGGTTTCCTCCTACACCAAGCAGTTCTCTGACACTCGCTGGGCATCTTACAACTCGATTCTGACATGTCTACCCAGAGATGGTATCAGATTCCCC
>NW_011494768.1:3307317-3311808 GCF_000754665.1 Bison bison bison
CCCCCCCCCCCTTCAGATGCCAATTTTACATTTACTGCTTCTGGTCAATAGATTCCCACAATCCCCACAATCCCCTCCTTTCCTTGGGTTCAGTTAATTTCCTAGAGCAGTTCACAGAATTCAGAAAAACAATGTGCTCACTGGATGACTGGTTTAATACAAAATAAACGGTGATATAAATCAACAGCCAAAGAAAGAGATGCATCAGGGCACGATATGGGGAAAAGGTCATGGCGCTTCTGTGACTGACCTTTCCCTCAATTTTTATTTGTTCACCAACCCAGGAGCTCTCTGAACCCTGCCCTTCTGGATTTTTATGGATATCTCATTACAACGGCACCACTGAATAAATCATTGGCCATTGGTGATGAAACTCAATCTCCAGGCCTTCTCTCCTTCCTGGAAATCAGAGGGTGGGGTGGAAAGTTCCAACCCTCTCATCATGATTGGTCCCCTATCAGCCATTACTCATCCTTAGGCACAATGATGACTGTGCCTTTTCCCAATCACCTTTCCCTGTGCCCTCCACATTTCAGACCACACTGCTTCTTTATTCTTTATCCCATTAATACCCTGAGCCCCTCACCTTCAGGGAGGCAGATTTGAGATTGGTCCTTCCATCTCCTCGCTGGCTACCTTGTGAATAAACATGCTTTCCACTGCAAACCTCAGTGTGCCAGTGTTTGGGTTGGCTGCATGTTGGGGTAACAGTTGTACCCACAGTGTTTGGGTTGGCTGCATGTCGGGGTAACAGTTGTACCTGCACCCTAACAGTGCAGGTGTCCTGCACTGTGGGATGCCCTCTTTCTTTTATTATCTGGTGTCCTAAGTTGGAGCTCCCTTTGGACATGAGCAGGTATTCTGAGACCACTGGGGAGCATGGGAGTGTTCCACGGGTCCACCTGTACCCTTAGCAGCTCAGGTTCCATGTGGAGGCTCATCTCTCCCCACACCCCTCCCTTTCTGCTTCTTCAAGTCTCTGCCCCCACCCCCTCTTCTCTTTGTATGTAGCTATTCTCTATGAAAGGGAAATTAAGATAGAGTCAGTATTGCTCTGAAATTAAGCCTCTACCATGAAGGAGTCTGGATAGCTTTGACCTGATGACATCATCCAGAACATCTGACAGCCTATCTACTTATCAGACCTTTTCTCTAAAAGTAACTCATGATTCCTTAAGGACAAGTATCTTCTGACTGGAGTCAGAGTCAATCATGATTTTTGTCAGGCAACTTTTAACAACCTTGGGGCCTTTTTTTAAAACCTGGACTCTTTCACTTCCTTGGAACACTCTTGGTTTTACCTGAATCTATGTCTCTCGAGATGAAATTCTTAAAGCAGCAAATAAAGTCTTTTGTTTGCAGCTTCCTGCATTATTATCATTGTTACTATTTTGGGTTGACATCTATATGGTCTGAGATAGTCCTCAAAGAACCATTTGCATGTGCCTTTTGAGTTCAACAGAACTTACTGATGCTTAAAGATGCCGGAAGGAAATCGCAATGCAGAAAAGGGTAAACTTACAATACTAGATAACGCTTTTCCTAGAATTCAGCAATTTATCTCTGCTCTGGGACTCTCTCTGTCTCCCATTTCAAGAGTCCAAGTTTTTAGGATCCTCCAGAGTACAAACCCCCAACCCCTGTCTCTGATCCCTGCCCAGGAAACGAAGTATCAATTCACATCATAATAGCCGCTAAGGAGAGCTCTGTTCTGGGGAAAGAGTGGCTTTTGTTTCTGAACAATACACTTCTTTCTCAGTAGCACACCTCATTCAGTTTCTTCACCTGCTGAGTGTTTCTCCAGGGCACGTAATCTGAAGGACTTTCCTGAAGTGTCTCCTACGAAAGCAAGAAGAGTTCGCCCCCAATACACTTTTCATTTCTACCTCTAAATCCACAAGAAAGGCAGCCTTAAAATGTGTTTTGCTTTTGTTCTCAAAGTCTAGTTCCACGTTGTTTGGTCATAAGAGTAGGACACGACTTAGCGACTAAACCACCACCACCACGTTGGTTGGTGGCAAATAGATTAACTGCTCTAGGCCTCTAAGCGAAGATAGCAAAACAGAACCCGCAGGTGTTATAGGGTTACATCGGGCTTCCCAGGTAGCATAGATGGTAAAGAATCTACCTGCACTGGAGGAGACCTGGGTTCAATCCCTGGGTTGGGAGGATCCCCTGGAGAAGGGAATGGCCACCCACTCCAGTATTCTTGCCTGGAGAATCCCATGGACATAGGGGCCTGGTGGGTATAGTCCATAGGGTTGCAAAGAGTCAGTCACGACTGAGTGACTAACACTTTCACTTTCATATAGGACTGGAGGTAACATCTGAGCTGGAGATATTTTAGGACTTCCCTGGTGGCTCAGACAGTAAAGCCTACAATGCGGGAGACCCTGGTTCGATCCCTGGGTCAGGAAGATCCTCTGGAGAAGGAAATAGCAACCCACTCCAGTACTCTTGCCTGAAAAGTCCCATGGACGGAGGAGTGTGGTAGGCTGCAGTCCGTGGGGTCCCAAAAAGTAGGACACGACTGAGCCACTTCACTTTCTTTCTTTTCTAAGGTAAGTATTCAAAAGCATCTTGCAAACAATACAACACTATGTAAATACAAGCTACTAATGTCCCTCTTTTATTTTCAGAATTACTTGGCCCAGGTCTTCTGAAGCTGATGAATTAGGGTTCGTTAATTACCAAGTGTGGTTCTGTTACATGCTGGCAAATTGGGAGATGTGCCAGAATTACTTTTGGTGTATTTTATGCTAATGCATTTTTGTATCTCTTGAGAGTAGTATTTTGAAACATGACATTTTGAGTCTATGTTTCTGTGTTTGTGAGTTCTTCCTCTTCTTGATGTACTTTCTGTCTTTTTTTTTTGCTTCAAAGCAAAGAAATGGATAAATTGCTGGGGTGAGGGAAGGGGGTTGGAAAACAGATTAGGATTAGGATTATTGTAGCAAATATTTTAAGAGGAAAAAATTCAGTTCTTGACATGAAATACAGGGTCCCCCTCACCCTTCTCATGCAGCAAGTGTCAACTAAAAAAAGAGTACAACTTGAGAGTTGTGAGTTAAGTTTTATTTGGGGGCAAAATGAGGACTGCAGCCCAGGAGGCAGCATCTCAGATAGCTCTGAAAGACTGTTCCAAAATGGCAGTCGGGGAAAGACAATATGTAAGGTTTTGGTGAAGGCAGAATTCAATACCATGAAGCACTCATTTTACAGAAGGTTTTTGTCCGTCATGAGGATCTGATGTCACCAGGAAGGGACTTAGTGCTTCTCTAGATATGAGGAGACTCAATGATTGAGATCATTAAATCTGTTCCTAAAAACATCCAACTATCTAAAGACCTGTCCCACCAGATTCCCTGGAGCACAGAGTGCCTCACTTCACCCTGAACTCCCTCAGGGGTTGTTGAAGATCAACAGCTATAGCAGCATGAGGTTTAGTCTCCATAGAGGCAGATGGCAAATGCCTTTGTTGTTCAGTCGTTGGCAGTGCTCTTGGTAAGTGCCAATTTGTGGTTGACATGGCCCCCCTGTGGTCACAAATCCAGGCATACTTTGGGGGACTTTTCATTACCATTTCGTCCTGCATTGCTGTTAAGGCTAGTTCCCAGTTCTAAAGAAGGTTTTTATTGATAGGCCACTCAATGTGCTGTTCCTGGACTAGGTCTTAATAGTCAAAGATCCCTGGACACCTGTATTCTAGTTATGGTCCAGGAGAAAAGTATTCCCCTTTCGTTGTATCTTCCCATATCCAGAGTTACACTATTACAATCATTGATCATTGTGAACCTGTGGAATGTAGCCCACCAGGCTCCTCCGTCCAAGGGATTCTCCAGGCAAGAATACTGGAGTGGGTGGCCATTTCCTTCTCCAGGGGGTCTTCCCAACCCAGGGATCGAACCTAGATCTCCCACATTGCAGGCAGATGCTTTAACCTCTGAGCCACCAGGGAAGCCTATATCGAGCTATACATTTGATCAACTGCTTCAAGTCTAGTCATCATTATTTTTGGTGGAGGCTCAGTCATACACTTGGTAATACAAGAAATAATAACCTTGTGAAACAAGCAAATTGCAAATGATATAGTTAATGACATTCAGTTCAGTTCAGTTCAGTCGCTCAGTCGTTTCTGACTCTTTGTGACCCCATGAATTGCAGCACGCCAGGCCTCCCTGTCCATCACCAATTCCTGGAGTTCACCCAAACTCATGTCCATCGAATCGGTGATGCCATCTAGCCATCTCATCGTCTGTTGTTCCCTTCTCCTCCTGCCCCCAATCCCTCCCAGCATCAGAGTCTTTTCCAATGAGTCAACTCTTCGCATGAGGTGGCCAAAATACTGGAGTTTCAGCTTTAGCATCATTCCTTCCAAAGAACACCCAGGACTGATCTCCTTTAGAGTGGACTGGTTGGATTTCCTTGCAGTCCAAGGGACTCTCAAGCGTCTTTTCCAACACCACAGTTCAAAAGCATCAATTCTTTGGT
>NW_011494768.1:3311908-3312295 GCF_000754665.1 Bison bison bison
TTATAGATATTTCTCCCAGCAATCTTGATTCCAGCTTGTGCTTCTTCTAGTCCAGTGTTTCTCATGATGTACTCTGCATATAAGTTAAATAAGCAGGGTGACAATATACAGCCTTGACGTACTCCTTTTCCTATTTGGAACCAGTCTGTTGTTCCCTGTCCAGTTCTAACTGTTGCTTCCTGAACTGCATACAGGTTTCTCAAGAGGCAGGTCAGGTGGTCTGGTATTGACATAGTTAATGACATTAGAGGGATTAAAAGTGAATACTTTAGCCATGGGGCTTCCCTTGTAGTTCAGTCAGTAAAGAATCTGCCTGCAGTACAGAAGACCCGGGTTTGATCCCTGAGTTGGGAAGATCCCCTGGAGAAGGAAATGGCAACCCACTCC
>NW_011494768.1:3312395-3325945 GCF_000754665.1 Bison bison bison
TATGTCTTTTGTTTTAATGATAACTCTATAAAATCTTTCCTGGTCTTTTCCACAATTGTAATTTGTATCACATTTCTTCTTTCCCATGGGTCCATTCTAATAATGCTGGGAAAATGGAAGGTCCAGTAAATCCATACTACTGTGTTCTGAGAGTTCATCTAGTTAATGTTTGGGGCTTCCCTTGTTGCTCAGTCCATAAAGAATCTGCCTGCAGTGCAGAAGACCCGGGTTTGATCCCTGAGTTGGGAAGATCCCCTGGAGAAGGAAATGGCAACCCACTCCAGTATCTTTGCCTGGAAAATCTCATGGACAGTCCATGGGGTCACAAAGAGTCGGGCACGACTGAGCGACTAACACTTACTTACTTACTCTAGCCGTGAGCCTCCCACACCAAACCAGTTTTTGTTTGTTTGTTTTGTTTTTAAAAGCTCATCAAAACTAGGGAATGGGTCATTTAAAGCAGAAATCTGATTTTTCATGTGGTTCATCAAATGTGTTACATTAAAGGATTTATTAGGAATGAAAATATGGCATTCACTTTGAATTATAGCACAGATATCTCCCTGAAATGCTGTGTCAAGGGCCTTGCAATTTTGTAGCACTGCCTTTCTCATCATAGAGATCTCAGAATTCAATAGGCTAATATCCTGTTACTATCATTTAAAGCTTATGAAAGTTGTTAAGGCTTCGATATGGCCAATTACATCCTCTAACCCCAATGAAAGCACACACACACACACACACACACAAAAGCTGCTAAATGGTCATGCCAATAGAATACAGATCTTTGACCTGTTGGGATCATACCAGCGGTAGATTGGGTAGGGTTACCTCTAATTTGTTGACGTGTATGACCTTAAATTCATGGAAATCGCAGGCTACACCTCTGTGTCCATCCCTGTAGATGTCAAGGCCATAAATTAGTGCCACAAACCCACTGAGTTCCATACCAATCACTCTCTCTAAGGGTAATGGTAGGCATAGTTCATAAAGTTCTTGTCTCATAATTCATTCCCAACATAGAGGAGCCTTTAAACTTGAATGACCATAGCCTGGTGTTAACCATGTAGATCCTCCCCATGACTGTGGGAGTTTTCCTTTTAATAGATAGGAGGTTAATTTTTTAATTGAGACTTAGCTCATCATTCTGATTGAGTTTGTCCATCGAGTTGGTGATGCCATCCAGACATCTCATTGTCTGTCGTCCCCTTTTCCTCCTGCCCCCAATCCCTCCCAGCATCAGAGTCTTTTCCAATGAGTCAACTCTTTGCATGAGGTGGCCAAAGTACCGGAGTTTCAGCTTTAGCATCATTCCTTCCAAAGAAATCCCAGGGCTGATCTCCTTCAGAATGGACTGGTTGGATCTCCTTGCAGTCCAAGGGACTCTCAAGAGTCTTCTCTAACACCATAGTTCAGAAGCATCAATTCTTTGGTGCTCAGCTTTCTTCACAGTCCAACTCTCACATCCATACATGACCACTGGAAAAACCATAACCTTGACTAGACGGACCTTTGTTGGCAAAGTAATGTCTCTGCTTTTCAATATGCTATCTAGGTTGGTCATAACTTTTCTTCCAAGGAGTAAGCGTCTTTTAATTTCATGGCTGCAGTCACCATCTGCAGTGATTTTGGAGCCCCAAAAAATAAAGTCTGACACTGTTTCCACTGTTTCCCCATTTTCATTCCAATCCCAAAGAAAGGCAATGCCAAAGAGTTTTACATTAATATACCCTAACAGCATAGAACTATCCAGGAAATGAGTCTTAGTAGACACAGACCTCCATTAACAAACTGGGACTTAACATTCATTGAAACATTTTTTTCCCCTAAAATCACTATCATTTTCACCCAATATAACCAAATTAAGACTTGTTTGTAATATAGGTACGGTTTCAGTAAACTTGGTCTGATGATTTATATAACCATAATTGATCATAGACATTTTTGCTGTGCTGAAACTTTTATAAAGTCTCAGACTGGAGTTTTAAAATAAAAACTTACAGGGTTAGGAGTCTTATCACATATTTTACCTAACAGATCTAAGTAAGTTCCTCCCTTCTCAGGGTCTGCAAAATTCCTTGAGATTTCTGTTAGTGAGATAACCTTCCTAACTTATCTGATGAAGTAACTGGAAACTAAGAGCTTCCAGTCTCTGGAGGGTTCACATAGAGAGAAAAGATAAATGCTTCAATTTGTTTATAAAATATAATTTTACCAAATTACCATCATAATTAGTTTGAGGGGAAGGTTTTTTTCTTAAACCGGGAAAACAGATTCAAATCAGTAATTTTTCAGATAGAAACCATAAAAGTTATAAGCATATTCACCAGTTTGTTTAGTCCTTTTGCTAACCTTTGTGAAGTCATCAGGTTTTTCCATTTGAATCTTTACCCAGTTCAGAAACTTGCTTTTTATCTAAAAGTCCTTTCTATAAATCTTATTGAAGAAGAAGCAGTTTTGCACTTGGTTTGTGCTAGGACAATATTTTGAGATAGTAACTAGAATTATGCCTGATAGCATTTTACCCAAACATATCAGAATTTTAGGAATTCCATCCAGTTTCTAGGATATCTATATTAGTAACATTTGCCATACAATATAGCCTGAGACTTATTACTCACTTGACAATACTCCCCATGTAATTCTATACACAAAATGAACCTAATTAGTTTAATATCTCTCTTTGAGATGTTTCAGGGGCCCTCTGAAGCATCCCAAAGTTAGCTAGAAATCTTCTTCATTAGAATGATTTAGGAAATTTTGTCAACAAATATCAAAAAAGTTTAGAACACTCAGTCAGATATGGTTTAGGTCACTGTGAAACAATAGCTATTCACTTAACCAAAGCAACAAAAGGATTTCAGAACAGATCATTTAAGAGATAAAGAAACTTAAATCTATTATCAAAGGCAGTTCAACATCTGAAGAAAAGGTGTCATCTTAACAGAGAGAAAAGCTAAATTCAAGTTTTTGCACTAGCTTACTTTATTTAAAAGGTAAACTTAATTAAATTTATTTTAAGCTTATTTTAAAACATGTACAAAATTCTCTTCTCATGGTTCACTTTCCACAAACCTTATCACTTTCTGTACCCATTATTTTGTTCTTCCATCCTAAAAAAGCCACCTGTCAGTCAGACTTACTTCCTTTTCCCTTCACAAAATGCAATTCCATTTTTCATTCCTTTACTGAGAACACACTTCTTACTTTCCTTAAGCAATGAAGAAATTACTTTTATATTAGCATTTTATAATTGGTGAGCAAAAATACCAGTGATAATTTCTAAAAACTTTGCTTTCTTAGAACATTTTAGGATGGCACCAAACATCATTTATTTTTAATCCCAAATCTCTTGAGTTTCTTTGTAAGACGTAATTAGTGTTTAGTAGTAAACGTTTCAAAATCTTATTTTATTTGGAAATGAGTTAGCTATTCAATAGACTTCCAACACTTAGTTTAGCACAACCCTTAGAAGTTCAAGTTACCCCAATCTAGAGACTATTTTAGATAGACATTCCAAAAGCATAATCATTCTTAATAGAGTTTATCTAAAGGCTCATATCTCACTTACTTTTTTTAGAAGTTTCTTCACTCAAGGTGATTTCTTTGCTGACAAACTTGTAACAGATATAACAATATTTAACTTATAATTTGTATAAACCTAGGTATAATGAAAATATTCTGCTTAATGTTAATTACACTTAGACATGTCCACATTAGTTAGATCAACAAACAAACATTAGTATCAGGTATTTAATACTGAATATTTCCCAGTTCATGTGAACCTGAAATTCATTTAGTTTAATTTCTCTTGTATTTAGAATTATTTGATTTGCAAGTGCTTCCTTTTTTTTTTTTTTTAAGGCCAATTAGGTTAGAACTCATTTACAAACTGGTATCAGCAATCAGCAATATTATCCAAAAAACAAAGACACACACTGAGACATACACATATCCAAACAGACACAAGAGATCCTGTAGCTTTGTTTTCCAAATTTATGAACCAGATTATGAATCAGATATCACAGAATAAAACTCACTAGTTGTAAACAATGGTTGGAATAAGATTTTAAATGACTTTGTTCCCCTTTTTCTTTCTTTTGGTTTCAGGAATTAGAGATGGTCTAGATAAGTGGTCCAGAGAGCTCTGGTCTAAAGATATAGGAGGAGTTATTTTCTTAGGGCAAGAATGTTTAAAGACATAATTTTTTTCTTTAAGTTTTCTCTGGAATCTAAAGCATATTGTGACCACATTGTGAAAAATCGTATTTTTCTGTGATCATAGTTTTATAACCAAAATTTAGACCAGATAGTGCTCAACTTGGCCCTGATAGCGAGGGCAGATTGGTCTCAGCAGGGACTGTCCCTCTGGGGAAGTAGGGGTCTCAGTTTGATCAGCCATAGGCTGTTGATTACAGGAGGAAGTCCTTGACATAAGGGAACTTCAGTCCATTTCCCTATCTTATGTCAATAAAGAGCTAATATTTTTAGGCCATTTTTCTTGTCACTGGATCATAGCTATAGATTGACCAGCCAAAAAAAAAATTTTTTTTTTTTTTTTTCCTCAAGGGGTTCCCAGGTGCAGTGTGGAACCTTAGAGTGAGCAATTCCCTATTAGCTTGAGCAGTTTGGACCAGATGTCTGTATGCTCAAACCAAACCCACACAACCAAACTGAACCAGAACTTTACCAGGAGTCACACTGCAAATGAAACAAAAGGCAAAGAGATGCCCAGAAATCAAAAGCCAAGTGGCGTAAATGCAAAATGTGACTTCCCAGTTCCATTAGACCTGCGACCTGGCACAGTCAGTGCTAGCAGTCTTTTTTAGTTTTGATAGTTTCAAGCCATTTCTTGTTGGTTTTCTACAAAGAAGTTACTCTGTCATTTTGTGTTTTAGAAGCTTCCAGATACCAGTCAAAGTAAGCACGGCCAATCTTTTCTAATTGTGTGCACAAAAATATCCATTTTGTAATATCAGAAGAACCCCAATTTGGTCATTTTAGGTTGAGATCTCTTTCAGTATAATTTCTGCAATTAACTAGGTACGTACTTGCAATAATGAGCTCAGTGTGTATTGTGCATGAACCTGGCTGGAGTATTGGTCAGAGGCTGGCTTTCGGACACCCACTTTGTTTCTGTTTTTGAGAGATTCTGTTTCCCATTTTAAGCTGAATTTGTCAGGGATAAAATCACTAGTGAACTTGTGTAGTGGGCCGATGTGCTGCCTATGAGCTTAACTCCTCCACGAGTCACCCCAGAGTCATCGCAGCTTGGCCTACGTGTCTCGGATTCTGCCTCCAGAGATCTAAGACCACCACGGCTGCTCAGGTGGCTGAATGGCCAGTTCTTATGCGTGACCCCCAGATGAGCAAGTGTGTTAATTAATGAGTGGGTTTCCCTGCGGGACCACTGCATGGTATGAGGACTAGGCCTCCACCATTCCTGTAAATTTCTCAGTCACCTGAGAAAACCAAAACCGGCTGGGAGGAGTCTTGTTCTTTTTCTTCAGAGCAAAGCTCTGATAGATTCTCCTCACTTTTACCCTGACAAGTTCTATAATGGCAGTCAAATTGAGGGAAAGTGTCAGATCAGCCTCTTCCTTAACCACTTAGCCAAGACCATTCAGTCCCCTACGATGGAGCAACCTCAGCATCTTTCAGCTGAGCCCTGGGTATTTCTCGATTTTTTCCCAATCGAGCCCCCCTACCCAGGACCTTCCCACTGGGTGGGTAATTCCCCTGGCATCTTCCAGTATCTTTTGCCTGGGTGGGAATTTCTCGGTATCTTTCAGCTGAGCTCCACTCAGTGTCTAGACCAGGAGTGGGTATATCCTGGATGTTTCACCCACCCCCCTCCCCCCAGTATCTTTCCTGCTGGGAGGGGGCAAGTAACCTGCTCCACCATCAAATAAAACAGAATCTCAACCAATACAGGAGATTCAAGAACCAGGAGAGACTTACCCAAATTTGTCTGCATTCCCTGAGGAAGCAGATGGGTGCAAGGGGCCACTGCTGGTAGCAATGCTCCAGTTCCTCATGGAGTCCAGTCAAAGGAAGGAAGTCCATTCTGGGTCCCTTGGTGGTTGCCATAACTGTGGGCTAAAAAAGATGTGCAACTTGAGAGTTGCGAGTTAAGTTTTATTTGGGGCAAAATGAGGACTGCTGCCTGGCCTCCTGGGCTGCAAGTTGTGACAAGCATCTTGAAAATCAGGATTTTGAGGGTCAGAAAGTACTTTCTAACTTTAAAGGATTCTAGTTTTCTTCTACCATAGGGCAGATACCTTCTTTTTTTTAATGACTGCTGGGATAGGATGTAGATAATTCACAGTGAAGGAAGGGAAAACTCAGCTGGAAGAGTTAATGCCCTGGAGGAGAAGGATATGGTGTGGAAGAAAGGAAAATTTGAAGAGAGATGGAAGCACAGTGTCAACTAAAAAGATGCACAATGTGAGACTAGCGAATTAAGTTTTATTTTGGGCAAAATGAGGACTGCAGCCCAGGAGACAGCACCTCAGATAGCTCTGAGAGACTGCTCTAAAGAGGCCATGCCAGAAAGTCAATATAAAACATTCTGGTGATGAGGGAGTTCAATTCAATCAAGTGCTTATTTTACAAGAGGTTTTCTGTTAGTCACCAGGAGCCGACGTCACCATGAAAGCATTTAGTGCTTTTCTAGATATGAGGCTCAGCTGGTAAAGAATCTGCCCGCAATGTGGGAGACCTGGGTTTGATCCCTGGGTTGGGAAGATTCCCTGGAGAAGGGAAAGGCTACCCATTCCAGTATTCTGGCCTGGAGAATTCCATGGACTGTATAGACCATGGGGTCGCAAAGAGTTGGACACAACTGAGTGACTTTCACTTCACTTCACTTAGGTATGAGGAGATGCAAGGATTTGGATCAGGAAATCAGTTTCTAAGAATATATAACTATTTCAAGACCTGTTTCGCCAGTTTCCCTGGAGCACAGAGTGCCCCATTTCCCCCCTGAATTTCCCTCAGGGGCTGTTGAAGGTTGGCAGCTGCAGTGGCACAGGGTTCAGTCTCTGCAGGGGCAGAGATGAGCACCCTTGTTGTTGCTGTGCGGTCACTGGCAAATGTTCTTGGCAAGTGCCAATTTGTAGTACTACAGGAGTATTAGGTTAGGTGCTGGAGATCACTTCCCGAGTTTAAGTTGGATCTACTGGAGGGGCCGAATTTCCTTAACCTCATTCAGGTGGGTGTGCAGCAGTCCAGGAGCATGGGGGCTGGGTGGCCTCCAAGGGTACACTGCATGGAGCTTGCAAGCCCTTATTTCTGCATATGGTCACTGAAAACTGAACAGTAGGCGATGGTGCTGGCATGAGGGGTGGAAAGAGGGGAGGGGCAGACATGGGCCTCTGCCCTTCCTTCCAAGACCAGCAGCTGCCTCTCAGAATGCCCTCGCTCTAGCCTGGTGCAGTCCCACCGATGGCATTTTCCTGGTGCAGTCTTTTTAGGCAGGAAGAGTTTGAGTTGGTAATGGCATGTGAGAGATGGAGTATTTCCTGTCACATCAGTAAATAAGGAATGCCAATCATCAGCAATTTTGGCCCTCCTAATGTGAATTTCTGAGCCCTGAGGGCAACCAGGAAGAACAGAACCTGTGGTCCAGCAGCCATTAGCCACTCCCGGTGAGCTCTGAGAAACTCAGGATGCAAAAAAAGGCAGGATACTGGCTCCAGTAGCTGCGATGCATATGAAAGGAATGATTTCAGTGAGCCCAGGCTCTTGCACCTTCCCCAAAGCACTAAATTCCTTAACTTGATGTATCTGGTTTTCTTCAATTCCCCCAAATGCTTTTAATGTTCAGACTACCTGCCATTTGCTGCAAACTTCTATATAACCTGACTCCTGCTCCCCTAAAAATTCCCACTGAATAAAACATAACTCTAAGTTGACACATGGATGGGACCTGAGTTTTCCCGTCTCCTTTACCCTCCTCTGCAAAGAGGGGAAAGAGAAATATTTGGCAGAATGGTAGAGGGTCCTGCCAGAGGATGTGGTGGGGCACAGAGGCTCTGTCCCTGAGGGCTGCAAAGTGAGCACATGACCCAGAATTACGTGAGAGTCTTTGCAGCTTACCAGCAGAGACTCTGAGCTGCTGGGTTTCTTCCATTTCTGGATCTGAGCTCGGGTTACAGGGAATTTTGAAAAAGATTGCCCAGCTATGCACTTATGATTTGTACATATTTCTGTTGTAAATTACACTTCAGAAGAAAACAATGTTAAAAATCTATACACATCACCTGCACGCTACCCCACAGAATTAAACCATACACACGTATGTGTGCACACATGTTACTGAGTCCAAGCTTGTTCTGCTTGCCGCACGACAGGCCAATGAATCTGAGAGACGAGGTGCTGAGGCAAGGACGACTTTAATCAGGGAGCCAGAAACTGAGAAGATGGCAGGATAGAGCCTCAAAATAACCATCTTATCCAGGTCTGGATGCCAGGTTCTTTTACAGATCAGAGATGGAGGGAGGTGAGGAAGAAAAGTAAAAAGACCATTAATCTTGCGAACATCTCCTAGAATGGCAAACCTCAGGCAGGGGATGTGTTAATTTCTCCCTTCCTGCCATCTACAGGTGGACAGTGTTCTGAACAATGTAGTTTAACAGTCAAGCAGAAGGGCAGGATTCTCTGAGGTAGGCCATTCGTATGACTGTAATAACAAAAGCAATGAAAAGCAAGTCAAAGAAGCATTTCCAACATGAGTCAGGATTGCCTTTTCCTTGCAACACAGACACACAAACACACACAAGCAGGTTGTGAGAAATATAAAGTCCATTATAAAGAAATTTAAAAATGAGTTATTTTTTCCCATACATTTAAGATTAGTGTGAGCAAAAGCATGCTTTTCCTAAAGAGAGAGAAATACAAATAAATGAACTTGGAAACTCCCCAGATACAATGACGACGATACCACCGAGCTCACGCTCCGTTGCTGTCTTCTCCGACTCTGCAACCCCATGGACTGTAGCCCTCCATGCTCCTCTGTCTGTAGAATTTTCCAGGCAAGAATACTGGAGTGGGTTGTCATTTCCTCCTGCAAGGGATCTTCCTGACCCAGGGATTGAACCCTTGTCTCCTGTGTCTGCTGCATTGGTAGGTAGATTCTTTACCACTCTGCCAATTGGAAAGTACTATGAAACCATAAGGAGAAGGCGATGGCACCTCACTCCAGTACTCTTGCCTGGAAAATCCCATGGATGGAGGAACCTGATAGGCTGCAGTCCATGGGGTCGCTAAGGGTTGGACACGACTGAGCGACTTCGCTTTTACTTTTCCCTTTCATGCATTGGAGAAGGAAATGGCAACCCACTCCAGTGTTCTTGCCTGGAGAATCCCAGGGATGGTGGAGCCTGACGGGCTGCCGTCTATGGGGTCGCACAGAGTCGGACACGACTGAAGTGACTTAGCATAGCATAGCATGATACTATAAGGAAGTATCAGGGGGTGGGATACTTATGATACTATAAGGAAGAAAAAATCAATCTATCTGGATATTTAATTTTAAAGCAATATCAGGCAAAGTTCTCTAGCTTAAATTCCAGGCTATTACAGTTTAAGAACCAATTTAGATATTGTTGCATGTAGATGCCTTTATCTGTTGAAACAAATTTTGTATACACTGTGTATTTTTAGTTTTCTATATCTTTGGGAATATCACATACTTTATATTTTTAGAAGTCTTAAAGACAACTTTAACTAGAATCTTCCCTGATTTTAAACTGAATCTTCTCCAACTTAGGCTAAAATTCAGCAGGTGTAGTGATTTCATTTTTCCTTACTGATATTCTAAACAATGATATAACTATACTGATATTCTGGAGTTTAGTATAGCTCCAAAGAAACAAATGTAAAATGGGTTAAAGAAAAAAAAAATCTGTATGTTTCCTTAAAGACAACTGTCAGGTTTATTAATGTGTTCATTTATCAGGGGGAACTGTGATGTTACAGGAGGTAAAAATAGAACCAGTATTTGTCTGCTCTCCATTGTGCCTTCTCCTCCTGTCCCTCTCCCTCCGTCACTTTCCATTCCTTCCCTGTATGTGGTCTTTTCTGGACCTCTCCCACCTCCCATAGACAATTTAGAATGCTAATGAGTTAAGTCAGAGAAAGACAAATATCATCTTGTGTGTGTCTTGTGTGTATCACTTGTGTGTGTCTGAAAAATGGACACAAATGAATTTATTTACAAAACAGACTCACAGACAAACGAACTTATGGTTACCAAAGAGGAAAGGTTGAGGGAGGAATAAATTAGGAATTTGGGATTAACAGATACACACTGTTATATATACAATAGATAACCAATAAGGTCCTATTGTATAATACAGATTACTTGGCTCAATATCTTGTAATAACCTGTAATGGGAAATAATCTGAAAAAGAGTAGATTTGTGTACATATATATGTATAGCTGAAGCACTTTGCAGTACATCTGAAACTAACACAGCATTGTAAATCGGTAAAAATGAATAAGTAAATGAAGCTTGGCTCCTTATTTATTTATTATTTTTAAATTAAATTGTATTGGAGTATGACTGCTTTGTTGTGGTGGGAGGAAGCTTCAGGATGGGGAACACATGTACACCTGGGGCAGATTCATGTCAATGTATGGCAAAACCAGTACAATATTGTAAAATAATCAGCCTCCAATTAAAATGAATAAATTTATATTTTAAAAAAATAAAATAAAAAGAAAGAAAGAAAAAAAAAAAACAAGCTTTAGATGGCACCACCAGACATCTGCCTCGGGGCTAACACATTTCTACACAATAACATTCCTCCTGTGCCTTGCGTGCTGTGTGCTCATTTGTGTTCGACTGTTTGCGACCCCATGGACTATATATAGCCCACCAGGTCCTTTGTCCATGGAATTCTCCAGGCAAGAATACTGGAGTGGGTTGCCATTTCCTCCTCCAGGGACTCTTCCTGACCCAGGGGTTGAAGCTGAGTCTCTTGTATTTCTGGCATTGGACAAATGGAGTCTTTATCTCTGTACCTTTACCTCTTGCAAAATTATCTATTAAAAAAAAAAGAGTGCAAGTACTGCTAGTTGGAATATTATTTAAAAGTTGTTGAGCGTACTTAGAATCATAGGTTATTGTTGTAAATCTTGAGTAACTTTAAAGGCTTCCTAATTTCCTAATGCCGAATAGACAAAACCTGACTTGATCAAGAGTCAGATGAAAAGTCTTTGAAAATGTACAAGGACTCTTTGTGTCTGTGCTTGTTTGTTAATCATGGCAGATCCTGTCTACCTTTTAGAGGTTTTGTGCAAGAATAAAGCATAGCTTATAACAGTTAAATGGCTTGAAAATCTTTTCAATAACCACAATCTACCATGAAATATGTACTTTGCTTCAGGAAAAGGGGAGGGTTATTTTTCCATCCCTGAGACTAAGTGGTTTTGTCAGTGACACCAAGCCTGGGTTTCTCTCTGAAACTGAAATGCCAGGGAGAGTATTGATTTCTCTCAGTATTTCCCATTGGATAGTTCAGGTTGGTATTTTAAAAGCTCGGGTTGTTTCCAAATGGATGAGACTGAGAGACATTAAAAGGGAACTGGAGCAGCCAGATCAGAGGAGATCGTTCTTAGCCAGTAAAAATTCATAAATTAAATTTAATAGGGATCTTGGATTTTCAGTGTTCTGGAATTTTCCCTTTGAGAAATAGGATGTAGTGTTTTATGGCGGTGATCATACCTTGAAGGTTTTCTGTGGAGAAAGGAGTTTGCTATAAAAACATTGAATGTGTAACTAAAATATAATTTATTTTGTTGTTAGTGCCTATCTTAACTTTTTATGGCTTGCATTTGTTTTTTAGTAAAACAAGGCAAATCCTTTTATCCAGTCAAGCATGTTTTCATAGTTATCTTGCAAAAATGCTCACATTTCTACAATATACAAGCCACAGAAGTCCCTTTTATGGGCTGCAGTCCATGGGGTTGCAAAAGAGTCAGACACTACTTAGTGACTAAACAACAACAGTAACAATATAGTTTGTGACTGTCTGTCTGTGAAGTCGCTCAGTCGTGTCCGACTCTTTGCAACCCCGTGGACTGTAGCCCACCAGGTTCCTCCGTCCATGGGATTTTCCAGGCAAGAGTACTGGACTGGGTTGCCATTTCCTTAGTCTAGAAGGTTGTAAAATTGTGTTTTTTTGGAGAGGGTGTGATGGAAGAGAGGGGGAAAGGATGGTCTAATTTGCACTAAAGACTTTTTAATCTTCTTATGTTCATAGTTTGGGTGTGTTTTCCCATCGATCAAGCATACATAATAAACATTACTTTCTCCTAGAGGAGACAAAAGAAGAAGAATGAATGCTGGTGAAAAG
The DNA here is from genome assembly GCF_000754665.1 of Bison bison bison. Taxonomy (NCBI): domain Eukaryota; kingdom Metazoa; phylum Chordata; class Mammalia; order Artiodactyla; family Bovidae; genus Bison; species Bison bison. Next base: position 3,324,759 of record NW_011494768.1, read on the forward strand.
TGATAACTTTAGGATAAAAAAAGAGTATTATTGATTTTCTTTGTGCCGTGTACATTATTCATGACAAGAAGGAGAAAGCAGAGGTGCTTAGGGGCACAACATTTATGGAAAAGTCATACTGTTAAAAGTAGGGAAGAATTGAGAGTTAGAGATAAAATAACTTTTCCATTCTCAGATATCTAATTCAGAATCCCCACCTTTGGGGACCAAACAAGCACTGAGTCAAAGAAGAATTAGCATATGTACAGCTCTGTTGGTGGAAAGGCATGTGCAGGACTATCAGTTAGGCTTCTTGCTTCAGTTAGGGCATTTGTGCTGCGTTTTCAACTCCTAACTTATTTGACTGCCTTTCCTTGTTGGTTAAATAGATTCATCTTTACTCTGATTTCTCTCTGTCTCTATCTCTCATTCTTGATCTTTCAAAATATTTCAAACAGTCAGTGTGTATAGCCTTTACATTATCAATCCTTTTATTTTTTTAATAGAGAAGGTGATGCTTTATTTTCTAATATTCATTTATTTATTTATTTATGGTGGCACCAGGTCTTAGCTGTGGCATGTGAAATCTTTTGTTGCCAAGTGAGGACTTCATGCTAAGATGGGCACAATAAAGGACAGAAATGGTATGCACCTAACAGAAGGAGAAGGTGTTAAGAAGTGGTGGCAAGAATACACAGAAGAACTATGCAAAAAGATCTTTATGACCCAGATAACCATGATGGTGTGATCACTCACCTAGAACCAGACATCCTGGAATGTGAAGTCAAGTGCTCCTTAGGAAGTATCACTATGAACAAAGCTAGTGGAGGTGATGAAATTCCAGTTGAGCTCTGTCACATCCTAAAAGATGATGCTGTGAAAGTGATGCACTCAATATGCCAGCAAATTTGGAAAACTCAGCAGTGGCCACAGGACTGGAAAAGGTCAGTTTTCATTCCAATCCCAAGAAAAGGCAATGCCAAAGAATGCTCAAACTACTGCACAATTGCACTCATCTCACATACTAGTAAAGTAATGCTAAAAAATCTCCAAGCCGGACTTCAACAATATGTGAACTGTGAACTTCCAGATGTTCAAGCTGGTTTTATAAAAGGCAGAGGAACCAAGGATCAAATTGCCAACATCCGTTGGATCATCAAAAAAGAAAGAGAGTTCCAGAAAAACATCTACTTCTGCTTTATTGACTA
>NW_011494768.1:3326390-3328382 GCF_000754665.1 Bison bison bison
CGTCAAAGCTATGGTTTTTCCAGTGGTGATGTATGGATGTGAGAGTTGGACTATAAAGTAAGCTGAGCACTGAAGAATTGATGCTTTTGAACTGTGGTGTTGGTGAAGACTCTTGAGAGTCCCTTGGACTACAAGGCAATCCAACCAGTCCATCCTAAAGGAAATCAGTCCTGAATATTCATTGGAAGGACAAACAATGAAGCTGAAACTCCAGTACTTTGGTGACCTGGTGCAAAGAACTGACTCATTGGAAAAGGCCCTGATGCTGGGAAAGATTGAAGGCAGCGGGAGAAGGGGACAACAGGATGAGATGGCTGAATGGCATCACTGACTCGATGAATATGAGTTTGAGTAGGCTCTGAGAGTTGGTAATGGACAGGGCGGCCTGGTGTGCTGTAGTCCATGGGGTCACAAAGAGTCTAAGATATGCAATGCCTACTGTATAAACTTTAAGAGGGATCATTGCAAATGTTTAAAAAGCTTAGGGATGATATGGAAATAAAAATCCCCAAACAGGATTGTTGATTCCTCTGATGGGGAGAGAGGAGTCTGTAATCAGAGACAGAATTTTGATTGGATAGTTGCTTTACTTCTTACATTGGGTGTTCCCTGTACTGTTCTTTGTGTCTTTTGCTGTATTTTAAATACTACCCCCAAGCTCAAATACATTAGCAAATAGCTAAAGAATGCAACAAATAATATATTAGTGCATCGACTGTTTTTTCATGTATTTGTTTCTTAACTTAGTAAGACCTTGTAAGTTGATATAAGGTGTGTTTATACAAAGGCATCTGGTTAGAGTTTGAGGATCTTCTGAGATTGGAAGCAAAGTACAGACTGAAAGTTTGTGTCTCCAGTGTAGAGAGTGAACATTCATAGACTTAAAGAAAGTACATAAGATCTCCCAATCAGTAAGCTGAATTTCTTGGTCTAAGCCGAATTTTACAATTTTTTATTCCTGTGCCCCTAGAGCAGGCTTTGTCTATTTATATCTGAACTATTTTTACATTGCTGTCTAGATGCCCTTTCTCATGCCCTCATCAACATTATTTTTTTCCTGTTCACATTTCCAGAAGGTTGTATTCTGTCTGAAGCACACATATGTTTATTGAACAGATATTAGTTGAGAATTTATTACATGCCAAACATTGCTAGATACGGACTCAAATCTTTCAAATTGAGTCTTTTTTTAAGTGCAAAGTTTTTTATTATGTGTAACATAGGCAAAATTAAGTCAACACATTTTTAAAGAATTTCACATGTTCTGAGTCTTTCCGTTGCCAATCACCTTAGTTCCTCTGAAGTCACAATCTTCAGGATAAGATAGCCATTTCAAAAAAATGTATTAGGTTCACATCCTTTACTCCTAAGCTATCACACCCTAGAATAGTACAGATCATTTTGATGTCATTTGAATTTATTTTTATGAATAGTAATTACACAAGTGAGAGATGGTGGTCAGGTGAGCCAGAGATACGGAGGTGCTCTCAGGATCCCTTTCTGATGCCTGATGTCCTCCTTCCTCAATAGGTCCTCCTTGAGCCCTAAATTGGGGCCTGGTATGCTACTGAAACATCCCCCCAAACCTTTCACATTATGTCAAGGTTATCACAATTATTGGGGAAGGTAATGGCAACCCACTCCAGTATCCTTGCCTGGAGAATTCCATGGACAGAGGAGCCTGGCGGGCTGCAGTCCATGGGGTTGAAAAGAGTTGGACATAACTGACTTTCACTGTCATGATTATTATTAAAAATATAAGCACTTCATATTTTTCATAGGAAAAAGTGAGAAACGTTTCTAAGATCAACTTTTCCACTTCGTATCAGTCATAGTGCTGATTTCAAAGCAAGTTGAAAGTCTTGACATGCTGTGTCTTAATGGTTCTGACTCACAGTCCCAGAGAAGTAAACGTGGGGCCAGGCTGCACTTTGTAGAGTTGTTTCAAATGACTGAACGGCTTCTGCCAGCACCAAGGGTGCTGACACATGA
>NW_011494768.1:3328482-3328704 GCF_000754665.1 Bison bison bison
GCAGATGACACCACCCTTATGGCAGAAAGTGAATAAGAACTAAAGAGCCTCTTGATGAAAGTGAAAGAGAAGAGTGAAAAAGCTGGCTTAAAACTCAATATTAAAAAAAATAAAATAAAATCATGGCGTCTGGTCCCATCACTTCATGGCAAATAGATGGGGAAACAGTGGCAACAGTGTCAGACTTTATTTTCTTGGCTCCAAAATCACTGCAGACGGTGA
>NW_011494768.1:3328804-3331877 GCF_000754665.1 Bison bison bison
ACAGCAAGGGAGGTTTCTGAAGTGGAAATTTGCCTTTGGAAAATCTCTGTGGTCACAGCAATTTCTGCAGAAATGGTGTATGCTGACATGTTTGTTTGTTTTTTCCCAATCATTTTCTTCACAGCATTGTTTGGCACCACATCGTTGCCCTTTTATTTGCATTTGCTCACAGAGTCTATGATATGATAATCACCAGGATTATTATATTTGTTATTACAGGCAAGATAAAGTCAAGCATTTTCATGTACCAGGCTCTCTTTTAAGCTGTTCTAGTCCTAGCAGTCTATGACCACCCCGGGACAAGTCTCTGGTTCCATTAAGACAGATTATCATTTCATTGACAAGAAGCACCCACTGGAGAAAGTGTAGTGTGAAAGAAAGGAAATTGTGCAGATATGATAGGATTTTGAAGAAGAGAGGAGTTTAGGCGAAATGTAACTGGAGCAGCATCTTGATGGGCTCAAAGCAAAGCAGGCTGTGTGTGAGATCAGTGTTAGGTTTGTACATCAGGCAGGGTTCTTTCACTCTGAAACAGTCAAGTTAAGGCAGGCATTATGGCCAGATGCCCCTTATTGAAGACCCACACATGAACTCTAAGTCCAGGCTGTTTTCCTTTGTCAAAGTGATGGAGATTCTCTAAGTAAGATGTAGAATGCTTTTGTGGAAAGCCTCCAGAGCAGAGACCAGACTGGCTGACAATCAGCAAGGAAACCTTAGTCCTGCAGTCGGAAGGAACCAAGTTCATCCAGCAACATGGATGAGCTCAGAGACTTTCCCTACAGTAAAGTGCTCAGTAGGATGCTCAACCCTGCCAACATGTTGATTTCAGCATTGTAAGACCCTTAGCAGAAGAACCAGGCAAACTGATCTGGGCTTCTGATCTTCAGAAATGTATGTGGTTTTTTTTTGTTTTTTTTTTTTTTAAGACCAAAACAAATCAAACACAAAGAATAGAATGTTTAATTTATACTGTCTGATTTCAAACATCAGTGAGTGTTTCATAACCGTCTATGATTTTGGAGAAAAAGTTTCTCAGTAAGTGAGAAAACAGTTGTCACCCAGTGGGGAGTATTTTATGATGTTTTACTACTGTAGTGTGTCCTTGGGAGGAATATTGTTTGCTATGAAATATGCAGCTGGTTTTTTTGTCTATTTTCCCAGTCTGATGAAATGCCAGGCAGATTTTTCTCCTTTCTTAGTCTAAGCTAATTTTTACTTTCTTAAGATGCTAACTTATTTAATCCTTACAACACCCCTGTGAAGTAGATAGTATTATTACCCCATTTAATAGATGAAGGAACTGAGGCACTAGGAGTGATAAAGTTGCCCAAGAGGAGAAAAAAGGGTCATAAGAAGTGGTATCAGGCTTCTCTCCAGATCATCTGTCTTCAAAACCATGTACTCAGTCCTTGTTCTGTATTATTGAATCAGACTTTGCATTTAGGCCGAGAACAAATATTATCTTAGCAAATGAAAAGAGAATTCCTCATAGGGAAGAGAAATTTGTTTCAAATACTTCTCAGGCCAGAATATGACACATGGGTTAGTCCAGGTGATGGGACAAATAGAGAGGTTAATTGAGTTGTTCTGCAAAATAACACTTGTACACATTCTTCACATGCCAAAGGCTACCTATGTATCAGTTCAGTTCAGTTCACTTGCTTAGTCATGTCTGACTCTTTGCAACCCGGTGGACTGCAGCGTGCCAGGCCTCCCTGTCCATCATCAACTCCCGGAGCTTGCTTAAACTCATGTCCTTCGAGTCAGTGATGCCATGACAGACTTTCTGTTTTGCATTTAATGTGTGTTATCTCATCAAATTGACTTCAGTATGTGGAATTGGACAAAGCTTTGCCTATTCACTGATCTTAGTCATGGCACGTGCACTAGGTGACACTTTAACAAACGGAAAGGAATTAGTGACCATCTGTAGTCTCACTCTAATCCACAAAATAAAAACACAAATAGTGTGGGGTGGGAAAGAGTTTCTGATTGTCTATAAGCACAAGAAACGCTGGGCTGGATGAAGCACAAGCTGGAATCAAGATTGCCGGGAGAAATATCAATAACCTCCGATATGCAGATGACACCACACTTACTGCAGAAAATGAAGAAGAACTAAAGAGCCTCTTGATGAATGTGAAAGAGGAGGGTGAAAAAGTTGGTTTAAAACTCAATTATTCAAAAAACTAAGATCACGGCATCTGGGCCCATCACTTCATGGCAAATAGATGGGGAAACAGTGGAAACTGTGTCAGACTTTGTTTTTTTGAGTTCCAAAATCACTTTAGATGGTGACTGCAGCCATGGAGTTAAAAGACACTTGCTCCTTGGAGGAAAAGTTATGACCAACCTAGATAGCACATTAAAAAGCAGAGACTGCCAACAAAGGCCCGTCTAGTCAAGGCTATGGTTTTTCCAGTAGTCAGGTATGGATGTGAGAGTTGGACTATAAAGAAAACTGAGTGCCAAAGAATCGATGCTTTTGAACAGTGGTGTTGGAGAAGACTCTTGAGAGTCCCTTGGACTGCAAGGAGATCTAACCAGTTCATCCTAAAGGAGATCAGTCCTGAGTATTCATTGGAAGGACTGACGTTGAAGCTGAAACTCCAGTACTTTGGCCACCTGATTTAACTTATATGCAGAGTACATCATGAGAAATGCTGGGCTGGAGGAAGCACAAGCTGGAATCAAGATTGCTGGGAGAAATATCAATAACCTCAGATATGCAGATGACACCACCCTTATGGCAGAAAGTGAAGAGGAACTAAAGAGCCTCTTGATGAAAGTGAAAGAGGAGAGTGAAAAAGTTGGCTTAAAGCTCAACATTCAGAAAACAAAGATCATGGTATCCGGTCCCATCACTTCATGGGAAATAGATGGAGAAACAGTGGCAGACTTTATTTCTTTCAGCTCCAAAATCACTGCAGATGGTGACTGCAGCCATGAAATTGAAAGACGCTTATTCCTTGGAAGAAAAGTTATGACTAACCTAGATAGCACATTAAAAAGCAGAGACTGCCAACAAAGGCCCGTCTAGTCAAGGCTATGGTTTTTCCAGTAGTCAGGTATG
>NW_011494768.1:3331977-3378691 GCF_000754665.1 Bison bison bison
AAAATCATGGCGTCTGGTCCCATCACTTCATGGCAAATAGATGGGGAAACAGTGGCAACAGTGTCAGACTTTATTTTCTTGGCTCCAAAATCACTGCAGACGGTGACTGCAGCCATGGAATTAAAAAACACATGCTCCTTGAAAGAAAACCTGTGACAAACCTAGACAGCTTATTAAAAAGCAGAGACATCACTTTTCCGACAAAGGTCCATCTAGTCAAAGCTGTGGTTTTTCCAGTAGTCACATATGGATGTGAGAGTTGGACCATAAAAAAGGCTGAGCACCGAAGAATTGATGCTTTTGAACTGTGGTGTTGGACAAGACTCTTGAGACTCCCTTGGACTGCAAGGAGATTCAACTAGTCCATCCTAAAGGAAATCAGTCCTGAATATTCATCAGTAGGATTGAAGCTGAAGCTCCAATACTTTGGCCACATGATGCAAAGAACTGACTCATTAGAAAAGCCCTGATGCTGGGAAAGATTGAACGCAGGAGGAAAAGGGGATGACAGAGGATGAAATGGTTGGATGGCATCACTGACTTAATGGATATGAGTTTGAACAAGCTTCAGGAGTTGGTGATGGACAGGGAGGCCTGGTGTGCTGCAGTCCATGGGGCTGCAAAGAGTTGAACACGACTGAGCGACTGAACTGAAATGAACTGAAAATCATCATAAACCAATGAGATAGCTATTCTCTCAGCCTTAAATTTTGTGTGTGAGGAAACTGAGGCTCAGAGCAGTTCAGGTGTCTTCCTAAGGCCTCTGGTGGGACACAGAGTGAGTGACAGCTGAAATTTGAGCCCAGCCCTCCCAGGACTTCAGCACTAGCGCTCTCCTTACTTCTAATGTTCAGCCTCTAAGTTCACACATGATAATTGGTTGATAGACTGGATTGTCTTCCTGGGTGATTTCTTACTCACAAATAACCAGATTGATGCCTCTTTCTTCTCCCAATAAGTGGTGCTATGCATTCGTATAATTCGTTAAAAATATGAACAAAGTGATAGCCACACTGTGACACCATGAGAGAAGGCTCTAGCTGTCTAGCGTCAGGGTTATTTCCGTGTGAGTTCTGAATGAAGCAGGTTAGGACTGCTGATCTCACAGTAAAGGCATTCACCTCCTGGAGGTTTAGGATGGGCACGGCTCAGTCGAGCCAACTGGGGTCTGATTCAGTCACAGAGTCAGTGACTCTGACCAGTCACCAGACAGTCTGGTTTGATCAGTGTCTTCTAGTAACTCTAGCTAATATCTCTCTTTGGCTCATCCCTGATCATGTTCATCTTACTCAAAAGCAAAGAGTGACATTGCAGCTTGAAGACTTCTCTCTTTCAAACTTCAGTGAGTGTGGACTTGCCCTTCAACTCACTTCCTGTATAAAGGCTTAAGACAAGTTAGTGCCTGCAATAGAATGATTATTATATCTGTCTTGAAAGGTTCTTAAGGCTACTCAAACATATAAATTAGTAAATGTTTCACTTTGACCAAAGAAGTTGGTTTTTGAAAGAATTAGTGAAGTCTGATTCCTAAAATTCACATACACTTTTAAAATTCAAAGACTCTTTTATTTTCTTTTTTCATATGTATTAGTGTATATAGGTCAGTCCCTAGCTCCTAATTCATCCTCCCTCCCGCTTCCCTCTACTTGGCGTCTATAGGTTTGTTCTCCATGTCTATGTCTCTATTTCTGCCTTGCAAACAGGTTTTCAGAACCTGCTGTACAGCAGACAGGGAACTCTACTTAATGCTCTGTGGTGTCATAAATGGGAAGGAAATAAAAAAAGAGAGGCTCATGCACACACACATATAGCCAATTCACTTTGCTGTACAGCAGAAACTAATACAACATTGTAAAGCAATATACCCCAATTAAAACAGGAGACAAAAAAATAAATAATTAAAAAAAAACTTATTTCCTAACACCCACTAATGATTTTCATCTTGGGAAATATATACTATTGTTTCTATAAAACTAGGTTTCAGAAAGAAGTATAAAGCGAACTGCTTCATACGTTTCCTTTCCCTCCACTCAGCCTACATTTGTGTGTTTGTGCAGATGCTCTAACTGTGTCCCATGACACACCCAGGACAGGTGTGAGGGGCCCCCAGGGAGGTGACAGCAGGGAAAAGCTGGAGCACCTTCAGGCTCTTCAGTCCTTACACGCTTCCCCAGGGCCACCCTGCTTGAGCCTGTTTGATATTTGGAGTTCCACTTCAACTTTTATTTGAAAAAAGAATTCCACGGCTTGCATGAGTCTGGGAGTCACTCAAGTAGAGAGGGCTGAGAGAAAGCAATTTGTTTCTAGTCATGGATGACTTGAAGGGAGTGGGGTAGGTTGCACCTCACGACCTTTGCACAGTTGAGTTTCAATTATCCACCCCCCCTCGCAAAGGTATGAAATCTCAACATCCAACATATTCATATCCATCTGTCAATTCAAAAATGCACTCCAATCAAATATCTATTACTTGAACAAATATATTTTGGATGGCCGCTAAGTGATTTTGCCCATGAAAACAAATCCCAAAAAGGTCATTATCCCAAATAATATGGGTGTGCAATCTTTGTCATAAATTAGAGGATTAACATTGATAATTTGTCATTGTTGTTCAGTTGCTAAGTCATGTCTGACTCTTTGTGACCCCATGGACTATAGCCTGCCAGACTCTTCTCTGTCCATGGGATTTCCCAGGCAAGAATACTGAACTGGGTTGCCATTTCCTTCTCCAGGGGATTTTCCCTGACCCAGGGTTGGAACCCACATCTCCTGCACTGGCAGGTGGATTCTTTACCACTGAGCCACCTGGGAAGCAGGCAATATCAATAATAACTAATGATTAATTTTGTTAGGAGCCACAATGATCTACAGTCCCTAGATATATAACAATCGATAAGTAGCATGGAAAGCTACACAGTCAATAAACATTGTGGTCTTTACCATTAGTTTATAGTCCATACTGATTGAATATATATATATATATATATAATGATAATAGTATCTAATTTTTATTGGGAACTTGGCATGTGTCAGGCACTGTCTTAACCACGAATTAACTACATGAATTAACTTATGTCACAGCAACCCCACAATCTCAATGTTAAAATATGCATAAAAGGAAGCACAGAGAGGCGACGTGACTTGCTTGATGTCACACAGCTAGTTAGTGATATATGAAGAGCTAAAACATCAAGTCCATGCATTACTCTATCTAGTCTAAAATCACACACAGTCAAACAGAATCACTTTTTGGACTGCATCAGGACTTTATACTAAAAGTGGGCTTTGTACACAAGAACTGTCTGCTTACAAGTACTGACACTTGGAAAGGAAAAATTAGCATCACTGTTCCTTATTTGGGGGACTTTAAACAAAATAAAAATGACGTTATTCAGGAACTTAGACTAGGACCTGTTTCGCACAGGTGAATGCTCACATATTTTGGACAAACATGACTGGCTCTATATTTAACATGTTGATGTTAAGAAAAACCTTGTGCAAAACAGAAATCATTGCTCCACACACTCACACATCAATATCTACAGACTCATCATTGGGATCAAGAAGTTACTCATCATAAGACATCAAAAGAAAATTTTAAATCATTGTAGTATTTATTGCCTTTATAGCAGTTGCTTTTATAGTCATTTTCTCATTTAATTTTCTCAGCAGTTTTGAGGAATCCTTGTATTGACCTCACTTCACAGAAGAGGTTAAATAGTTTGTCCATAGTCCTGGAGCTAGAAAGTGGCTGAGCTGAGTTTCAACTCACACCCCAGAGATCCCAAAGTCCCAGAATACAGTTTTTGCCCCCTTCTCTTTAGTGGTGGAAGACAGCAGACCACCCAACCTTTCATGTTTGTAAATTGCATTTTCTCACCCACTTGGGGGTTGACTGTTTCAGTGGCTTTTACATCCATGGGAAGAGGGAAAGAAAGTTTTAGGCTGACAATGTCTTCCTTTTTTCCTGTTTTCTGACAAGTTTGGTCTTTGTAACCCTTAGCAAGGAGACAGACTTCCTTTTTTTGCACTTCTTACCTAGAATTCTCCTTAATAACCGTCTCCCAATCAAATCCTCATCAATCTGGTTCATTTGTTGAAGTTTCAGCACCTCTGGGGCCTTTCCTGGTCCCTCCACATCGCATCAACCACTCCTTATGGCCCATTCCCTTCAATATATCAATCTGTTTCTGTGTAATACCACAGCAGCTCATTTTTGTTGAACTTTTTGGCCCCTGGCCTGGGAGCAGTGTGGAAGTTGAGACTGTTTGGTCCATTGTTTCTCTGTTTCTAATGTAGACTGGGTGCCCTGAACACAATTGCAGATTAAATGAGTGAGTTTTTACATAAAAGGGAATATGTGATATATGGCTTTTCTACTTGCATGGCTGAACTGCGTCTGATGTATAGCAAGTGTTCAAAATGTTTGCTAAGTGAATCAGTTCAGCAGATTAGCAGTTTCAGCTAGAATCCTAAGAAAGAGTAGTTTTATGGAAACCTGTAAGCTTAAGTATCCTGAAAATGAACATATTTCTCTTAAAGTAGGTTTAAGAAACTAAATGCCCTTCATTCTGGAGGGAACAGATATTTTAATTTGTGCCTTAAGAGGAATCAAATGTTCTTTGGACCATTTCCCCTTTTAAAGCCAACGCACTCACTTACAACTGTTGTCTATCAGTTACTTGGATGTGAAATTAAGCTTGGAGCCATATTCTAAATCTTCTGGATTCTATTTTATGTTAAAAAAATTTTTGAACATGTTCAACCTCCTAGGTTGCTGGAGGCTGCCTATGATGAGACAGCCATGTGGGCCAAGGGCAAATACATCTATTCAGCTGTTGAGAATGCAACATAGACACTAACCAGCCATGGAAAGACAGATATCCTCTACAGGAAACATTGTCTCCTTTTTTAATAGAATAAGTCATCCTTCACACTCTCTCTAACAAAGTAATATTTGTAACAAAGTACTATTTGCTACAGTGTTACTTCTGTTTTAAGAGATGTTTTTTGGCCTTGAGGCATGTGGAATCTTAGCTACAGAAAAAGGGATCCAACCCATATCCTCTACATGGGGAGGTGAAGTCTAATCCACTAGATCTCTAGGGAAGTTCTTCTCTCTACTGAGTATAAACACAAAGTCAGAAGAAAGAAAATAAAAAGCTCTGAGTCTTTGATTCCAGAGCCTTGGAATGATGAACCTGCAGGTTTCTGCCACTGATTCCCACACGGCTAAGAGTTCTAATGGATCCAAGTCACTCCCCACTGACAGCTTGTCTGCAGTCACTTCAACCACCAGCTCCAATCTACCAACTCGACTTTCAGATCAAATGCTTGGCATACAATAGGAATTCACCAAATGTTTGCTGAAAGGAGGAAGGGAGGAGGAGAATGCAGTTAATGGTGGAACCCTGTGTCTGTGCATGCGTGTGTAGTCCTGCGTGTGCACTCACAGTCACCTTCTCTGACATCAGAGTGAACCCTAATATAGACCAAGAGGTGAGGCCGGCCTGAAGTCTAGTCCAAGCAAGGGAGACTGTGATTTATTTCCCTATCAATACTTGGCAAACATTATCTCTTATAGTTTCCCTGCTGCTGATCGGCAGAGCTCTGAAGGGAGGCATGGGGACCAGGGACCCCCAGCCCCGACCTGTTCATCCTGTACTTTGATGAGGATCCCAGCCTCTAGCCCTAGGAAAATGCTGACATCATCCTGGTGATATGATAAGTCTCTCCAAGACCTGGTGTTTCTGGACCAGCTGAGTTTCAATTGCAGGGTGATGTTCTCCTGTTGGGCTTCTCTGGGAACAAATTGTAAGTCATTTCCCCAGATGCCATCTCTTGCTGGAATTCACACAGAGTCAGAAGAAAAAAGTCTAAATGAATTCCACTGGTCCTGGTGTCAAGCTCCTAAGCCCCTTGGGGGCTTCTGCACCACACCTCACATCCCCCTCCTTCTGCACCTGGCAATGTACATCACTCTTCAAAGCTGGTTGGGGCAATTTTATTTGTTCTTAGTGAGCTAAACAAAAACATACCTAGGCTGAGTGTTTGTTTATAAACAGAAAGCTGTGCTGCATGAATGCCAAATTTTTGCTAATGATAGTTTCTTCTAAATATAACATTCTGGGTGGGAGAATAAAACCCCACCTTGGCTCAGGTGGTAAAGCATCTGCCTGCAATGTGAGAGACCTGGGTTCGATCCCTGGGTCAGGAAGATCCCTTGGAGAAGAAAATGACAACCCACTCCAGTATTCTTACCTGGAAAATCCCATGGATGGAGGAGCCTGGTAGGGTACAGTCCACAGGGTTGCAAAGAGTTGGACACGACTGAGCGACTTCACTTTCTTTCTTTCTCCCTCAATAAATAAATAAAATAAAAAATAAAACAAACAAACAAACAAACCAAAAGAAAAAAAAAGAAAAGAAAAATTTAAGGAGCAGCACTGTTGCTGACCCTTTTTGTGGTCCTGTGAGTGAAAATCGTTCAATGTCTGACTCTTTGTGACCCTATGGACTATACTATACAGTCCATGGAATTCTCCAGGCCAGAATACTGGAATGTGTAGCCTTTCCCTTCTCCAAGGGATCTACCCAACTCAGGGATCAAATCCAGGTCTTCCACTTTGCAGGCAGATTCTTTACCAGCTGAGCCACAAGGGAAGCTCAAGAATACTAGAGTGGGTAGCCTGTCCCTTCTCCAGGGGAATCTTTCCCACCCAGGGATCAAACTGGGGCCTCCTGCATTGCAGGCGGATTCTTTACCAGCTGAGCTATCAGGGAAGCTCTTTTGTGGTCCTGGCTCTAAGCTATGGAAAAACCTTCTGAGGGATAAATGGTTGAAACAAGAAAGTATTTTTTCAGTTACATTTTCTGTAGGAATTATATTTTAATTTTATTTTTCTCATGGCTTTGGTTGCCATGGTACCTTATGAACATCAGCTAGACCTGGAGTTTTAGGTTTCCCCTACTCATTCAACTGATGGGAAACTAAAAAGGACATGAGGGTTTGAGTCCCTTTCCTAACACCACACGGTGGCTGGGTGCAGAGCCCGAGTGGATCTTCCCTGGTGCTTTTTAGAAATGCTTTGGGAGAGCATGGCCAGGAAGAAGAGGTGCCTTATCATATATATATATATATGTATATATATATATACATACATACACACACACACATATATATATATTCTTTTTCAGATTCTTTTCCATTATAGGTTATTAGAACATACTGAATATAGACCTCTGTGCCATGTAGTAGGTCCTTGTTGTTTAGCTATTTTATGTATAATAAATGTGTGTATGTTAATCCCAAACTCTTATTTATCTCCCCCATCACCTTTAGTAACCATAAGTTTGTTTTCTATGCTTGTGAGTCTGTTTCTATTTTATAAATAAGTTCATTTGTATCATTTTTAAGATTCCACGTATAAGTGATATCATAGGATTTTGTCCATCTCTGTCTTACTTCACTTAGTATGCTAATCTCTAGGTCCATTCATGTTGCTGCACGTGGCATTATTCCATTCTTTTTTATGACTGAGTAGCATTACAAGGTACATATACCACATCTTTTTCCATCCATCTGTTGATGGACATTTAGGTTGCTTCCATGTCTTGTTTATTGTAAACAGTGGGGCTGCTGTGAATATTAGGGTGCTTGCATCTTTTTGAATTAGAGAATTAGAGTTTTCACTGAATATATGCCCAGGAGTGGGATTTTAGGATCATATGGTAACTCTAATTTTAGTCACTTTTTTAAAAAACAAAATTGAATTTTTTTTTTTAAGCTTTTATCTTGCATGAAGTACAGTTGATTAACAAACTTATCATAGTTTCAGGTGAACAGCGAAGTGACTCAGCCACACATATACATGTATCCATTCTCCCCCAAACCCCTCCCATTCAAACTGCCACGTAATGCTGAGCAGAGTTCCACGTGCTATACAGTAGGTCCCTGTGTTATCCATTTTAAATATAGTAGTGTGTACATGCCCATCCCGAAGCCTCTAACTATCTCTTCTCTCCATCTTCTCCCCCACCCCCAGCTGGCAGCCATAAACTTCTCATAAAGTCTGTGAGTCTGTTTCTGTTTTGTAAGCAAGTTCATTTGTATCATTTCTTTTTAGATTCCACACATAGGGAATGCCATATGATATTTCTCCTTCTCTGTCTGACTTACTTCACTCAGTATGACTCTCTTTAATCCATCCATGTTGCTGCAAATGGCATTATTTCGTTCTTTTTTATGACTGAGTAATATTCCATTGTGTATATGTACCGCATCTTCTCTATTTCACTGTAAAATGAAAAGTGGAAATGTTAGCTGCTCAGGTGTGTCTGACTCTTTGTGACCCCATGGACTATATAGCCTGTCAGGCTCCTCTGTCCATAGAATTCTCTAGGCAATCTGTGCTTGGCTAAACTGTTTCAGTGATGTCCGACTCTTTGCAACACTATAAACTGTGTCTCGCCAGGCATCGCTGTCTATGGGATTCTTCAGGCAAGAAAACTGGAGTGAGTTGTATTCCCTTCTCCAGAAGTTCTTACCAACTCAGGGATTGAACCTGGCCTCTTGCATTGCACTGCAGGGAGATTCTTTACCATCTGAGCCACCAGGGTCATTGCAAACAGTATTGTGATGAACACTGGGGTCCATGTCTGTTTTTGGATTATGTATTTCTCCAGATAAATGCCCAGGAGTGGGATTGCTGGGTCATGTGGTATTTCAATGTTTAGTTTTTTAAGGAACCTCCATACTGTTTTCCACAGTGGCTGCACCAATTTCCATTCCCATCAACAGTGTAGGAGGGTTCCTTTTCCTCCACATCCTCTCCAGCATTTATTATTTATAGACTTTAATGATGGTCATTTTGACACGTGTGAGGTCAGTGACACCCCATTGCAGTTTTGATTTGCATTTCTCTAGTAATTAGTGATATTGAACGTCTTGCAAATGGTGCTACTGAGAAGAGATTAATTTTCAAAATATACAAACATCTCATACAGTTTACTATTAAAAAACCCCAAACAACTCAGTCCAAAGTGTGCAGGAGACCTAAATAGACATTTCTCCAAAGAAGTCATACAGATGGCCAACAGGCACATGAGAAAGAGGCTCAATATCCACTTCAGTCTTGAAAGAGATGGGAGAGTATAGGAGGGGCCTGGGTGTGGCCTCTGGGGTCACTGCTGCCTCAGTCACTGCCCCAGAGATTCCCCAAACTGTTTCTGTCCTCCATAGGGTATGGCCAGAGTTAAACTTTCCCACTTAGGTTCGTAAAAATATAAGTGCATTCAAAAATGTAAGTGCATTCATGCTCTTCAGCTTGAAACCATAAGAAGCAGGAGAAGGCAGGAGAAGATTGTGGAACTTGAAGCATTCAGGGAAAAAAAAAAAAAAAAAACTGCAGCCAAAGCACGAAACACAAGGCCCTGTAACACTGCCCTTTTAAAGGATCTGGCCACCCTTATAGTAACATGGGAGTCCTTCTTGCAGTTCTTGAAGCTCCAAAGACCCCTTTGAAATTCTGCTCCTCACCTCCCATCACACTTAAACTGCTTCACCAGTATCTATCTCGTGTATTGTGTATAAGCTCTGGGCAGGAAGGGAGCATGTTTTTCTCATTCACAGCATTAGCCCGAGGGCTGAGCAGAGTTCCTGACATCCAGCAGGTGAGCAGTCACTGTTCGTTGGATGAGTGGACAGGATCGGATGACTTCTCCAGTTGACTGCATTCGTGGACAAATGCCTGCAGTCATGAGCTTGGGGGAAAGCTCAGATTCTGCCTGGGGCCAGACCACAGTTTTCTGGAAAGGAACTCAGAGATTTTGCTGGCTGACTCTGTGTCCTCGATCACACAGGGTGTACACAGTTCAGCATGCTCAGAAGGAACAAGGAAGCTGGAGTTTCTTTCCGGTTGATTTATCTAACTACTCAAGGCAGAAATGGCCTCACCGGGCCTGGTCTCCACCAGGTGTAACTGGGTGAAAATTGGCCTCATTTCTTTGCTTTTTGTAGGACAGAGTTTTGTCTAGTCTCCATCTTGGGTGTTTATGTTGGGGTTGGTTGAGGTCAGGTAATACTGCTCCCCAGAGAGTCGAAGAGCAGCTGCTGTAAATCATTGAACAGGCCAGTGACAGCCCTTCACCTCTGTCCGTGGACCCCTCTGCTCAGACAGGCGTTGTCATCCACTTTGGGTGGTCCTGGGGAAGCAGAAGCTGGCCTATGGCAGCCGGGATCCATTAGATGGCTGTATTGCATTTCTTTCTATGAACAGAGGTTTCTCCTCCCAGTGCAGATGCAGAGTGCTGTGTCTCCCTGGGAGAGAGGCAGCTTCCCCAAAACCAGGGAAACCAGGGAGAAGCTTTCCATCAGATCTACACGGAGCACTGTGGTTCTGGTTTCCTCACACTTCTCCGGCAGTCAGTGTGAAGATGTGCTGGAACTTTCCTCCGGAACACAGCTGTGGTCTCTTGGCTTCCAGACCGCATGGAGACAGTGAGGGCTGATGCAGAGATGCTGGGCTAGCTGTCAGGAGAGACCTGGTTTTGTCCTCCCTCTTACATGACCTGGAGGCAGGGAGGCTGTGGTGCATGCGTGCCCACGCTTCCCCTCCTCTCTCCACCCTTGTCCTGGCTCATGGGTGTGGGGTATCCTTCCAGGGGTTCTGGACTTGCCCAGATGGCTGCGTTTGGCCAATGGATGGTGGCCATGGCAGGATGCTAGTTAAAAGCTGAGGGTCTAAGTGTTCTCACTGCCCACTGCCCTTCTACTTTGGTCAGCCATGAGAAGATCTTTCCCTGGGCAGTTTCTAGAATCCCCAGAAGGACACATCTCACAGGATAACTGGTCAACCTGCACACTTGTGAGCAAGAAACAAGTGTTTGCTGTTGCAAGCCATTGAGCCTTGGGGTTATTTGGGCATTATTGCAGCGACATCTGGTTAACGTAAAGGCTTTCAAGTTCCCTAATTTTGGGGGTGGGGAGTGGAGGGGTCTGAGGTATGATTTGTGTAAATACCATAAACAGATATTACTATTCTTATTGTATTTAATGGACTCTGACACTCATGTATTAGGGACATGGGAACTCAAGTCATTTCCACCCCAAAAAAGCTACTGATCATTTTCTATCCCTCTAGCAAGCCCCATCATGTCCCTTTCCAGAAATTCTGTCCTCACACTAGGAGCAACCCTTTTCTGGGTTCTAGCCCTACACTTCATTTTCACCTGTTCCTGGATTCCGTGCAGTATGGTCTCTTAGTGCCTGGCTTCTTCTGAGCAACATAGTGTCTTTAAAGGAGTCATCCACGTGGTATGAATACAGTTTGTTCTTTTTTATTGCTTTCTAGTATCTCATTATATGAGTGCACCACAATATACTACAATTTGTTTCTACATTTCCCTGGTGACAGATAATCGGGTTGATTCTGGATTTGCACTATGGTAAATAAAGCTGCTTTGTGTGAACACTGGTTTTCATTTCTCCTGTTAAATGGCCGGAATTTCTGGGATATAGGGCAAACTGCTCTCCAAATTGGTTAAGCCCTCTTACCTTCGATTAACAATGTATTGTATCATAGTTTCAATGCCTTTACATGCTTGGTGACATGGCATTTCCGATCTTTTTAATTTCAGATCTTCCAGTAGATGTGTAATGGCATCGCACCACGGTTTTATTTTTCATTTCCCTGGTGACTAATGGGAGGGAATATCTTTTCCTCTTCTCATTGTCCATTACAGTATTTTCTTTGATGTGTCTGTTTAAGTCCTTTGCCCAGTTTTTACACTGGATTTTTTTTGGCGGGGGGTCTCATTATTGAGTTGTAAGAGTTCTTTGTATCTTCTAGATACAAGTTCTTTATCACTTATGTGTGTTGCAAATATTTGCCTCTAGATTGTTCTATCAATAACTGAGCTGATGTTGACATCTCTTATTGTGAATTTGACTATTCCTTCAGTTATGGCTTCCCTGGTGGCTCAGAGGGTAACGCGTCTGCCTGCAATGCAGGAGACTTGGGTTCGATCCCTGGGTCAGGAAGATCCCCTGGAAAAGGAAATGGCAACCCACTCCAGGATTCTTGCCTGGAAAATCCCATGGACAGAGAAGCCTGGTAGACAACAGTCCATGGGATCGCAAAGAGTCGGACATGACTGAGCAACTTCACTTTCACTTTCAGTTATGTTAGTTTTCGCTTCATGTGTTTGGAAGTTCTGTGATTTAACATTTCCCCTATTTAGGATTACTTCTGTGTTCTAGATAAGTTTCTTTTACGATTATCTTTATCCCTTTTAAAATATAACATTCTTTGTTTATTTCTGGCCGTGCTGGGTCTTCACTGCTTTGGGTGGGCTTTCCCTAGCTGCGGTGTGTGTGTGCTCTCTGAGGGGGTGCACAGGCACTACACTCATGGGCGCACAGCCCTGGTAGTTGTGACTCATGGGCTCTAGAGCGCAGGCTCGGTGGCTGTGCCCATGTGTTCAGTTGCCCTGTGGCATGAGGAGTCTTCCTGGACCAGGAATCGAACCAATGTCCCCTGCATTGGCAGGTGGATTCTTACCTCTTGTGCAACCAGGGAAGTCCAGTCCTTCTTTATCTCTTAAAACAGTTTCTGTCTTGACATTTACCTCATCTGATATTAATACAGCCAAGACTCCAGCTTCTCTTTGTATACTGTTATATGTTAGATCAATTCCCTTCCTTTTACTTTCAACCAATTTGTGTTTTTATTTGAAAAAGACATCTCTGTAGGCAACAAATAGTTGGGTCTTCCTTCATTTTCTTAGATACTATCTTTCAATTCCCATTTTGTTGTTATTGTATACTTAGATATAATTGTCACGGTGGTGGGTTTATGGCTATCATTTGCTATTTTTAGTTTCTATTTGCCTCACTTGTCCATCTGTCCTGTGTAAGAATTTGTAACATCAGAGTTAAATTTACTTCCCTCCGGCCCTCTATGCTCTAGTCATTTCTTTCTACCATTGTCAACCACAAATTGACACTTGCCATTGGCACTTGCCATCTACTTCTACAAAGATTAAATTATGTGTTGCTGCAGCTGCTGACTTTCAGTACACTCTGAAAGGAGTTCAGGCTGGAAAGCAGAAATGAGGTACTCTGTGCTTTGGGAAAAACTGGCAGAACAGGTCTTCAGATCATTAGATATTTTCAGAAGCTGATTTTGTGAGCCCAATTCTTGTATCCCCTTATATTTACAAGAGCACTAAAATCTTTCATGTTGACTATTGCTGCCCCTTGTGACTAGCAGAAACAAAAATACATGCTTGATTGCATGTACTCTCCCTTCACCAAAATCACTTATATACGGACCGTCCCCCCTACCTCTGTGGAGCAGTTTCTCAGAGCTATTGGAATGCTGTCTTCTGGGCTGCAGTCCTCATTTTGCCCCAAATAAAGCTTAACTTGCAACTCTCATGTTGTGCATTCCTTTTAATTGGCACTATGTTATGTTATAAACCCTACAAAATACTCTCATTATTTTGTCTCAATCAATACTCCTTTAAAGAAATGTAGTATAATATGATTGGAGAAGGAAATGGCAATCCACTCTAGTATTCTGGCCAGGAGAATTCCACGGACAGAGGAGCCTGGCAGGCTACAGCCCATGGGATCGCTAAGAGTCAGACATGACTGCAGGGACTAAGCATGCACACAGCATAGTATGATCATTTTAAAAGAGTTCTATTTTTACCCACAAGTTTCTCCTTTCTGGTATTCTTCCTCTGTGATCCCAGTTTCCACCTGGTATTTTCCTTGGTCTACGAATCACCTTTGAGCTTCTCTTGCAGCACAGGTCCTGTCCTAAAGAGGAGTCTCCTCCTTCACCCTCCACTGGGGCTGGGCAGCCTCGACTCTCTTTTTCTCCCAGAAAGATGGCTATTTTCTACATCTTAGTTCATTTAGGCTTCTTTGTGTCCTTCATTCTCTGACAGGTTTGAAAAAATGATTTTAGAGCTTTTCCTGTTTGCCTTCTTAAGTAGGGTGGAAGGAACAGTGTCTTGCAATTTTCTTAATCTGCAATAGAAGTCCAAAATTTAGTTTGTTCATTTTAAAATGAAAAGTTCAAACTCTTGTCCATTTATTTGACCAATAAATGTTTCTGTGCAGTCCTTCCAGAAGCTTGGCATGCAAATGATAGAGGAGCATGAAACTTTCCTTTTAGTCACTTCTTAGAATAAACTTTTACATCTTTAATATGACCCTGCACATCCCATCTTTATATGCTGTTTGTACCTTGCACTTCTCTATCTTGAGGCTCGATAATTCTTGAGACTTTTATTATTTGTATTTCTGATTCATTTCCAGCCGTGTCAAGGAATGGCCCATTCATTTTGAAATGGTCGATGTGTGCTTTCATGCACATTCTCACCACCCTCCCTCTTACCTGGAAATGCCTTTTCCTTCTGTATGTGTATTCAATAACCATTCTCCTTTTTCTTCTCTTGATGGCTCCCTAAGTCATCTCTTTCCTCCATACTCCATGCCTAGGTCCTAAAAGGTCCATTGTTGGATATGTGTTTAAATATTTTTGGTTTATGCCTCACTGTTCAACTGTTTCCAAATTTGTTTATTTGTTTTTTAAATATTTATTTATTTGGCTGCCTTGGGTCTTCGTTTTGACATGCCAGATCTTTGATCTTAGTTGCAGCATGCAGGATCTTTTATCTGTGGCATGTGAACTCTTAGTTGCAGATTGTGGGACCTAGTTTATTGACCAGAGATTGAACTGGGGCTCCCTGTGTTGGGAGGGTGGAATCTGAGCCACCTGATCACCAGACCCCCACGTTTGAATTAAGAAAGTGAATTCTAGGATAATTAACCCTACTGCTTGATTGCCCAGTACTTATACTGCTGCTGCTGCTGCTACTTAGTCACTTCAGTCATGTCCAACCCTATGGACTGTAGCCCATGAGGCTCCTCTGTCCATGGGATTCTCCAGGCAAGAGTACTGGAGTGGGTTGTATGCCCTTCTCCAGGGGATCTTCCTGACCCACGGATTGAAGCCAGGTCTCTTGCATTTCAGGCAGATTCTTTACTGCTGAGTCACCAGGGAATTGATTGATTGGCCAGTACCTGTACATTACTAACTATTTTGTCAATCACTTCAACAGGATTATCTGTATTTTGCATGGTACTTAGTTCTTAGTACAGGCTCAGTACATATTTGTTAAATAAATTAAGGTTCTCCAGGATGGTTGAATAGTTTGCTACAGGTTTTCCGGCTTCTAGGCCCTGTTCTGGGGCTTCCTTTATAGCTCAGTCAGTAAAGAATCTGCCTGCAATGCAGGGGACCTGGGTTCGATTCCTGGATCAGGAAGATCCCCTGGAGAAAGAAATGGCAACCTACACCAGTATTCTTGCCTGAAGAATCCCCATGGACAGAGGAGCCTGGCAGGCTACAGTCCATGGGGTTTCAAGAGTCAGATACAACTGAGCAACTAAACCACCACTACCACCAGGCCCTGTTCTATACTCTAGGACTCAAAGGAAAATGATGCACTACCTCTGGCCTTAATTGGGATCCATACATTATGTTCAGCAGCTATATCCTCCCACCCCACCATTTTGTTTTGGCCACTGCTGCACACAGGTGTATCCTAAGGGCACGTCCTATATACCCCACATCTTCTGGTTTTTGCATCATTGCCAATACTCTCTGAATGTATCTTGATCACTGTGGGGAGAGGACTTGGATAGTAAATACTCTTTTTTCTCCAAGCAGACTATTCCAGGTACATTTAAGACAGTCCGTCAGAGGGCCTTGAGACAGGCTTGGACCTGTGACCCTTGGCTGCAGTGCTTGGACCTGGACAAATGTCTCCTTGAGCAGCAGATGCAAAGAAACCATCAGGGACTAAAAATAACTGTGTGCATTTAGTTGGGGAAAAGTATGAATGGTAAGATATAAAAAGACCAAAAACTCAACTGCCACTTCTGATGAACCAAGAGCAAAGGTAGGATGCCGAACATTCTCCCTGCACATAGCACCACCAACGGGGTGGGCAGCCCTCCAGCTCAACCTCTGGACCCATCCTGCACTCACCCCATTTCAGAGACCAGCTCAACCTCCAGCAGGGAGCAGACAAGGGATGCCTGTTACTTGTTTTCCCTCCCTTGTGCTGCAGCATGAGTCCCAGTAAAGCCTTACCTGAATTTCTCATCTGTCCTCTTGTCTATTTCTATTGATTAGAGAGTCCAAGAACCTGGATCCTTAACAGTCCCAGTGGATGGAACCCAGCTGCCTACGGGGCTGAGCAGTTCAACAGTTGCTTCTTGGATTGCCTTTGCCGTCTCTCATCCTTCTCAGTGCCCACTCTGGTTCTTTAGGGAATCATGTCTCGAAGTAAATTCTCTGAGGGCAAGCCTTGTCTCTCCTTTTTGGGAGATCCAGAAGACAACCTATAAACAATTATTCACAGTATAATGTAGTCAGTGTGTTAACAATTACCAGGGTCATGAAAAACAGGGGAAGACTGAGGGCAGGAGGTGAAGGGGATGACAGAGGATGAGATGGTTGTATGGCATCACTGACTCAATGGACATGAGTTTGAGTAAACTCTAGGAGATGGTGAAGGACAGGGAAGGCTTCAGTCCTTCTGCCTTCTGCCACCCTCTGGCATGCTGCCTCCATGGGATCACAAAGAATCAGACCCAATTTAGTGCCTAACAACAACTTCACAGAAAAATTACATTTGAATCAGTTTTTAGGATGAGTAGAAGTAAGGCAGGCAGATAAGAGGGTAAAGGCATTCTGTGCTTAGGGAACAGTGGAGAAAAGGAAGGAGGGTAGACAGCTTCCAAGGTGGCCCCCAGGGTGTTCCCACCTCCTGGTGTTCACACTCTCCTGTAGCCCCTCCTCCCGCTTTGTACCAGGACTGAGCTGTGTGACCCATAGGATATGACAGAGTTGATGGTATGTTTCTCCTGGGCGCTAAAAAATTTGAGCTCCCATCTGGACTCTGTCCCTCTTGGGTCATATACAGCTGCTGTGTCATGAGGATCCTTAGGGGGCTGTGGAGTGGCCATGCATTGAGAAACTGAGGTCTCTGGCCATCAGTCAGCAAGAAACTCTCAACAATAACATGAGTGAGCAAGAGTCAGAGCCCTAGTCACGCTTTCAGTCTGTTACCAACCAGGGTTTTTGGCCTTCCTTAAACAACAGAGGGCTTTCCTTGTGGCTCAGCTAGTAAAGAATCTGCCTGCAATGAGGGAGACCTGGGTTTGATTCCTGGGTTGGGAAGATCCCCTGGAGAAGGGAAAGGCTACCCACTCCAGTATCCTGGCCTGGAGAATTCCACGGGGTCGCAAAGAGTAGGACACGACCGAGTGACTTTCACTTTCATTTTCAATCAACAGAAATTCATGCAAGGCTTTACTAGTGCTCCTGCTGCAGCAGGAAGAAGTGAAAATAAGTAACAGGTTCCCTTGCTAGCTCACTCCCCAAGGAGTAGGGGCAAACTGTTTCCTTACAAGGAGTGAGGGTAGGGGTGTGTCCAGGGATCAGGCTTTAGATGATTTGCCCACCCTTTTGGTGGTGTTGGGTGCAAGGGGCATGAGCAGTACCCCGTTTTTGCTCCTGGCTTTTCAGAAGTGGCAATTGGGATTTTGGTCTTTTTGTATACTCTTGTCCATAATTTGCCCCAACTACACATGCACACAGCTCTTTTTAGTCCCATATAATTTGTGGGTATTTTTTGCTGGAAGAGGCATCTGTCTGGTCTGGATGCAAGCCCTGCAACAAAGGATCCCAGGCCCCAGGTCCCGGTTTGTCTCAAGACACATCAGCCAGCTTGACTGCCACCTTGTGAAGACACCAGAGCCAGACCATCCAGCCTAGCTGCTCCTGGGTGGAGATAAGAAGTGTCTGGGATAATCGTGAGAAAAAAATGATGCACCCTGGAATTGCAAGTGGATTTTATTTTTACCTCCTTCTTACTCCAGAAATAATGACTGCATTGTCATAGGGTTAAGTCAGCATTGATGAGATTAAATGCATTGTCTTCGGAGACAGATTCTCACGTTAAGTCCCTCCTCTGGTGTGCACTAACTTTGTGATCTTGGGCAATTTTCTTGACTTTTAAACTTTAACTTTCTCACCTTTAATATGGGATTGATACTCACATTTATCCCATAGAATCGTGAGAGCTAAATAACATGGCACATGAAAAATTATCATATTTCTTACACATGAAAAACACATAGTAAATCTGAGCTGTCATTATACTGACAAAATGGTCTCAACTCCCAAAACTCAATTACAAATATAGGTTACAGAATAAGGTCAGAGCGTTGCTTTTTCATAAATTCAACAGATACTCCCCCCCTTTTTTTTCTTAATCAACTTAGTTCTAGGAATCTAAGAATTTGAAGAAGTGTAAAGGTATATCAATACCTTTAATTAGTAACCACTAACATATTTCCCCAATGTGCTAACAAAAAGGTTGAAAGTAATCAGCCCATGAAAGATTAATTAACTCAATCTTTTGCAGGTCAGAACAGGCTGGGCTGAGCTTCAGAATACTTCATTTGGGGAGAGAACCTTATGCCCGAAAGGAAAAGAGAAAGAAAATTCATTCCTTTTCAACAAACAAACAGAGAAATGGTGTCAAGAAGATTGACTGACAGCTCAACTTCTTTCCCATTTTTTTCCTCAAGACCTTTCCACTCCGAAAGTGGACTTGGTGCCAGGAATGCTGCTAAGAGAATAGGATCTGAGTAAGGAAATGGCGAAGTCAGTGTCTCCCAGGGCAGGATTCTGGGCAGTAAAGCAGAGGGGAGAGCTAGTCAGTACCCTGAGGCCAGCTGATGGTCAGCTTGCATTAGCTGTTAGAGGAAGTTTCTCTGAAGGGTCCTTCCCTCTCCATCTCCATCACTTCCTATCTCTACCACCTCCTCTGATCACCCTAGAAATTCTGTCTGCAGGGATCTTTTCTCTCTGTCATTCTTACCTTATGAATTGTAGTCATTGGACTTTGCTCCTGGGGACATTTGTGCATAAGTTCCCTCCATCCTCTTGATAGAAGCACCAGGGAACAGTTGGGGCAAACGTTTGTCCTCATGTCAGTCAACTTCTCAGAACACAGGAAATCATCCTTGAGTTGGGCTTATTATCAGGTGCATGTTAGGGGGCTTTACAGCCTGAAGGGCAAGGCAGGGACAGCAGCAACGTGAGCCCAAGTGAAATGTACAGCCTCTAGGAAAGTAGACTGACATCTGCAGTTAGGATGAATTTCAATTAATCCTTCTGACATTGTGTGTGTTAGTCATTCAGTCATGTCCGACTCTTTGCAAGTCCAAGGCTGTAGCCCACCAGGCTCCTCTGTCCATGGAATTCTCCGCAAGAATCCTGGAGTGGGTTGACATGCCCTTCTCCAAGGGATCTTCCCAACCCAGAGATCGAACCCAGATGATCTACATTACCGGCAGATTCTTTACTGTTTGAGCTACCTGGGAAGCCCTATGGACCAATTTAAGGAAAGTATTTCCCCTTTCCTCATTTTTAAGCACAACACTTATAACCTGGGCTTCTTTGTGTCAGAATCTTGTGGTTACGTCAGATCAGCCTTACAAGGAAAACCATCAGAGCTGCTTTTTCTTGTCTCCCAACCCAGCTGTGACTCTGTCTTGGGGTTCTCTGATTACCCATAATGCCCGCCGCATCACCAGGATGGCTCAGGCAAAGCATACAGTGGCCTGATGAATGCAAAGTGCTATGATGCAGGGAATGGCCTGTGGCTTCCAGCTTGGGTGAGACAAAATTCGAGATGGTGAGGGCAACTTGAAGAAATGGTACCCTAGCCAGAGTCCAGGACTTGGGATCTGGAAAAACAACAACAAAATGCAGCGAAAGCACTTCCATTTTTCTTTCCTTCTCATCTTTGTATCTCAAGGTAAAATTTTTAAAGTGAGAAGCATCATGGAAAAGTGAGGAACCATTGGAAAGAAAGTAAAGGGGGGCGTTCACAGGTTGATGGGCACTCTGAGGGGGTTTGCGTTCTCTCGAGAAGCAGCACTACCACTGAGAGGATACGTGGATCCTTTCCCTGTGGTCTCATCCAGGAGGGTTGTGCTGTGGTGGGAAGTCATCTCTCAGCGCTGAGAGACAGAGCTGCCCCTGGGCAGGTCTCCTCCTGCACTCTTGGGGTCCGTGCCTGTGTTCTGTGAGGCTGTGGTGGAAATGTCTTGCTTCTTTGTCATATCTGAGTAATCTTAGAAAGGATGATCCTTGAGGTCAAGGAGGTCTGTTTTCACTGATGTCATCTGGTCCACCCACTGACACCATGATACCTGCACTGTCTTATAGGTGACTGCACGGACAGTGTGTCATTTCTGACTGTGCTTTACGGTGACTGTAGCACCCCTGGGACACTGGCAGAGTGCAAATATCAGTGTCCAGACCCTGGAAAGGACTGTCAAGACTTGCCTGTGACACACTGGACTCTTCTGAGCTGCCAGGCCACTCGTGTCCAATGAGGGCATCAGATTAGACCAGCTCCTTTCCCCTTCCCACTCCATCAGTGTTGAGGTTTACATCAGCTCTTTATAAATCTAAATTATATGGAGATGACAGATGCATTTCTATGTCATACCTCAACCTTAGGAAAGAAGCAGCTTCCCTGGTCTTACTTTCTCAAACAGGGGTCATGATCTAAAATTTTCCAACCAGCCTGTCCTACTCAAATCATACCCAGATCATCTTAATTTATGATTTCCATACTGTTGGAAAAATATGAGTGATGTCTATAGAGACTTGAAACAGCCTCAAGCACTTGCTGTAATATATACACAGCTATGGGCCCATAATGCTGGGTTGGCTTAAAAGTTCATTTGGGTTTTTTCATAAGATCTTAAGGAAAAACTTGAAGGAACACTTTGGCCAGTCTAACACAAACATCTGTAAGCAGATTAGAGAAATAAATCATTAACTAAGCAATATAATGGCAATTAGCTTCCACTCATGTAAGAATTTCAATGTGCTGGGCACACATGTTGTGTGCTAAATTTATATTAACTCAACTCTCACAATGACCCTACGAAGTGAGCTTTGTCTTTACAGTTGAGGAAACATGACCCAGGTGGTCAGGCTGTGCTGAATGATACCTCTGGGTTCCTCCAGACATACCCTCCTATCTCTGCAATACCTGGGATTCCGTTGTACTACATCCTTCTTTAGCCAAGTGGAGCACAAAAGGCTTTGTGGTCACATGTTGCTGGGTGTGAGTTCTGACTCCGCTCTGAGCTGTGTGATTTCTGATACATTTCTGAACTTCTCTGAACTTCAGTTCCCTTCTCTGTAGAATGAAGGTCATTCCATTTACCTGTCAAATTGCAAGGGGGGCTAAATGAGACTGTCTGGCACGGTGAAGTTTCCAAAGTAAAGTTACTTCCTTCCTGCCTCGCACCTACTTCTTCACCCTTCCCTCTCCCTTCTCCCATCTGGATCCCTTGGCTTGCTGAGCTGTGCATTGTTTATTTCCTGTGCTTCCCCAGAAAAAGGGTTGTATTCACCCTTTATCTGTAAGCCCTTCATGTGATCTGTTCTCTCTTTTCTACTCACAAGTATTTCCTTTTTGGATCCACCAACTTCATTAGGCTGGGGAGCCCCAATCTTCACAGTCTTTGCAGAACAGCCCATGGGAACCTAATCGTGGGGCTTTGAACATCTTCTCTGTCCCTGCTCAGGACAATCACCTCCCAGAATTCAAGAAACAGTCATATAATAGCATCACAGACAGGAGTCAAAGGAGGTTGTGCGTACTCAGTCCCTCAGTCATGTCCAACTCCTTGCAATCTTAGGGACTGTTGTTCACCAGCTCCTCTGTCCATGGGATTTCCCAGGAAAGAATACTGGAGTGGGTTGCCATTTCTCCCTTTAGGGGAACTTCCTGACCCAGGGATCGAACCTGAGTCTTCTGCATTGGCAGGTGGGTTCTTTACCACTGTGCCACCTGGGAAGCAGAGGAGCTCACTGGATTCTAATTCTATATAAAACAAGCTGGAGTTGTATAATGAAGTTGAACAGATTTATAGCTGCTTTAGAGAGACTGTGACCCCAACTGACAAAAGATGGGAAACTCGGGGAGGTGGCTGCCTCATCAACCTTGCCTTGGAATATAGCCTGGTTTAGGGGCTGATATATTGTTCCCCTTCAAGGTATTTTGAGCTTCTAATTTCTGAATTTTCACTTTTAAGGCATTCACAGAATGTTATACCTAGGAGACTGATGGACTCCTTTGAAACTTAAATAACCCAAAGGAGCCATCCAAATCAGTGGGTAGAATACGCATTCATGCATTTTTAAAAAGGCATATTATATACATCAGAGAGTTGGATGGCTCATTAGGAAGTGTTTGGTGGAGTATGTAATTCAGGATTTAATGTGCTGTCCATGGACTAAGCTTACTGGGGCTGTGCTGAAGCTGTTTTATTTTCCTTTCTTTTCCATAGTAACATCAGAAGTCTAAAGCATTTACACAAAATGACTGACTAATCATTTGCATAGTTTCATTTTTGAAATCTAAGCCTTTTTCAAGTTAGATAAAGACCAGACGTACCTAAAGCCAACATGCCTTCCCTGAAACTTAAATAACCTTGGTAAAACCTTCTCTTCTTTCTTCTTTTGATTTACAGCTAAGCTGAGAGTAAGTTATTTGAACTTTTGTCTTTGGGGGACTTTCTGTGCTTGGAATCTCAGGATTCCTTATAGGAAACATGCTTCATTTGAACTAAACTCTATACGCATGTAGTAATATTTTATTCTTTTGCATTTGACTAGTCTTTCTATTGGAGAAGGCAATGGCACCCCACTCCAGTACTCTTGCCTGGAAAATCCCATGGACAGAGGAGCCTGGAAGGCTGCAGTCCATGGGGTCGCAAAGAGTTGGACAGGACTGAGAGACTTCACTTTCACTTTTCACCTTCATGCATTGGAGAAAGCAATGGCAACCCACTCCAGTGTTCTTGCCTGGAGAATCCCAGGGACGGCGGAGCCTGGTAGGCTGCTGTCTATCGGGTCTCACAGAGTTGGACATGACTGAAGCGACTTAGCAGTAGCAGCAGCAGCAGCCTTTCTATTCTTCAAGATTAAGAAAGAAGAGGCAGGTGGTGAGCAAGATTTAAAGGAAATCAATGTGATGACCAAAGTTTGGGGAACTATATATATTCATGATATGAGAGGAGTAATCAGGTCAAGAGGGATGACACTCAACTCTTTGCATCTTGTGTGGATTCCAAGACCTGTGTTATCCCCCATTCCTGCACATTGTATCTCTTTTCTTCATTTTTTTCCTGCCAAAATTTATGGACATAAAACATATTTCTCATTAGTTGCTGTTTGAATTGGCTACACAGAAATATCCAAATGACTAGTGCATCCATATGGCTATTGAGAGTCTGTGAAATTCCTTTTTTTTTTTTTTCATATTCAAATGCATCACTTTGTTTTCCTTGTAAGGCAGCCATACATTACACACCTTAAGCACGTGACAGTCACGTGATTTCTTCAAGGAGCCCTGGAGCTGCCACAGCTCTCCAGGGGCCTACAGCCCGAGCAGGCCTGAGGAGTCAAATGTTAAAGCTTTCTCCACAGCCACACATTCCTTTGATGTTTGGGTTATTGAACACAAACTCACTGGATCATTTGGTTCGACATAGCCCATTTCTGTCCCTAACAGTGTTAGCTGTGCTTTCTTCTGGATGAACTCTCTGACTCCATCTAGAATAACTTCTTTGTCAGAGTCCCCTTTTGTCTTTGTATAGTCTAAAGTGCAAGAAACACCATTTCAAACCCTGGTTCGGACACCAACTCTCGCACCAACACGTTCAGGCTTATCTTTAGGAAGTTGTTTTATCTGTTTATGGCTGAAGGTGTTTTTACTTTATCCAATGCCATAGATACTGGAGAAATTTTCCATCCTCAATACTGTATTTCCTTCGTCATTCCCCAGGCTACTTTCATTTTGTTTTCAGCGTGAGGGTGGCCTAGGTGGGCTGCGGCCTTCTCTGTGGGCCGCACTAACGAAGTGGGCGTCCCTGCCATCCTGGCCCCCTGGTGCCAGGGGCTGCAGCTCTGTCATCTTTACCGCTTGCCACAGACGCCACGGAAGCAAGCGAAATTCATGTTTTTTTTTTGGGGGGGGCGGTTTGCCTCTGCCTTTTTAATTTTTTTTTTCTGTTTATTTATTTTACTTTACAATATTGTATTGGTTTTGGCATACATGAACATGAATCTGCCACGGGTGTAACACATGTTCCCCATCCTGAGCCCCCCTCCCATCTCCCTCCCCATACCATCCCTCTGGGTCATCCCAGTGCACCAGCCCCGAGCACCCTGTATCATGTATCAAACCTGGACTCACAATTCATTTCACATATGATATTATACACGTTTCAATGCCATTCTCCCATATCATCCCGCCCTCGCCCTCTCCCACAGAGTCCAAAAGACTGTTCAATACATCTGTCTCTTTTACTGTCTCGCACACAGGGTTATTGTTACCATCTTTCTAAATTCCATATATATGCGTTAGTATACTGTATTGGTGTTTTTCTTTTTGGCTTACTTCACTCTGTATAATCGGCTCCAGTTTCATCCACCTCATTAGAACTGATTCAAATGTATTCTTTTTAATGGCTGAGTAATACTCCATTGTGTATATGTACCACAGCTTTCTTATCCATTCATCTGCTGATGGACATCTAGGTTGCTTCCATGTCCTGGCTATTATAAACAGTGCTGCGATGAACATTGAGGTCCACGTGTCTCTTTCAATTCTGGTTTCTTCAGTGTGTATGCCCAGCAGCAGGATTTCTGGGTCGTGTGGCATTTCTATTTCCAGTTTTTTAAGGAATCTCCACACTGTTCTCCATAGTGGCTGTACTAGTTTGCATTCCCACCAACAGTGTAAGAGGGTTCCCTTTTCTCCAGACCCTCTCCAGCATTTATTGCTTGTAGACTTTTGGATTGCAGCCATTCTGACCAGCGTGAGATGGTACCTCATTGTGGTTTTGATTTGCATTTATCTGATAATGAGTGATGTTGAGCATCTTTTCATGATGTATTTGTTAGCCATCTATATATCTTCTTTGGAGAAATGTCTGTTTAGTTCTTTGGCCCACTTTTTGATTGGATCATTTATTTTTCTGGAATTGAGCTGCAGGAGTTGCTTGTATATTTTTGAGATTCATTCTTTGTCTGTTGCTCTGTTTGCTATTATTTTCTCCCATTCTGAAGGGTGTCTTTTCACCTTGCTTATAGTTTCCTTTGTTGTGCAGAAGCTTTTAATTTTAATTAGGTCCCATTTGTTTATTTTTGCTTTTATTTCCAATATTCTGGGAGGTGGGTCAAAGAGGATCCTGCTGTGGTTTATGTCAGAGAGTGTTTTGCTTATGTTTTCCTCTAGGAGTTTAATAGTTTCTGGTCTTACATTTATTTATTTATTTTTTTTCCTAAGTATTTTATTCTTTTCGTTGCAATGGTGAATGGAATTGTTTCCTTAATTTCTCTTTCTGTTTTCTCATTATTAGTGTATAGGAATGCAAGGGATTTCTGTGTGTTGATTTTATATCCTGCAACTTTACTATAATCATTGATTAGTTCTAGTAATTTTCTGGTGGAGTCTTTAGGGTTTTCTATGTAGAGGATCATGTCATCTGCAAATAGTGAGAGTTTTACTTCTTCTTTTCCAATTTGGATTCCTTTTATTTCTTTTTCTGCTCTGATTGCTGTAGCCAAAACTTCCAAAACTATGTTGAATAGTAATGGTGAAAGTGGGCACCCTTGTCTTGTTCCTGACTTTAGAGGAAATGCTTTCAATTTTTCACCATTGAGGATAATGTTTGCTGTGGGTTTGTCATATATAGCTTTTATTATGTTGAGGTATGTTCCTTCTATTCCTGCTTTCTGGAGAGTTTTTGTCATAAATGGATGTTGAATTTTGTCAAAGGCTTTCTCTGCATCTATTGAGATAATCATATGGTTTTTGTTTTTCAATTTGTTAATGTGGTGTATTACATTGATTGATTTGCGGATATTGAAGAATCCTTGCATCCCTGGGATAAAGCCCACTTGGTCATGGTGTATGATCTTTTTAATGTGTTGTTGGATTCTGATTGCTAGAATTTTGTTTAGGATTTTTGCATCTATGTTCATCAGTGATATTGGCCTGTAGTTTTCTTTTTTTGTGGGATCTTTGTCAGGTTTTGGTATTAGGGTGATGGTGGCCTCACAGAATGAGTTTGGAAGTTTACCTTCCTCTGCAATTTTCTGGAAGAGTTTGAGCAGGATAGGTGTTAGCTCTTCTCTAAATTTTTGGTAGAATTCAGCTGTGAAGCCATCTGGACCTGGGCTTTTGTTTGCTGGAAGATTTTTGATTACAGTTTCAATTTCCGTGCTTGTGATGGGTCTGTTAAGGTTTTCTATTTCTTCCTGGTTGAGTTTTGGAAAGTTGTACTTTTCTAAGAATTTGTCCATTTCTTCCTCGTTGTCAATTTTACATCGACAATGTTGGTCTTACATTTAGATCTTTAATCCATTTTAAGTTTATTTTTGTGTATGGTGTTAGAAAGTATTCTAGTTTAATTCTTTTACAAGTGGTTGACCAGTTTTCCCAGAACCACTTGTTAAAGAGATTGTCTTTTCTCCATTGTATATTCTTGCCTCCTTTGTCAAAGATAAGGTGTCCATAGGTACATGGATTTATATCTGGGCTTTCACCTCAAGAAACAAGAAAAAAGTCAAATAAATAACCTAACTACACCTAAAGCAACTTGAAGAGGAAGAAATTATGAACCCCAGGGTTAGTAGCAGGAAAGAAATCTTAAAAATTAGGGCAGGTATAAATGCAAAAGAAACAAAAGATACCATAGCAAAAATCAACAAAACCAAAAGCTGATTCCTTGAGGAGTTAAATGAAATTGACAAACCATTAGCCAGACTCATCAAGAAACAAAGGGAGAAAAATTAAATCAACGAAATTATTTTCATTTTGGCCCCTGCGGAGCTGCAGAAGGAAGTGAATTCAGCTCTCCTCTGGGGAGCTGCAATCTCTCCCAACTTAGTCTGTGGAGAATGGGTTGGCTTGAGGCTTCTGTTGAGAGTCTGAGAGCCACAAGCTCTTACCTAGAGCTTCCTGACCCAAGCTGAGGGCATCACAACCAAGAAAGAAAAGTGGACTTTTCAACCAGTATTTGGGAAGCAACATAAACAGCTTCCAAGTTATTTAACACTCTGTGGATGGCACATAGAGAAACAGACTTCATTTGAAATATGGAGGGGGAGTGTGTGAAAATTCCCTTCCCTAGGTGCCCTTAAAAGCAGAAAAGGGTTTGGGTTTTCTTTATTTTTTATTTTCATTTTTTTAAATTTCATTTTTATTGATCACAGTTGCTTTACAATGTTGTGCTGGTTTCTGCTCTCCAGCAAATGAATCAGCTGTGTGTATACTTGTATCCCCTCTTTTTTTGGATTTCCTTCCCATTTAGGTCGCCACAGAACATTGAGTAGAATTCTCTGTGCTACACAGTCGGTTCTCATTAGTTATCTATACATCGGTTCCATTCTCCCAATTCCTCCTACCCCCTTCCCTCCCCTGGGTGTCCATATGTTTGCTTTCTATGTCTGTGTCTATTTCTGATTTGCAAATAAGTTCATCAATGCCATTTTATTAGAGTTCCACATTTATGCACTAATATTTGATATTTGTTTTTCTCTTCTGATTTATTTCACTCTTTATGGCATTTTCTTTAATCTGTTATTTCCAACAGCATTAGGTACAGCTTCATGTTGTGGGTAGAAAGAAAGGGCAAAGAGGGAGAGGATAATTTATTAAACATGGGCTGTGTGCTAATCACAGCAATCTCTGTGTCAGATACTTTACACACATCCATGATTTTGTTCCCCACTCCCACTCATCAGGGTGACCATGTTCATCCCTGTGCGTGCGTGCGTATGCTAAGTCACTTCAGTCATGTTCAACTGTTTATGAGGCCATGGTCTGTAGCCTACCAGGCTCTTCTGTCCATGGAATTCTCCAGGTGAGACTCTGGAGTGGGTTGCCATGCCCTCTTCTAGGGGATCTTCCCGACCCAGGGCTTGAACCCACATCTCTTACCTCTCCTGTGTTGGCAGGCAGGTTTTTTTTTTTTTTTTTACCACTAGAAGCACCTGGGAAGCTCTATGATCACCCCTACTTACAGATAAACAAATTGAAACAGAAGGTGAGAAACTTCATCCATGACAACGTTGCTTTTCTTGGTTCTGCAGCTAAGAAACTGTGTGACCTGTTCCTGCATGCAGGGTATCTTTGGTTCATGTTCTCCTTTGTCCAGTGAATAAGTTGGACTAGGATTCTTGTGGATTCTGGGAGGAAGGGTCTGGACTCTAAAATTCCAAGTATTTTCTGTAGATTCTGTGGTCTTTTATCAGAAGAACAGGCTAGATGACTCTCAGAGTTCCACAGTGCCTGTCAACCCATCATAGATCAGGTCCACATGGTGGAGCCCAAGATGCCGCTCAGAACCTCCACTGTTAGGACCTGTTAGGACCACGAGGAATGTTGTCTTGTTCTGGCTGGAGAAAGTGAGGACTCAGGTTATGGGCTTTTGAAAAGTGAGGGGTTAAGGGACTGCACGGTGCTTTGCTCAGAAAACACAAATGAGAAACTTGTGGTCAGCAGCTGAAGTCTTTCTTGATCACTTCTCAGGTGTTCCTGACTCCCTTTTCTAACTGCACAGGATGATATATTCTTCTGCTTTATTGGAGATGGTTAAGATAGCTGTATCTTGCTTACCTCATCCCCACCATTTCTTACTCCTTTCCAGGCTTCTCACTAAATCTTCCTTTTACCCCTGTCCTCATTCACCGTATGTAAACCTCTCCTACAAATCCCAAGACTACTTTGCTACTCTTAAGATGATAAACTGGGTGATATTCTGGGAATGAAGGGCCATGGTTAGTTACTCTGTGTGAGACATAAAAGTGACATCATATAGAGATGGCCTTTTCTGGGTCTCCAGTCCATGTGTTGTGAGTAAGCATTACCATTGAGGCCCCTGGAGCTAATTATTTTATTTTTTTATTGAGCAACTATTTATTCAGTATTGATTATGACCACTCAAGATTTTAATTTTTTTCTCAGCTAAAAAAAAAATGTATGCCAGATGGGGGAATTCACTTGATTATATTATTTCTAATTTTTTATTTTTTTAAATGTCCAGGTGGTTGATTGAACTTTTTTTACAGATGAGCCTGTTTTCAGGGCAGGAATAGAGATACAGATATAGAGAAGGGACATGTGAACACAAAGGCTGAAGTGGAGAATGAGATGAATTGGGACAGGAGGATCAACATATATACTCTACCATGTGGTGGCTCAGAAGATAAAGAATCTGCCTGCAATGTGGGAGACCCAGGTTTGATCCCTAGGTCAGGAAGATCCCCTGGAGAAGGGCATGGCAACCCACTCCAGTATTCTTGCCTGGAGAATCCCATGGACAGAGGAGCCTGGTGGGCTACATACAGTCCATGGAGTCCCAAAGAGTCAGACACAACTGAGAAACTAACACTTTCACTTTTCATGTATCAAATAGACAGCTAGTGGGGAGCCGCTATATAGCACAGGGAACAGCTCAGTGCTCTGTGACAGCCTAGGGGGCGGGATGGAGGGAGGGAGGTGCGAGAGGGGACACATGTATACATGGCTGATTCACTTCATTATGCAGCAGAAATTAATGCAACATTGTAAAGTAATTTTACAAAAAAAATGTTAAAGTTTAAAAATGGAGTAAATTATTTTAAAGCACATTTTATGAAGACACTATGGGTTCTGGTTCCTGGCCCACTCCGATTATGCTTTTCAGTTAAGAAGAAATATTGAGCTGGGCTTTGAGCCTTTCTCCTACCTAACTACCAATATATTATCAGACAACCCTGTCTCTTGGGTGATTAACCTTTTCCATTTTTTCTTTAATTACTTAGCCTGTGTGAGGATCTTCCTTTAAATTAGAAAAGTAGTATGTTTGTAGATTAGTTCATTTTTGATTTTGCTAGTTTCAGGGCCAGGTTCTTCCATCTTTTGTAATGCACTGACAATCCTAAAAAGGCATCCCTAATAGCTCAGTTGGTAAAGAATCAGCTTGCAATGCAGGAGACTCTGGTT
Organism: Bison bison bison; assembly: GCF_000754665.1. Taxonomy (NCBI): domain Eukaryota; kingdom Metazoa; phylum Chordata; class Mammalia; order Artiodactyla; family Bovidae; genus Bison; species Bison bison. Next base: position 3,362,158 of record NW_011494768.1, read on the forward strand.
TGATTCCTGAGTGGGAAAGATCTGCTGGAGAAGGGATAGGCTACCCACTTCAGTATTATTGGACTCCCTTGTGGCTCAGCTGGTAAAGAATCTGCCCATAAAGCAGGAGACCTGGGTTCAATCCCTGGGTTTGGAACATACCCTGGAGAAGGGAAAGGCTACCCATTCCAGTATTCTGGCCTAGAGAATTCCATGGACTGTATAGTCCATGGTATCACAAAGAGTTGGACAATGCTAAAAACTTTCCAGAATTTTTTTTTTTTTCCATCTTGACCACAGTTGAAAAGCATGAATTGAAGACTTAACTCTGCATTGCATACTGTGCTGGTGCTGCATAAAACGCAGAGTTGAATAAGGCCTTGTTTAACCCCTAAAGGAATTTAACATTCTTTTATACAAATCCCCAATCATTGCTCTGAGAAGAATGCTAATGTGGAGTCCCTGGGGTTCAGAATTAAGGGGATTGCAGGTGTCTGAAGTGTAGGTAGGTGAGATCATTAGCTGTTTCCGGGCTCAGAGAGCAGCTGCCCCCAGGGATGCTATTCCCTCTGGACACTGGGGAGTCTCTATCAGGCATGTTTGTACTCCTGTTACGGCTGTGCTAGCAAAGGCCCAGTCCTGCCTCAAAGTTCAGCACTCATTCTCCTCGTGCCTTCAAAAGGATTAAAAATATCTAACAGAGTAACGGTGGTAAAATTGATTTTTTGTTCCGGTGTTATTTGGTTCTTCCGCTACCCTGATTGCAGTTGGCACCCCTCCAGGAAGCATTCTCCTAACCACGATGACATTTCCTTTTCAGAACGCCCCTTTTTCTGAGAGCTGCCTTTCCTCCCTCCCCATCGGAGGCTCCTGTGTTTTCACCCAGTCCAATTTTGAGATTCCTAGAGACTAAGAGGGCGTCCCAGGTAAAGAACCTGCCTGCCAATGCAAGAGACATAAGAGATGCGAGTTCGATCCCTGGGTGGGGAAGATCCCCTGGAGGAGGGCATGGCAGCCCACTGCAGTACCCTTGCCTGGAGGATCCCATGGACAGAGGAGCCTGGCGGGTTTCAGTACATGGGGTCGCAAGGAGTAGGACACAGTTGAAGCAAGTGAGCACTCGTGCACAGACTAAGAACCGGGCGTGTTTTCGCTCTCTTCTCTCCCTTTCCCTAGATGACCGAATCCACTTTCGTAATGTAAGTGCCGTCTTACAGTGGCACTGCCCGGCTAATATCTCGCTAAGCCAGACTTTTCCCTTGGCCTTTAGTCGTACTTTTCCAGCTGTTTGTGTGCTGTCTCCATTTGGCTATCTTGTGGACCTCTGAGACATACTGGCCTAAAATGGAAAGCTGGATTTCTACTCCAGCTCGCCTTTGTTGTTCTCAGTGTTGGCTCTTACAACCAGCCGCTCGGATTCTTGAGCCTGAAGTGTGCGGGTTCACCCATGACCTGCCCTCTCCCCGCATGTGCCCATCAGTGATCCTAGTGGATTTTTAAAAAATAAGTGTCTTGAATTTGGCCCTCTCTTGCCACCTCCTTCAGCATGCCTTTCGGCTGTGACTATCACGACCACATTGCATTATCTGGATTAATGCAACCACCCTCCTGCTCACCCCCATGGCAGCTATCTTAGTGTGCAAATATCACAGTGCTTTTTCACTCTATACAAGTTCCTCCAATGGCACACTTTCTTATATCTACCCCTCAGTATCTGTTGTTTAACTGGTTTTTCCATACAGAGACACAATCATTTTTCTCTGTGGTTGGGTTTCTACTTTTTTATCTTACTTCTGACTCCATTAAGTTACCAAGGGATTCTCCAAAACAAAGACAGCTTCCTGCTTGAAAGAAATTCTGGTGATTTTTTTTCAGAATACTAAAGTGTGCATATACTTAAAAATGGGGAGAATTCAAAAAAGCCTTTTGAAAGGTCCCAGCCCTCTGTTCACCAATATTCCATAAATCAGCCTGCCAGTAATGGGTGCCAACAGGGGAACATTTATTTTCACCATAATAATAGTATCAATGCCACTAATTCAAGTGGAAAGATATTTCAAGGACGTCAGATTCTGTAATAGAAGAGTGAGCATGTACTGTGTTGATCTATATTCCCCCTGTAACCAGCCTTCTCCTTCATTTAAATATCACTATTTCTGGCCGAGGATGGGGTGTTGGTCTGGTTCCCATATAGAAATTAATTGAAATTCTTCCCTGCACTGGGTTGGATAATTTAAAAATTAATCCACTGAGCAGATAGCAGTGCCTAAAGGTTATAGAGGCTGACTGGAAGCTGCAGACATTTGAATCTGCCAAGCAGAATAAGAAACAGATAAAGCTAAATTACAAACCTATTAAAAATAAATTAGTGGTGTCAAAAAAGCAAATTAAGATGCAGATAATCAATCTAATTTCAGGGTCTCTGGTGAGTGTTAATTCTTCTCATGCTTGATGAAGGCATCTATTAATTAAAATATTTATATAAAAATGAGCTTGCACAAGGTCTCAATTTCAAGAGAGACCAACTTCAACTGATATGACACTCAGAAGATGGGCTTGATTTTATAGCAGGAGGCAAGACCTGCCTTCACGCTATCAAAATTAGAGCCCATTTTCATAAAGTATCTTTGCCAGCAGGAGAGAGCATTTGCCTCACGTTCCTCCACTTTTCTTTTTCCTGTGTTTTCTCATCTGGCTTCTTGTGACAAATGCTGAACAACCCATCTGCTTCCTTTGACTCCATGTGTGTTCTTAATGCAGGGCTTGCAACTGAGTATCCAGGGAGATGAAAGAGTTGGATTCATGGCTGATTTGGGGAAAGGAAGGAGTCTAGTGAGCAGAAAGACTGTGAACCAGGATCAGGGAAGATGCACTTGGAGAACTGAGGGAGCATAGCTGGTGCTGAATCGGGAAGCAACCACACAGGAAGGGCTTCTGGAAGAATTTGAAGTTTTGTGACTGTTAGTAGAGATGACACTTCTGGATTAGATGAAAGAATGAGTCATAATTATGTAATTTACTACCGGATACCACTTGGTTTCTTTCTATCCAATCTATCAGGAAAGAGGTTCACAACACAGGTGTTGGCAGCATAGGCCAAAATGAGTTTAGCTTTTGACATCTGTCTCTCTGAGCCAGCTTCTGACAGAATGCCCGGGAGTCACTCAGCAGAGAGGCCGCACAGAGCTGGGTCCCGCACACTGGTGCTTCTGCAGTTCAAGGAGCTCAGGGTTTTGCAGCGCTGAAGTGCACGGAGCAAAGGAGGTCAGTCCTGCTACTGTGTCTCACTGATGAACTTGTTGCAGAAAGGCGGATTGAGTCAGAGGCTGGGATCAAAGCAGACCTTTATCCCTTGCTGCCAGTTTTGCTACCACAGTTTTTGTTGTTCAGTCACTCAGTTGTGTCTGACTCTTTGCAACCCCATGGACTGCGACATGCCAGGCTTCCCTGTCCTTCACTATCTCCTAGAGTTTGCTCAAACTCATGTACATTGAGCTGATGATGCCATCCAACCAGCTCATCCTCTGTCACCCTCTTCTCCTCCTGTCCTCAATCTTTCCCAGCATCAGGGTCTTTTCTAATGAATTGGCTTTTTGAATAAGGTGGTCAAAGTATTCAGCTTCAGCATCAGTACTTTCAGTGAGTATTCAGGGTTGATTTCCTTTAGGATTGACTGGTTTGATCTTCTTGCTGTCCAAATGACTCTCAAGAGTCTTCTTCAGCACCACAGTTCAAAAGCATCATTTCTTCAGCACTCAGGCTTATTTACGGTCCAACTCTCAAGTCTGTGACTGGAAAAACCATCACTTTGACTATATGAACCTTTGTTGGCAAACTGATGTCTCTGCTTTTTAATATGCCGTCTAGGTTTGTCCCAGGGCTTCCCAGATGGTGCTAGTGGTAAAGAAACCACTTGCCAATGAAGGAGACATAAGAGATGTGGGTTTGATCCCTGGGTCAGGAAGATCCCCTAGAGGAGGAAATAGCAACCTACTCCTTGGAGGAAGGAGAAGGGAAAGGCTACCCACTCCAGTATTCTGGCCTGGAGAATTCCATGAACTGTATAGTCTATGGGGTCGTAAAGAGTTGGACATGACTGAGCGACTTTCACTTTCGCTTTCCAGTATTCTTGCCCGGGGAATCCCATGAACAGAGGAGCCTGGAGGACTATAGTCCATGGGGTCACAAAGAGTCAGACACAACTGACGTGGCATAGCACACGCAGGCTTGTCATAGCTTTTCTTCCAAGGAGTTGAATGTGGAGTTTTGAGCCAGCTTTTTCACTCTCTTCTTTCACCCAGAGTCTCTTTAGTTCCCGCAAAGCTAGCACCTACGAATAATGGCAGGAAGATGGTGGCAGGCAGCATGCAGATGATTGGTCTTTTTAAGTTAATTTTTAATTGAAAAGGTCATAATGCATATGGCAGAAAGTGAAAACAAACAAACAAAAAATCAAATCTGAAAAAAGAGGTAATTATTGAGTAAAAGTTAAGTCTTCCCTTTTTCTCTCAGTCTGGGTCTGATTTTCATAGAAGAACAGGGGTTTGCCTAGAAGACAAAAAATAAATAAATAAATAAATAAATAAGGACAGAGACTTGCCGATCTGGCAAAACATTGAGCTTCTAGAGTTCAGGGTGATCAGTGTCTAGGATGGAATCAAAGTGGCAAATCCTTCCAGATACTTCTGGGAACAGAGATGGGACATTACAGCAGGACTGAACCCCGATCCTATGGTACGGGCCGTGCACCCGTCCAGCCTGTCACCTGACAGGGCTGCCGGGACGAGCAGACGTTTGTTTCTGTGCTTGTGTTTGGGGACCTACGGGCCGTACTGCTCGGGCCCCCCTCCGGTTAGATCCCTGGCCACTGACTGCAGGCAACGGCTCTCCCTACTCAGTGCCCGACACCTGGAATGTTCAGTTTAGTACTTTATTTTATACTTAGCCTATGAGGGGCAAGTCAGAAATTATCTACTGAAAGTCTGTTATGTTCCAGCCACTATATATCCATATGCCTCCAAGATGGAGTTGGGGTCCTTAGGACTCTGTACTCTTCTACTCCAGCATTTCTTAGGTTTATTATGCTGCATTTTATTTCTGGGTGTGTGTGTGTATATATATATATATGTACATATACATTTATATGTATATACATTTATATATGTGTGTGTATATATATAATACATTTATATATTAAATTATTATATATTAAATGTATTATATATATATACACACACATATATAAATGTATATACATGTGTATATATAAATGTATTATATATAAATATATATGTATTTATACATAAATAAAATGTATTTATGTATATGTGTATATATAAATGTATTTATGTATATATATGTCTATATATATAAATGTAGTTATATGTATATATATGTCTATATATAAAAATGTAGTTATGTATATATACACAATTCTTTAATTAGTACCTGGTGTGCTTTTCTGTATTTTTCTCTCTTATCCCACTTGCCTTCGTAGGTCTAGAAGCATCGCTTTCTCTCCCACAGCAGATCCTTTACCTGGAGGCAGGAAGTGGCTGATCTCCCGGGCAGGTCCTGGCCGTTGTGTCCAGACTAGAGACCTCGGTTGCTCCTCCTAGCCTTATTTCCGGTCGCGTTGGCTGAGGGCCGCCTTCTCAGGTGGACAGCAGAGACGGTCTAGCCCTGCAGATGAGCTGCGTTGCTGACAGACCACAGTGCTACTCTCACGTTGGTGTATTTTTATGCCTCTCCATCTAAATATGAGAGTAAAAGCAATGCTACTGCTTTGTGGCACCTTGAAGGTGGAAAGACATCTGCTGGGAGATAGGCAGGTGCCTCTGGAGCCTAAAGCTTTTCCTGTTTTGCAGTTTCCCCTCGAGGGCTTCTGTAGCCTTCGAGCAGAAAGAGAGATCAAGCTGATACCAGGGTGCAGGGAACGCCTGTCCGGGATCTCCGGTGAAACGTCAGAGATGGCCCAGCCTCTGTTGTCAGCGTTGTAAGGTCTATTGCACACCTGCCGGGAGAGGGATTGGGTCCTGGTGTCCTGCTCTGTAATGCTGGGAGTGGCCGCCCCAGGTGTCTCTGCAGGTCTGCTGCTCTGGCCACCATGTATCCTTGGTCACTGAAGTCATGATTGTCAAGGAGAAGTGATGCCTGAGAAGCCAGTGGGGTCCCAATGGTTCCCCCAGATCTATTCCCTGCCCTGCCCTTTGCTCCAGAAAGCTGACTCCCACAGATGACTGCTCCTGGACGATGCCACTTTCTGGTTTCCTGCCAGGTCTTCTGGAGACAGGCACGGGTAAGCCATCTCTGGGTGGCAGGGGAGGGCGTGGGCCACACTGCCAGCCGGGGTGGGGAGGCCTCCTTCCCCAGCTGCAGCTGTGTCCTCCTGCCAGGCACGCTCCATCCCACTGGGCCCCCTCATGCAGTCTCAGCTTCTAACCCGTGACTGTTTCCCCAGGCAGGTGGCTTCCGGAAACCGGCCGCCCCCTTGGTGAGTAGTTCTTCCATGAAACCTCCTTTGTTCCTGCCTTAAGTATCCTCCCCTGTCCTCCAGGACCCTGCATGATGAGCCACTAGGGAACGGGCTGCATGGTGGCGTCCATGTGACAGCAAATGTCAGAACAGACTGAAGGCTTCGGAGACAGGAGAGGGGCCTGGCCTCGAGCAGAGACCCTGGGGGCCAAGACCTCTGAAGCCCTCTCGTTTGGATTTACAGGTTTTTTTTTTTTTTTCATTTTTCACACAAATTATTTTATGCTTAAAAATTAGACATGAAACAGTGTAGGAATTATATAACCATGTAAATATAAATCAACAACTGAGGACACTAAGGCTCGCAATCACTAATTGTATCAGCCATAGGAGTATTCTTTAATGCAATAATTAGAACAGTTATCTTATGCTTCTCCCATCAGTTTTAGACTAATTTATATTACTGGCCAGTTATAATTATGAAGATATAGAAATGGTTAACAATGCAAAACATAGTTTATGTTGCATGAAATCATAAAGATGTTCAGTGTTCGTATTTCATTTTTATGTGCACTAATGACAGTATCTATTTATTCAGCTTTTTCTTTTTTTTTTTCAGCTTTTTCTTTTTTGGAATATTATTCTCTTTATTGATTTACCTCTTTATACATGCTTTAGATACTGGTGCGTTTATTTTTTTTATTGGCGTATGATTGCTTTACAGTGTTGCTGGTTTCTGTTGTACAATGAAGTGGGTCAGCTATATGTACACACATATCCCTTCCCTCTTGAGCCTCTGTTTTGCCCGCGTCCGTCCCACCCCCCAGGTCGTTACAGAGCATTGAGCTGAGCTCTCTGTGTTAGAGGGCCGCTCCCCACTAGCTCTTTTACTCAAGGTGGTACATATAGGTCAGTCCTGCTCTCCCGATTCGCCCACCCTCCCCTTCACCCCCTGTGTCTACTCGTCCATTCTCTGTGTCTGTGTCTCTCTTCCTGCCCTGCAAATAGACTCATCGGTACCACCTTTCTAAATTCCATACCTTATTTTTTTGGTAAAACTACCCATTGATGATTCTCACTGGGATTGAAGCCTGAAGAAAATATCAAAGGGCAGGTGGCAGTGTAGTTACAGTCTTGAAGATGAGATGAGAGAGATGTGTGGTTTCATTGGTTATTATAGATGCTCACCCCCTTGAGGACTGTTAACTTATAGACGTATGACTGTGATTCTACCCCACGTGTATACAGTTCTGGGGAAGAATAGGGCTGAAGGTTGTGAAATACACCACTTCTAAGCATCCTTCCGGTCATAGCCCTATCTATGTGCACACACACACGTGCACACACACCCCTAGCATTTTCTTTCCAAGTCTGCCTTGTCTTTACACCCAGTGACAGAATCCTTGAATCCAGGAAATGCAGGTGGAAGGGGAGGCCCTGGGGCGGTGTAGCAGAGTGTCAGCTGCACCAGGCTGAACTGCCTCTCAGAACCCCTCTTCCTGCGTGGTTCCAGAGACTCGCGGGTGGGAAGCGGGTGTGGAGGGAGGTAGCCGTCGTGCTGTGGCACTTGCCCGCCGTATCTGAGACACTCACCTGCCACGGGTGGAGGTGGCACTCAGGCCTGTGGCTGCTCCGCTGTCGCCCACTCCTCCCGCAGTGCTGCTCCGCTGTCGCGCAGTCCTCCCGCAGCTCCTCCAACCCAGAGGCCAGCTGTGTGTGCCCAGCAACATAACCAAGACTCTGACTTCTGGGGGGTGTCGGACTGCCAAGGGCAGAGGCAACCAGCTTTCCATCCATCCTCACGGCCTGCAGCTCACACCTGAGGGATCCATTTTGTGCTTGCTCTGTTCCATCTCACAGCCACCTTCCCTTCCCAGTGCCTGATGTCCTGTGAAATCCAACCTCCAGGGGATCTTCCTGACTCAGGGATCGAACCCGGGTCTCCTGCACTGCAGGTGGATTCTTTTACTGTCTGAGCCAACGGGGCTGCCCATATACCCCAAGAGGGGTGATATCTCAGAAAATGAAGAACAAGGACTTCCGTTCACTTGAATTCTATTTTGTGGCTGAAGTGAGAAAGGGTCTCTTGACTTGTGGTATTTCTACCCAAGTTAGAAGCACCCCGGCCTACACAAAGTCCAGTCAGCAGCTGGCATCATTGCCTGCCTCTGTTGTCTGGTGGTGACTAGAGGGACTGAGTGGTCAGAGGCCACCTTGTGGGGTTAGATCCCAGTTCTGCAGAAAGCCAGCATTGGCATCCGCAGGGCTGGAAGCCAGCTGCACTCGTCCCTGTGGCCCCGGCCTCTGCTTTTCCTGCTCGAATGCCCTCCAGGGCTCAGTGCTGGGGGCAGTATGAGAGCCCGGCCATGGCAGAAGGGTGTGGTTTCCGGGTTCTCAGGGACAGACTAGCAGGGGGCACCCAGCCTTCTGTGAGTTCTTGATGTTCTCGATTCCTGTTAAAAACAACCCTCCTGTTTACATGAGGCAGGCTGATAGATGGAGATATTCACCTCGCTTTTAAAACTTTTCTTCTTTCACTGGGTTTCCCCCTTTCCCTCCCATCATGTTTCAGAGGAGCGATTCCCAAGGTGAGGCCAGGAGACCAGTAATAGTCTATAGATCTCCCAGGTTTTCTGTTTTAAAACCCTGTCCTCTTGGGGGAAATTGAAGATTTGCCAGCAAGATAAAGAAAGAAGACTAGAATGGAATGCATTCTAGTTTCCACACTTGTTTCCATCTTGAGTAGAAAATAATTTCCTTGGTCTTGGAAGGGGAGAGAGGAAAAACTGGGATAATGATAACCATGCCATTATACGCATATCATATATATGTTATACATATCAAATAAAGCTAGGTTTTAGATTCTTGGATTGTGGGCACTATGTGCTAGCCACACTTCTAATTACTTCACAAATATGAACTCATTTGGGCTTCCCAGGTGGCACTAGTGGTAAAGAACCCGCCTGCCAACGCAGGAGATGTAAGAGACGCAGGTTCCATCCCCGGGTCAAGAAGATCCCCTGGAGGAGGCCATGGCAACCCACTCCAGTATTCTTGCCTGGAAAATCTCCATGGACAGAGGAGCCAAAACCCCTATGAGGTGACATTTTACAATTCATTTTACAGAGGAAGAAACAGAGCCACGGTTCAAACCTTGACCCTTCAGCTCTAGGATCCATCCTTGAGTTGTGGTTGTCAAAGAAAGTGGTATTTCCTGTGTGGATACCTAGAAATTATAGGTAAATTTATACCTACTAAATAAGTAACCATGTTTATAATTAAAGTTGATCGTTGGACAAGTCAGGGGTTAATCTGCATAAAATTTATTGTCAGTTCTCCCTGTGATTCCTCTGCAGACCATGTAATACTGTTGTATTTACCATTGAAAATATCTCCATGTAAATGGACTCATGCAGTTCAAATCAGCATTTTCAAGGGTCATCTGTAAAATATTTTATAAACATAAAATATATTATTATATTATAAAATATTATATTATTTAGTATATCATTGTTAATTACTATGTTATTAAGAAGTAAAATATATTCTTTATTTCATATGGCAGTTCCATAAGGGGAGAATCAGTCACTTTACAGGTGATGTATTCTAAGATCTGTCATAATATTTTGGCAGACTAGCAGGGCTCAGGAATGAAGGTTTAAGATTCTCAAAGGAGAATGTGGCCTCTGCAGTATCATCCTTGCAGCTAAATGTCTGGAACATCATAAGCCTCAGATAAATATCAGCTGCTTTAATGACTGTTATGATGATTACAGTTATAAACACCCCAGAGAAGACTGCATGGGGCCAATTTGCCTGCACAGAATGGCTCTAGATCTTCACCCCCTTTCCCAGGACTGGATTCATCTGAGGTCATTACGGGGATCACTTCACCACCACCTTGGATGTTCTGTTCTGCTTCATTTTTCCCTCCTGTAGAGAAACATGGTCTGATCCTCTAAGCTACAGATCTGTTGTACTAACTATTTCAAAAGTATTTGCATTTAAAAGGAGAGGGTAGTGCTTAATAAAATAAAGGTGTATACATATATGTATATTTGGATGCATTGTATTTATTCATTTTTTATGTTTAATTTATTATTTATTTTTTTGGCCACACTGCACAGCATGTGGGACTTTAGTTCCCAACCAGGCGTTGAACCCAGACTCCGTGTATGGGTAGCATGGTATATTAACCACTGGACCTCCAGGAAAGTCCCCAATAAAGGTGTATTCAATGATCTAATAGAAAAGGCAATGGCACCCCACTCCAGTATTTTTGCCTAGAAAATCCCATGGACAGAGGAGCCTGGTAGGCTGCAGTCCATGGGGTCGCTAGAGCCGGACACGACTGAGAGACTTCACTTTCACTTTTCACTTTCATGCATTGGAGAAGGAAATGGCAACCCACTCCAGTGTTCTTGCCTGGAGAATCCCAGGGATGGGGGAGTCTGGTGGGCTGCCGTCTATGGGGTCGCACAGAGTCGGACACGACTGAAGCAACTTAGCAGCAGCAGCAATGATCTAATCATGGGATTTCTTAACTATTTAATGATGGCTTCCCAGGGAGCTCAGTGGTTAAGAATCTGCCTGCAATACAGGATCCACAGTTTTGATTCCTGGGTTGGGAAGATCTCTTGGAGAAGGAAGTGACAACACCCTCCAGTATTCTTGCTTGGGAAATCCCATGGACAGAGAAGCCTGGTGGGCTACAGTCAAGCTAGTACAATGCCTTAGTTACATGGACAGAGGAGTCCTATAGTCTATGGGGTTACAAAAGAGTCTGATAAGACTTAGCAACTAAACAGCAACAATAGCAGGATCCAGTAACTGTTACATATTGGGATGGTCAGGCTTACTGTGGCCCCTTGGGTCTTCCCTGTAGCCACACGCCCTCCTTCTCATCTGTCTTACAACTAGGACACAGCGGGATGGCCCAGGACTGAGACGTGACGGCATAAGTGGGGGAAACCAGGAGCACAAAAGACAAGACCTGACTTTGGTGATAATACAATCTAAAACATCATGTCCTCATAAAACCGGCTGGAAATTAGCTCTGCTTCCAAGGAGGCAAAGGGAGCTGGCCTGTTTTGAGTGTAGGAGGTGCCAATGCAGATAGTTTGCCAACAGTAGCTACACCAGGAAGTGCAGATGGAAAGGGTACTTGGAAAGTATCATTTTTGAAGAGGAAGAACATGAATAAACAAATGATTCTCAGTGATGTTAAATTCTTGGTGGATAACCAAGTGTTTGGTAAAGACTAGTTGATTTGTTTGATCAAAATGAGGATGAATGGTGTCAAATCATTCCCATGGAAGCCAGTACAATACCTTAGTTACACATAATGTTCAATAGAGACTTATGGTATCAGTTAATACAATGCATGAGGTCAAGGTGGAAGAAAGATGGACATTCATAGACTCAAGAGTTCTAAGGTCTATTCACAGGATAGTCCCTTAACAGCTGTGTGACACCAGCTCAGTTTCTCAATTTCTCAGTCCTCTGAAGCCTCCTCTGTAAAATGAAGGGCAAGGCTATAATAGGGTCTTTCCCAGCTGATGATATAGGGCTGCATTATGTGCTTGGGAGCCTCCAAGAAAAAGCTGCTAGTTACTGTTTGGAATATCAGGCTTCACTTGTAGGTACATCCACCCTCTGATCACTGGCCACCTGACGACAGTCTCTTTCCTTGTTCTTCCCTGAGTCTCCTGCAATGCATGATCCATCATGCCTGACACTTGTCAATTTCTGAGTCTCAGATAAAGGTGTTCCTATGCATGTCATTTTGCTTCTTCTATTGGTTTATAAGTGACAGATGATACAGTTAATTCCCTTAAATTATCTCATGTACCATATGTGCGTGTGAATCCCAACAACAGAATGAAATGTAGAATGTGAAAATGTATAAATAACAAGCATTTTGGTGGCAAGCCTCAGATTCTTTGTATTAGAGGACCTGTTCACAAACGCTGAGATCCTGACATTGTTGCTTCAACATTTTAATTCTCCATTTCAGTTCTTTGAATCTCACTCATTTTAAATTTCATTCAGATAAAATGATTTATGAACTCTATCTCTCTACTCATTTCATTTCATCAACCTGTAATCAAATATCCCAATGACACCAACATGTCCCATTTAAGAGACTCTTTTCTGTTTATTAGCAGAAAAATATTTAGTTTTAAATTTGATATTGTGTTGAACATAGAGAAATGGCACTTTCATTTATTTCTCCTCCAGAAAGAAAATGTTCAAGTGTCAGCAATTTGTGGACTTTCCTGACTGGCTTGTGACAGATATATGAGAAATTGGACGACGGTGGTTTTTAATCGCCCGTCTTGAAGGTGATAAATAATATGAGTAGACATGGAATTTATCACCTTAATGTGTATCTGGGAGGGTAATGGGAGGCCTCAAGCATGGGATGCCAAGGCATCCCCAGTGTTTGATGAGACCCTGAATCTGGGTGTTCATGGCAAAGATGTAAAGTTGTCAGGAGTTTGTCTTAATGTTGTTGGACAAATAGCCAGGCCACCTACCTGTCTGAACACAGCTGCTCCTTATGAAGATCAATAATTGGACCTCAGAAGGCATGCAAATGAGTACAAATCCAAGTCAGGGTGAAGGATAATCTCAGATTTGCTTAGGTGATTATGTGACGAGAAAGCAATGGTGATGGGAAGATGGGAAGATGACTTGGGCTCATTTCGGGTTTTCTTAGATTACAGATGCTCTTCAGATATAATAATATAGACTTTATGTACTTCCTTCATCACTGAAAGTGTTTGGAATGCATTGCTTTGGCTTACCATCACAGTGGTCCAGGTAAGAGCCACGGAGTGGGAAGTACAGAGTCCTGGATACAGGGGTAGAGCTTCTCTACCTTTCCCTGTCCTATGTCAAGCTCACAGAGTGTCCCAGTGTCCCCTCAGACCTGTGGTGGGGAGCTTGCTGTGCAGAATGATAATGCCTGTGTGGACCACGCCAGAGGCTACAGAGGGACCAGAATGAGACGGCTATTATGAAACTCCTAGGAAAATTAGAAAAGCGCCATAAAATGTGAGAGTCCCACTTGGGCTGTTTAGAATCTCACTACTGTGTTGCCCTCCAGAAGTGTGAGTTATAGCTGGTCTATTAACTCCATCTTTCCCACCCAAACTGTACATCCTCCATGTTCTATTCTCAGAAAATGGCACAGGCTAAAGCCTGGAACTTATCTTGGCTCCTCTGTGTGTCTCATAAATAATCGATCATTTGCCAAGTCATGCTATCAAAATACCCTTTAACAGCTTTGCTTTTCTCTGTCTTTCTCACTCCATATCCTGTAGTTTAGATTTTTCCAGTAACCCCTATCTTCTATTCTCAATACTTTGTTGTAGGCATGGTTTTAAATACAAATCTAATCACATTATTCCTTACTTAGAACCAGCCCTTTAAACCAGCTCCAAGAACAGTGTCTAAATTTCTCAGCAGGGCTTGAAACTCCATCTAACCTGGACCCTCTCAACTCTCCCAACTTTTCTCTCCTCCCTCTCAACCTCCAAACACTGTGCTTCAGCTATAAGAAATAGCTACAGTTCCTAGGAGGCATTGCAATTCTCTCTCACCTCCAGCTTTTGTTCTGGAACATTCTTTTCCTGTCATTGATCAAGCTCACTCCAACACATCTTCTAGAGTTCAGCGTGGCCTGCCAGGGAGCTTTCCCCAATTATCTAAACCAGTTTTGGGGCTTCAATGTGTTCCCTTAGTGGATTCTGAAACATTCTATTTTTAAAAACTTTCTCATTTAAATATTAGATTTGTGCAGAAAAGTGCACAACACTCATAGTGTACAGTTTATTTATCTTGAAGTAAATATACTCATAAAACTACCATTCAAGCCAAGAAATTGAACATAACAGCATGCAAGAACCCTCTTAATACTCCCGTCCAATCAGTATGCTTCCTCCTCCCAAAGGTAATTACGGTTTGGTTTTTGATACAATTACCTTGGCTATTTCAGAACTTACATAAGTAGAATCATGTAGTACGTATAATGTTATGCTGATTTCTTATATCTCATGTTCTCGTCAATAATATGCCTATGAGATTTTTCTATGTCATTGTGTACAGTAGTAGTAGTGTTAGTCACTCAGTCATGTCTGATACTTTGTGACCCCATGGACTGTAGCCTGCCAGGCTCCTCTGTCCATGGAATTCTCCAGGCAAGAATAGTGGAGTGGGTGGCCATTGCCTTCTCCAGGGGATCTTCCCAACCCAGGGATTGAACCCATGTCTCCTGCATTGCAGGTGGATTCTTTACCATCTGAGACACCAGGGAAGCCCCACGGTATATAGCTGTAGTCATTTTATAATCATTACAGTATAGCGTACCATTGTATGTACAGACCACTAGTTATATGTATATTGATTTATTGTTGATAAGCATTTGGGTCATTTCCAATTTGGGGTTATTGTAAGTAAAATCATGCTATGAATGTTTTTGCTCCTGTCTTGGGGAAATAAGCACTCATTCTCAGGAGTGCTTATCTAGGAGTTACTGAGTTAGATGTATGTTCGGCCTCAATACTTCCAAAAGTTTTCAATATGCTCTTTCATTTTTTAATATTTATTTACTTGGCTGTGCCAGGTCCTAGTTGCAGCATGCAGGATCTTTTTAGTTGTGGCATACAGGATCTAGTTCCCTGACCTGGGATTGAACTCAGTTCCCCTGCATTGGGAGCATGGACTCTTAATCACTGGACCACCAGAAAAGTCCTTTCTTTTGGATCATTAAGATCAGTTTTGATCTTAACCAATTTTCTCTCTCTAGCACCGTGTGTAGTTTCCCCATTGTTGCCCCAAATGGACATAGTCAGTAGTTAGGCATTCTGGTGGTTGTATCAGTTCAGTTCAGTTCAGTCACTCAGTCGTGTCCGACTCTTTGTGACCCCATGAATCACAGCACACCAGGCCTCCCTGTCCATCACCAACTCCCAGAGTTCACTCAAACTCATGTCCATTGAGTCAGTGATGTCATCCTGCCATCTCATCCTCTGTCGTCCCCTTCTCCTCCTGCCCCCAATCCCTCCCAGAACCAGGGTCTTTTCCAATGAGTCAACTCTTCGCATAAGGTGGCCAAAGTATTGGAGTTTCAGCTTCAGCATCAGTCCTTCCAATGAACACCCAGGACTGATCTCCTTTAGGAAGGACTAATTGGATCTCCTTGCAGTCCAAGGGATTCTTAAGAGTCTTCTCCAACACCACAGGTCAAAAGATCAATTCTTCAGCACTCAGCTTTCTTCATAGTCCAACTCTCACATCCATACATGACCACTGGAAAAACCATAGCTTTGACTAGATGGACCTTTGTTGGCAAAGTAATATCTCTGCTTTTCAATATGCTATCTAGATCAGTCATAACTTTCCTTCCAAGGAGTAAGCGTCTTTTAATTTCATGGCTGAAATCACCATCTGCAGTGATTTTGGAGCCCCCAAAAATAAAGTCTGGCACTGTTTCCACTGTTTCCCCATCTATTTGCCATGAAGTGATGGGACCATATGCCATGATCTTCGTTTTCTGAATGTTGAGCTTTAAGCCAACTTTTTCACTCTCCACTTTCACTTTCATCAACAGGCTTTTCAGTTCCTCTTCACTTTCTGCCATAAGGGTGGTGTCATCTGCATACCTGAGGTTATTGATATTTCTCCTGGCAGTCTTGATTCCAGCTTGTGCTTCTTGCAGCCCAGGATTTCTCATCATGTACTCTGCATTTAAGTTAAACAAGCAGGGTGACAATATACAGCCTTGATGTACTCCTTTTCCTATTTGGAACCAGTCTGTTGTTCCATGTCCAGTTCTAACTGTTGCTTCCTGACCTGCATATAGGTTTCTCAAGAGGCAGGTCAGGTGGTCTGGTATTTCCATCTCTTTCAGAATTTTACGCAGTTTATTGGGATCCACACAGTCAAAGAAGTGACTTAGCAGCAGGGCACAGTCAAAGGCTTTGGGATAGTCAATAAAGCAGAAATAGATGTTTTTCTGGAACTCTCTTGCTTTTTCCATGATCCAGCAGATGTTGGCAATTTGATCTCTGGTTCC
>NW_011494768.1:3378791-3384916 GCF_000754665.1 Bison bison bison
TGCATGAAATGTTCCCTTGGTATCTCAAATTTTCTTGAAGAGATCTCTAGTCTTTCCCATTCTGTTGTCTTTCTCTATTTCTTTGCATTGATCGCTGAGGAAGGCTTTCTTATCTCTCCTTGTTATTCTTTGGAACTCTGCATTCATATGCTTATATCTTTCCTTTTCTCTTTTGCTTTTCACTTCTCTTCTTTTCACAGCTATTTTTAAGGCCTCCTCAGACAGCCATTTTGCTTTTTTGCATTTCTTTTCCATGGGGATGGTCTTGCTCCCTGTGTCCTGTACAATGTCATGAACCTCATTCCATAGTTCATCAGGCACTCTGTCTATCAGATCGAGTCCCTTAAATCTATTTCTCACTTCCACTGTATAATCATAAGGGATTTAATTTAGGTCATACCTAAATGGTCTACTGGTTTTCTCCACTTTCTTCAATTTAAGTCTGAATTTGGCAATAAGGAATTCATAATCTGAGCCACAGTCAGCTCCTGGTCTTGTTTTTGCTGACTGTGTAGAGCTTCTCCATCTTTGGCTGCAAAGAATATAATCAATCTGATTTCGTTGTTGACCATCTGGTGATGTTCATGTGTAGAGTCTTCTCTTGTGTTGTTGGAAGAGGGTGTTTGCTATGACCAGTGCATTCTCTTGGCAAAACTCCATTAGCCTTTGCCCTGCTTCATTCCATATTCCAAGGCCAAATTTGCCTGTTACTCCAGGTGTTTCTTGACTTTCTACTTTTGGATTCCAGTCCCCTATAATGAAAAGGACATCTTTTTTGGGTGTTAGTTCTAAAAGATCTTGTAAGTCTTCATAGAACTGTTCAACTTCAGCTTCTTCAGCGTTACTGGTTGGGGCATAGGCTTGGATTACTATGATATTGAATGGTTCACCTTGGAAATGAACAGAGATCATTCTGTCGTTTTTGAGATTGCATCCAAGTACTGCGTTTTGGGGCTCTTTTGTTGACCATGATGGCTACTCCGTTTCTTCTGAGGGATTCCTGCCCTCAGTAGTAGATATAATAGTCATCTGAGTTAAATTCACCCATTTAAGTCCATTTTAGTTCGCTGATTTCTAGAATGTCGACATTCACTCTTGCCATCTCCAGTTTGACCACTTCCAATTTGCCTTGATTCATGGACCTGACATTCCAGGTTCCTATGCAATATTGCTCTTTACAGCATCGGACCTTGCTTCTATCACCAGTCACATCCACAACTGGGTATTATTTTTGCTTTGGCTCCATCCCTTCCTTCTTTCTGGAGTTATTTCTCCACTGATGTCCAGTAACATATTGGGCACCTAGTGACCTGGGGAGTTCCCCTTTCAGTATCCTATCATTTTGCCTTTTCATACTTTTCATGGGGTTCTCAAAGCAAGAATACTGAAGTGGGTTGCCATTCCCTTCTCCAGTGGACCACATTCTGTCAGACCTCTCCACCATGACCCGTCCGTCTTGGGTGGCCCCACACAGCATGGCTTAGTTTCACTGAGTTAGACAAAGCTGTGGTCCTGGTGTTATCAGACTGACTAGTTTTCTGTGAGTATGGTTTCAGTGTCTGCCTTCTGATACCCTCTTGCAACACCTACCATCTTACTTGGGTTTCTCTTACCTTGGACGTGGGGTATCTCTTCACAGCTGCTGCAGCAAAGCATAGCCGCTGCTCCTTACTTTGGACAAGGGCTATCTCCTCACGGCCACCCCTCCTGACCTTGAACATGGAGTAGCTCCTCTAGGCCCTCCTATGCCCGCACAGCTGTTGCTCCTTGGACGTGGGGTTGCTCCTCTCGGCCGCCTCCTGAGACTCAGGCATGGGGTAGCTCCTCCCAGCTGCAGCCCCTGACCTCGGACGTGGGGTAGCTCCTCTCGGCCGCTTGTGTGCTGATGCAGCCTGGCATTCTCGGTCGCTGCCCCGACCTTGGGCGAGGGGTAGCTCCTTTCAGCCCCGCTTCCGTGCAGTCCATAGTGGTATCTTATTGTGGTCATAATTTTCTTTTGGTACTTCATAGCTGTTAATGGCCATGTGTTGTTGTTGTTGTTTAGACACTAAGTCACATCTGACTCTTTTGTGACACTGTGGACTGTACCCCACCAGGCTCTTCTGTCCGTGGGATTTCCTAGGCAAGAATACTGGAGTGGGTTGCCATTTCCTTCTCCAGGGGATCTTCCCAACCTAGGGATCAAACCTGTGACTCCAGCATTGGCAGGCAGATCCTTTGCCACTGAGCCACCAAGGAAGCTTCCTAGATGTTAACTGGTTGTATAGGTGTCCTCTTTTGTAAATGTCAGTTGCTCATCTATTTGAGTGTCTTTCTTATTCTTATTAATTTGTAGATGTGACTTGCCAGCTATACATGGTGAGAATGTCTTTTCCCACCATGTGACCCACCTTCTCACCTTTTAACTGTGTCTTCTGATGAACAAAAGTTATTTTTAATGTCACCCAAAGTATTAGTTGTTTTCCTCTGTGTCTATGATTTTTCTCTCTCCTTTTTTCTTTTTTTTTTTTTGGTGTGTTTAAGAAAATTTTCTCTGTCCTGAAAGAGAGAAGATGGTCTTGGCTATTTTCTTCTAGAAGTTTTCTTGCTTTCCTTCTTGTATTTGGCTCAGCAATCTACATGGAATTGTTTTTTATGTATAATGTCACACTGTATTTTAATTATCCATTCAGTTGTCTGTCTCCCCAGTTAGGCTGTGAAGAGCGAGGGAAAAGGATGTCAATAGCGCCTTCCTAACCCCCAGTGGAGGAACCATCTGTGTCACGTTTAGTTTCACCACTCTTAAACAGTAGAAATTTCCCTTACTTTTAATTTTTCTCTCTGAACTTTAAACATTTATCTAGGTTTAACTAAAATTGAATCTTAATGTGTTCTTTGAGAAATCTATAAAACGCTCTTTTGCCATTATGATGTTATTTTACTTTTGGGATGCTTTCTCTGTTGTCCACTATGTGCTTTTATTTTTGTGGCTTAAAATGTCACTTTCAAATGCATGTAAAAACTTTGGAGTAGAGAGGGAAACTGTGTGACATTAACTGATGCAGTTATTTCTATCTGTATTTTCTAGCAATTATTGCTTTAACCTTTTCTCCTTTTAATTGCATTTTAAAAATAGGTAATATGTTTATTATGTTCAAACATCAAATATGTATATTAAGAAGTCTCTCCTCTACCCCTGTCCACATCTAGTTATATATAGTCATTGCAGCTAAACAGTTAGTAGCCCTTCTTCCCAGAGGTAGATATAAGCGGCATATGGAATTGCCAAAATTGGCTTTTATGGGTGCAGCTCAAGGGCCAAGAATATCTAATCCAGGCCTGAAGAATGGATCTCAAGACTCTCCTACTAACACTGAAGATGCTGTCATCTTAGAACAGAGGAAGATTGTACTAGCATAGTATATTTGGCCTTAGGACCTAGGATTCCTATTAGGCAGTTAGCTTCACCGGCGAGTACTGGGTGATATAATTCACTAGCATATGCCAGGATACTGGAGGTACTAGAGGCAGTATTTTAGTGGACATAGTAATGGCTACCAATTCTTCCCAAGACCCAGCATGGTATGGAAGATACAACATGAGAGATAAGAGGTCTTTAACTGTTGGAAATGCAATAAAAATGCAAGGCGACCTGGATGACAATCCTGCCAGAGGGTTCAGGTACTATGATTGGTGGGCGCCAGTCTTTTCACCAACAGCATCACCTAACTACCTGAGGTTGCAGGTAATTCTCATCCGACAGGGCTGTGGGTTTCTTCTCTCCAGTAAGTGAGACCTGTCTCACAATCAAATGATAAAGCAACATGTTCTTACTTTTAGAGGACACACTAAATATTGCTTTTTTTCATTGAATGATATGTCCATGTCATTCCGAAATGAAGAGTGTTTGTGTTTTCTCCATCCCTGTGGAAATTGCTGGTGAAAATACTTGACAGGCATGAAGGGAATCTATAAGGATGGCTACCTTTGTCCCTTTTCACTCTAAATGCTGTTTCCAAAATAGATATTGGATAGGTGATAAACTCACAGTCTTTTCAAGTATGAGGAAACTGTTTTTAACATCAGAAAGGCTTACAGACATCTGCCTGGTTAAAGTTGCTCTTTTTTGAACCGACAAAAATACCAGATGAATGATAGTTTCTATGAATTCATGTGAATTTATTAATACTTTCTGATAATCTTTCTTTTATGAATCATGGTGATATATATACCTATATATTTAAAATATAGTATATATGTACATATGTGTTTATATGTATGCTTGTCTTTATGTACATATATACACATGTGTATGTATATATGAAAGATTGTTAGTGTATATAAGGATGAGATATATTTATTCAGGTGGCAATATGTGATTTTCATGTGAAATAATAGAGCCTCTCATAGCTTAAGAAGCCATAGGTATATCATCTTAACAGTTGACTTGGACATTCTTTTGGAAAATGCCTTTAAGGGCTTTGGGGAATGGAAGGAGAGATCCTAAAGCATGAAGCCAGAAAGATCAAATGCAAGAAAGGAAGGAATGAGCCTTCTGTGTGAAATGAGGAGAGGAGCATGTTTTTACTCTAGAGAGTGTGACATGAGGGAGCGATGAAGTGAGGCAGGGACAGGGAGGTCCGTGTGGGGTTAGGAAAACTTACAAGGTAGTGTGCTTATGAAAAACTCCTTTGTAGGGGGTAGTGACTGAAGGATTTTAAAGAAGGATGTTTAATATGTAGCTTCCCTGGTGGCTCAGATGGTAAAGAGTCTGCCTGCAATGCAGGAGACCAGATTTGATCCCTGAGTTGGGAAGATCCCCTGAAAAGAGAACAGCAACAGCTACAGTATTTTTGCCTGGAGAATTCCACAGACAGAGGAGCCTGGTGGGCTGCAGTCCATGGGGTTGCAAAAGAGTTGGTCCGCAAGAGTCGGACTGAACAACTAACACTTTCACACTTCACTTTAACGTGTCCTTCAGAGTTTTTCTTTATAAAGTCTCTGTAAAAACCTTGCCTTTTACTATCCATAAAACTTCAGTTAGTTTGCCAAACACACAAGTTGGCTTCAGAGAAGGCAATGGCACCCCACTCCAGTACTCTTGCTTGGAAAATCCAATGGGCGGAGGAGCCTGGTGGGCTGCAGTCCATGGGGTTGCTAACAGTCAGACATACTGAGCGACTTTCCCTTTTCACTTTCATTCATTGGAGAAGGAAATGGCAACCCACTCCAGTGTTCTTGCCTGGAGAATCCCAGGGACAGGGGAGCCTGGTGGGCTGCTGTCTATTGGGTCGTACAGAGTCGGACACGACTGAAGCGACTTAGCAGCAGCAGCAGCAGCAAGTTGGCTTAAGGGAGAAGGCTTTTTGTGGGGCAGAGATGGAGAACACAGGATGGCAAGATGATTCACAAACCAAGAATACAAGCAGTTGGAACTAGAGGTGCCCTGACAACAAAAGGCTTTGGAAACTCCTGGAAGTCTTGAGGAGAGCTGTGTAACGTAGAGAGTATGTGTAGATGGTGGTGGTGGTGGTGTGTGGGGTGGGGTGGGGGTAGGAGGGACACTTAAGAAAGCCTCACCTAAATCTCAGAAGACTTTGAGGCCCCTGTTAATATTCAGGTTTCATTCATTCACTTACTCATCAGATATTTATTGAGGACAAACAATAAACTTAGATCCCAGAGCCAGAGTAAAGAACAAGCTAAGTTCCCTGTCTGTGTAGAGCTTATATTCTAGAGGGAAAGGCAGTTCAACAAAAGAGCAGAAAGCAGACGCAATATAATATCAATTATTAAGAAGTGTCACATGACATAAAGCAAGGGAAATGAGTCAAGACTTAGGAGATGTGACCCCCTTATATTTCACACGGGTGGACAGGAAAGGCTTCTCAGAGGAAGTAGTACTAGAGCAGAGCCTGAAGAGAAGATCTGGGGAGGATCATACTAGGGGAAGAGCCAGCGAAATAGCCAGAACGAAAGTCTTAAGCTGGGAGT
This sequence comes from Bison bison bison, assembly GCF_000754665.1. NCBI lineage: Eukaryota > Metazoa > Chordata > Mammalia > Artiodactyla > Bovidae > Bison > Bison bison. The sequence goes on from NW_011494768.1 coordinate 3,384,765, forward strand.
TTGCTTGATGCGTCTGAAGAAGAGCAGCTAGACCAGGCTGGCTGCAAGGCCTGGAGTCAGGCGAGACAGGTGCTGTAGGTGAGGGCAGAGACAGGGCTCCAGGCCAACTTGTTACAGCTCTGCAACTTTCGGAAAGATCTCTTGAGTTTAAT
>NW_011494768.1:3385016-3389994 GCF_000754665.1 Bison bison bison
AGAGCAGAGCCTGAAGAGAAGATCTGGGGAGGATCATACTAGGGGAAGAGCCAGCGAAATAGCCAGAATGAAAGTCTTAAGTTGGGAGTTTGCTTGATGTGTCTGAAGAAGAGCAGCTAGACCAGGCTGGCTGCAAGGCCTGGAGTCGGGCCAGACGGGTGCCAACTTGTTACAGCTCTGCAGCTCTTGGAAAGATCTCTTGGGTTTAATCCTGAGTGTGATGGGAAGGCTCCAGGTGGGAGTGTGATGAGCATCTCTTTCAGTAGATTAACCTATCTCAAGTCTTGCTCTAGCTGCCACATAGAACTTAGTCTGCGTGGAGCAAAGGTGGAGGAGATGGGCTCGGTCTACTGTCATTGTCTAGGAGACAGACTGTGGCCTGAGCTAAGATCGTGATGGCAGCAACAGTGAGACGCTGTCTGACCCAAGCTCTGCTATGAAGGTGATCTGGAAGGACTCAGTAGAGAAATCCAGCATAGCTCTGCAGCTGCCAGGTGCCAAGTGTCATACAATGAGAATTACTTGGGTGGGAGTTTTGATTTGAGATGATTCTGTAAGTCAATTGAAAAAGGTAAGTTGGCATGATTTTCACTTGAAAATTATACTTTTAATGATGGAGATGATTCAGGATGTAGTTTACAAATTCAAAAGTATTTTCTAGATAAAGTAGATAACCAACAAGGACCTACAATATAGCACAGGGAACTATACTCAGTATTATGTAATAAGCTATAAGGGAAAATAATCTGAAAAAATAGATATATTTGTATGTATAACTGAATCTGTATGTGTGAAACTAACCCATTATAAATCAACTATAATTCAATAAAAGAAAGAAAAAAATTACTTTTTACAATGTATATATGATCTGAATATTTCTTTTAGAAGACAAAGACTTTCTGAGTAATTTATTATTTAATGTTTGTATTATGAATAGTAAATGGTCCTCAGTGAAAATATTATATAAATGTTGATGTATTTCTATTGAGTCTGGTTTTCACAAGTTTATATGTAAAAAAAAAATATCTAATAAAGCAGAATGGGAATGATTACAATAATTAGGAATCTTTATAGTTGCTATAAAGATATGTGTTAATATTCAAGGTTGATTATAAGTTAGAGAATCTCAGTTAATATCCCAGTTTTAATATAAGATACAACTTCTTAGAAAAGACCCTGATGCAAGGGAAGACTGAAGGCAAAAGGAGAAGGGAGTGGCAGAGGATGAGATGGGTAGATAGCATCACTGACTCAATAGATATGAATTCCAGCAAACTGCAGCAGATAGCGAAGGACAGAGCAGCCTGGCATGCTGCAGTCCATGGGGTCACAAAGAGCTGGACGTGACTTAGAGACTGAACAACAACAATTAATGCCTTAGGAAAGTTTAAAGTATACAACTGGGTATTGTTTACTATAGGCACTATGATGTACAGGAGATCACTAGAAAGAAAGATAAATAATAATAATAATAATGATAAATAAAAAGGACAGTGGGAAAGCTTTAGAGCTGTTGGATATGTTTATGGAATAGATTATTTTGATGGCTTCAAGGGTGTATCCGAAAACACACACACACACAAAAAGCACTATATAATGATATTGTCAACTGCTATTTCAAAACAGAAAGCAATGGGTAAAGATCCAGCTAAATAAAAAAATCAATTTTGTGTCTTTTTATCTTCGAGCCTTTGAACAGTTTACTTAACTGCAGCCCAATTTCAACATCAGTTTGCATAAAAGAATGACACCCACCTGGCAGAGTAATTCTAAGAATTAGAGCATGATTAGCTAATGTGTACTGTATAAAAGGATGAAATTGAATTAATTTGAGTGGAAAATTATTTATATCAATATAGAAAATATTATGTTACTGATATTTACTATTTGGCCATATTATAATGTTTACCATGCCTTGAATGTCTGACTATTTGTCTGCAATAGTAGTTCTAAATGCTGGGAATTTTGATCCCAAGGGAATATTTAGCAGTGTTTGGAATCTTTTTTTGATTTATAACTTGCGGATGTTGTTGATGTCTATTAGGTAGAGGCCAGGAATGTGCTAATCATCCTGCAATGCACAAAACAGGTCTTCTGCCAAAGAATTATCCTGTCTAAAACAACAGTAATGCCAAGGCTGAGAAATCAGGCTCTAAGTCATACAAAAGAAAAATTGATCTTAATTTTAGCAATACTTTTTGACCTGTCGGTTTAGGTATTTGAATGTGGTTTTTCCAGTAGTCATGTACGGATGTGAGAGTTGAACTATAAAGAAGCCTGAGTGCTGAAGAATTGATGCTTTCAAATTGTCATGCTGGAGAAGGCTCTTGAGAGGCCCTTGGACTGCAGGGCTATCAAACCAGTCAATCCTAAAGGAAATAAACCCTGAACATTCATTTGAAGGATTGATGCTGAAGTTCTAATACTTTGGCCACCTGAGGTGAAGAGCTGACTCATTGGAAAAAACTCTGATGCTGTGAAAGATTGAAGGCAAAAGGAGAAGGGGGTGGCAAAGCATGAGATGGTAGATAACATCATTGACACAATGGATATGAATTTGAGCTAACTCTGGGAGATAGTGGAGGACAGAGGAACCTGGCAGGTTACAGTTTATGGGGTCACAAAGAGTGGGGTTTCCCTGGTGGCTCACACAGTAAAGAATCTGCCTGCAATGCGGGAGACCTGGCTTCGATCCCAGGGTCAAGAAGATCCCCTGGAGAAGGGAATGGTGACCCACTCCACTATTCTTGCCTGGAGAATTCCATGGACAGAGGAGCCTGGTGAGCTACAGTCTATGGGGTTGCAAAGAGTTGGAAGTGACTGAAAGACTAACAATCAGATAAGGAATATTAGCAATTTGAATATAAGAATAAAACAGTACAATAAAGTAGAAATGTTTATAGTTAACAAGTATCTCTAAAGATCCGTACACTAAATCTGGTAATCACAGGCTCAAGGATTTGAGACATGCATTCGACATTTGCAGTTTGGATAGGAACATATCTTAAATGTTTAAGCATTCTTTAATACAGGTTGCTGTATTAAATGTTATTAAAGAATGCTTAAATGTTAAAGCATTCTTTAATACAGGTTGTTGCTACTGCTGCTGCTAAGTCGCTTCAGTCGTATCTGACTCTGTGCGACCCCATAGATGGCAGCCCTCCAGGCTCCGCCGTCCCTGGGATTCTCCAGGCAAGAACACTGGAGTGGGTTGCCATTTCCTTCTCCAATTAATACAGGTTAGAGAAAATAATTTCAGCAGTGATTCTTTTTTTGATCAATTGACAAAAGTGCATATGTGTATTTTGGCAGGGTACAGAGCCTAAAACTTTCATTCTGTTCTCCCTTCATGCAAACAACAACAATAACAACAGACAAACAGAACAAAACCTAAAGTTTCTTAATCCATACAATGAAGGCTGTATAACTGACTCTCACTTGGAACGTTTTGGAATTTTTTCTGTGCTCCTATTATCCAAGAAAACTTGATGTCTTTTGCTTCCTATTTGTACCTATTTGTAAGATGCTTACTGCTAGGTTTACTGGGCACAACTCTGGGGACAAAAGCCATGACTTGTGAGCCATCTGTGTGGAATATGTGCTGCTGTAGCTGCTCGGTGTTTGGCAGTGTCATGATTCTGACGTAAAGCTTTGAGTAGAGAATAGGAATTGTGATGACTTAGCATTTATACACATGTATGCGTGACTTAGTGTTCGGATGTATATTTAGGATCAGTGGAAGATCAAAATAGAGAGGTGAGTCAGAACCTTCTGTGTCTCAAAGGAAGATGAGAATGTGGGCAGGCTGGAGGATGGTGTCTGTACAGATAGCGGGAGATTGGCTTCACATGCCAAGCGAGCTTGCAGAAGAGCAGTTTCTCCTGACACGTTATGGTAGAACTGAGCATGCACATTTTGATGACTAGCTGCAGAACTCTAACCAGCCTATGTTGAGGTTTTTTTTAAATTAAACTTTTCATTTTGGTATAAGATGCATATAAATTTTTGCATATGATAATAATACATAGAGGTAATCCACAGGTAAATATACCCTTTACTCAGTTTTCCTTAATGGCAATGTTTTGAAAAACTATAGTAAAATAGCATAGTCAAGATATTGATTTTGATACAGTGGAGATACACAATATTTCCAACACCAAAGGATCCCTCATTTTGCCATTTGATAGATACATCCACTTCCTTCTAGTCTCCAACCACTCCTTAACCTCTAAAAATCAGTATCATGTGTTCCATTTCTATAATAGAATCATAGAGTATATAACTTTGGGGATCAGTTTTTTTTTTTTCCAATCAGTACAATTCTCTGGGAATTAATTTAGATTGCTGGACACATCAATAGTTTGTTCCCTTTTATTAGTGAGCTGTATTTATTGTATAGATGTACCACAGTTTGTTTAACCATTCACCCACTGAAGGATACCTGAGTTGTCTTCATTTTTGAGGTACTATGATTAAAAATGTTATATATATTCATTTACGGGTGTCTGTGTGAACATGTTTTCATCTCTGTGCAAAAAAATGCCCAGGACAACAATGTCTGGGTTGTGTGGTAGTTGCATATTTACTTTTTAAAGAGATGGACAATTGTTGTTCAGCATGGCTGTACCAGCAGTATATGAGTGATCCAATATACCTACATTCTTACTAGCATATATTGTCATTTTTTAAGCCATTCTGCAGTGTGGATAGTGGTATCTCATTGTGGTTTTAATTTGGATTTCCCTGAAAGCTAAGTGCCAAAGAGTTGATGCCTTTGAACTGTGGTGTTGGAGAAGACTCCTGAGAGTCCCTTGGACTGCAAGGAGATCCAACCAGTCCATTCTAAAGGAGATCAGCCCTGGGTGTTCTTTGGAAGGAATGATGCTAAAGTTGAAACTCCAATACTTTGGTCACCTCATGCAAAGAGTTGACTCATTGGAAAAGACTCTGATGCTGGGAGGGATTGGGGGCAAGAGGC
>NW_011494768.1:3390094-3393224 GCF_000754665.1 Bison bison bison
CTTATTTGTCATCTACTTATCTTTTTCAGAAATACATCTTTTTATGTCTTTTTTCCATTTTCTAATTGGATTTTTTTTCTGTTGATTTTTGTGAGTTCTTTTAAAGTCTAGTTAAAGTCCTTTTTCAGATATGTGAATTGCAAATATTTTCTCAGTCCGTAGCTTGTCTTCTTAATTGTCCTTTACAGAGTGACAATTTTTAATTATGATGTGGTATAATTTATCAATTTTTCCTTTTATTGATCATGTTTTGTTGTCAAAATTTTGAGAACTCTTTCCTAGCCCTAAACTTGAAAGATTTTGTCTTCTTCTTATTGTTTTGAAAGTTTTATAGCTTTATGTTGTATATTTAAGTCAGTGACACATTTTGAGTTAATTTTTGTACCAAGTGTGAGACATGTTGAAGTGTCTTTTTTTTTTCCTTGCTGAGAGCATCATATAGTTGGGTGATACTTTTAATCCAGTCTACCAGTCTACATCTTTTAATTGATGTATCTGGACTGCTTACTTTTAATGTACTTCCTGTCATGAGTGGTTTACAGGTTTTTCCCCCCCCCCTTGGTTATTTGCAGGAATGTGGTTACTGTTTCAAAGTTTTCTGTCTTACTAGGCTTCTATTTTCCTGGTCCTTTGGCTAGAAGAGTAGGCTTTTATTAGAGAATTTTATTGGCCTGTGTCCATTAACATTTCTGGATTGCCCCATTTTTATCTGCCTTATTCTCTCTGCATTTCAGAGTACTTTTATTTTTTAAATTATTTTAATGTATAGCATCTAGGGATTTTAGTTGTATCTAGCATAAGAAATGCAGCATAGTATGTCTTATCCTTCTTCCTGCCAGTGGAAGTCCTCATATATATTTTTTAAAGTCCCTATATTTAGACAGACTTTGGTTTTTGATTCTAATCTTGACTCCAGTCTATGATAGTTGTAGATTTTTAGACAAGGAACTTAACTCTGTGGCTCACTTTCCTTTTCTACAAAATGGGTGAAATAGAGTTTTGAGGGGAGAAGGCAATGGTACCCCACTCCAGTACTCTTGCCTGGAAAATCCCATGGACGGAGGAGCCTGGTAGGCTGCAGTCCATGGGGTCTCAAAGAGTCAGACACGACTGAGAGACTTCACTTTCACTTTTCACTTTCATGCATTGGAGAAAGCAATGGCAATCCACACCAGTGTGCTTGCCTGGAGAATCCCAGGGACGGGGGAACCTGGTAGGCTGCCATCTATGGGGTCGCACAGAGTCGGACATGACTGACATGATTAGCAGCAGCAGCAGAGTTGTCAGGATTAAATGAATTATGCTAGTAAAAGCATGCAATACAGTGAAAGCATGCAATAATCTCTCATTAAATATGACTATTAAAACTACAATTACTACTTTTGAAACAATTACTATTATTATCATTACTATCACTATTACTACTTACAAGCCCTGTCTTTGTCACTCTGTCTGTGAATGCAAAGTCTTCACTGATTCCAGAGCAGAACATGGTTTACTAAAATAGCAATCAGTGCAAGGGTCAAAATGATTCCCTTTGGCAAATGAGGGTGGTAAAGATGATAAGAGCTCTTGCCTCTTTGGTCAATGACTATGATTTGTCCTTGAGGCCAACTAGGTCTACACAAGACTTAATGATTCAGTTCAGTTCCCAAATCACTATAGATGGTGACTGCAGCCATGAAATTAAAAGACACTTACTCCTTGGAAGGAAAGTTATGACCAACCTAGATACCATATTCAAAAGCAGAGACATTACTTTGCCAACAAAGGTTCGTCTAATCAAGGCTATGGTTTTTCCTGTGGTCACGTACAGATGTGAGTGTTGGACTGTGAAGAAGGCTGAGCGCCGAAGAATTGATGCTTTTGAACTGTGGTGTTGGAGAAGACTCTTGAGAGTCCCTTGGACTGCAAGGAGATCCAACCAGTCCATTCTGAAGGAGATCAGCCCTGGGATTTCTTTGGAAGGAATGATGCTAAAGCTGAAACTCCAGTACTTTGGCCACCTCATGCGAAGAGTTGACTCATTGGAAAAGACTCTGATGCTGGGAGGGATTGGGGGCAAGAAGAGAAGGGGATGACAGAGGATGAGATGGCTGGATGGCATCACTGACCCGATGGACGTGAGTCTCAGTGAGCTCCGGGAGTTTGTGATGGACAAGGAGGCCTGGCGTGCTGCAATTCATGGGATCGCAAAGAGTTGGACACGACTGAGCGACTGATCTGATCTGATCACTTCAGTCACTCAGTCATGTCTGACTCTTTGGGACCCCATGGCTTGCAGCATGCCAGGCTTCCCTGTCCATCACCAATTTCTGGAGCATGCTTGAAAGCATGTCCATCGAGTCAGTGATGCCATTAAACCATCTCATTTTCTGTTGTCCCCTTCTCCTCCTGCCTTCAATCTTTCCCAGAATCAGGGTCTTTTCCAATGAGTCAGTTCTTTGCATCAGGTGACCAAAGTATTGGAGTTTCAGCTTCAGCATATTCAGGACTGATTTCCTTTAGGATGGACTGGTTGGATCTCTTGCAGTCCAAGGGACTCTCAAGAGTCTTCTCCAACACCACAGTTCAAAAGCACAATTCTTCAGTGCTCAGCTTTCTTTATAGTCCAACTCTCACATCCATACATGACTACTGGAAAAACCATAGATTTGACTAGATGGGCCTTTGTTGGCAAAGTAATGTCTGCTTTTTAATATGCTGTCTAGGTTGGTCATAACTTTTCTTTCAAGGAGCAAGTGTCTTTGAATTTCATGGAAAGTGATTTTGGAGCCCCCCCAAATAAAGTCTGCCTCTGTTTCCATTATTTCCCCATCTATTTGCATGAGGTGATGGGACCAGATACCATGATCTTAGTTTTCTGAATGTTGAGTTTTAAGCTAACTTTTCATTCTCCTCTTTCACCTTCATCAAGAGGCTCTTTAGTTCCTCTTTGCTTTCAGCCATAAGGGTGGTATCATACGCATATATGAGGTTACTGATATTTCTTCCAGCAATCTTGATTCCAGCTTGTGATTCATTCAGCCTGGCATTTCACATGATGTACTCTACATATAAGTTAAATAAGCAGGGTGACAATATATAGCCTTGACATACTCATTTTCTGATTTGGAACCAGTCTGTTTTT
>NW_011494768.1:3393585-3404870 GCF_000754665.1 Bison bison bison
AGTTAATAAATCAGAAGTAGTTGTTTTTCTGGAACTCTCTTGCTTTTTTGATGATCCAGCGGATGTTGGCAATTTGATCTCTGGTTCCTTTGTCTTTTCTAAATCCAGCTTGAACATCTGGTAATTCATGGTTCACATACTGTTGAAGCCTGGTTTGGAGAATTTTGAGCAGTACTTTACTAGCGTGTGAGATGAGTGCAATTGTGTGATAGTTTGAACATTCTTTGGCATTGCTTTTCTTTGGTATTGGAATGAATACTGACACTTCCCAGTCCTGTGGCCACTGCTGAGTTTTCCAAATTTGCTGGCATTTTGAGTGCAGTACTTTAACAGTGTCATCTTTTAGGATTTGAAATAGCTCAACTGGAATTCCATCACCTCCACTGGCTTTGTTTGTAGTGATGCTTCCTAAGGCCCACTTGACTTCACATTCCAGGATGTCTGGCTCTAGGTGAGTGATCCTACCATCTTGGTTATCTGGGTCATGAAGATCTTTTTTGTATAGTTCTTCCATGTATTCTTACCACCTCTTCTTAATATCTTCTACTTCTGTTAGGTCCATACCATTTCTGTTCTTTATTGTGCCCATCTTTGCACAAAATGTTCCCTTGGTGTCTCTAATTTTCTTGAAGAGATGTCTAGTCTTTCCCATTCTATTGTTTCCCTCTATTTCTTTGCACTGATCACTGAGGAAGGCTTTCTTATCTTTCCTTGCTATTCTTTGTAACTCTGCATTGAAATGGATATATCTTTCCTTTTCTCCTTTGCCTTTAGTTTCTCTTCTTTTCTCAGCTATTTGTAAGGCCTCATCAGACAACCATTTTGCCTTTTCGGGTTTCTTTTTCTTGGGGATTGTCTTGATCACTGCCTCTTGTACAATGTCATGAACTTCCGTCCATAGTTCTTCAGGTACTCTGTTTATCAGATCTAATCCCTTGAATATTTGTCTCTTCTACTGTCTAATCTAAGGGATTTGATTTAGGTCATACCTGAATGGTCTAATGGTTTTCCTTACTTTCTGCAATTTAAATCTGAATTTGGCAATAATGAGTTCATGATCTGAGCCACAGTCAGCTCCTGGTCTTGTTTATGCTGACTGTATAGTTTCTCCATCTTTGGCTGCAAAGAATATAATCAGTCTGATTTCAGTATTGACCATATGGTGATGCCCATGTGTAGAGTCTTCTCTTGTGTTGTTGGAAAAGGGTGTTTGCTATGACCAGTACATTACTTGGCAAAACTCTGTTAGCCTTTAACCTGCTTCATTTTGTACTCCAAGGCCAAATTTGCCTGTTACTCCAGGTATCTTTTAACTTCCTACTTTTGCATTCCAGTCCCCTATAATGAAAAGGACATCGTTTTTGGTTGTTAGTTCTAATAGGTCTTGTAGGTCTTCATAGAACCATTCAACTTCAGCTTCTTCAGCATCACTGGTCGGGGCATAGACTTGGATTACTGTGATACTGAATGCTTTGCTTTAGAAATGAACAGAGACCATTCTGGCATTTTTGAGATTGCATCCAAGTACTGCATTTTGGACTCTTTTGTGTCTATGAGGGCTACTCCATTTCTTCTAAGGGGTTCTTGCCCACCATAGTAGATCTAATGGTCATCTGAGTTAAATTCTCTCATTCCAGTCCATTTTAGTATACTGATTCCTAAAATGTCGATGTTCACTCTTGCCATCTCCTGTTTGACCACTTCCAATTTGCCTTGATTCATGGACCTGACATTCCAAGTTCCTAAGCAATATTGTTCTTTACAGCATCAGACTTTACTTCCATCACTAGTCACATCCACAACTGGATGCTGTTTTTGCTTTGCTCTGTCTCTTCATTCTTTCTGGAGTTATTTCTCCACTAATCTCCATAGCGGAGAAGGCAATGGCAACCCACTGCAGTATCTTGCCTGGAAAATCCCATGGATGGGAGCCTGGTAGGCTGCAGTCCATGGGGTCGTGAAGAGTTGGACACGACTGAATGACTTTACTTTCACTTTTCACTTTCGTGCATTGGAGAAGGAAATGGCAACCCATTCCAGTGTTCTTGCCTGGAGAATCCCAGGGACGGGGGAGCCTGGTGGGCTGCTGTCTATGGGGTCGCACAGAGTCAGACATGACTGAAGTGACTTAGCAGCAGCAGCAGCAGCAATCTCCATAGCAAATCAGGCATCTATTGACCTGGGGAGTTCATCTTTCAGTGTCCTATCTTTTGCCCTTTCATGCTGTTCATAGGGTTCTCAAGGCAAGAATACTGAAGTGGTTTGCCATTCCCTTCTCTTTAAGAACTGATTCAGTGGACCACATTCTGTCAGACCTCTCCACTGTGACCTGTCCATTTGGGTGCCCTACACAGGCAGCATGACTCATAGGCTACACAGTGAGTTTGAGGCCAACTAGGTCTATACAAGATTTATTGATTAGACTCTGATAATTGCAAGATTTGCTTCTGAATTACTTTTGTTCCACAGCTTTGAGCCTCCTTGCCTCTACCCTACTTTGTACCTCATCTCTTTCTGTCTTGAGTTGCTTTCTCTTTATCCTGACTCATTCTTCCTCCTTAGATTGTTCTCTCTCTCTCTCTCTCTCAGGCTGGGGCCTCTAGCTCTGAAATGGACATCCGGGGTTATCCTGCTTAGAACTGCCTTGTGTTCTCTGAAGATATTGCTCCCCTTGACTCTGGACTGGTTGGCTGGACAGTGCCAATAAGAACAACAGATTGTGGCTAAATTACCAGGAGGAACAGTTAAGGAGGGAAAGCAGAGATCTAAGAAGTGTGTCTTGTTGGCACTTATTCTAGACTCTTGAATTTAAAGGAACAAACTGCTTATTCAAAAATAGATGCAATTCTTTGGCAAAGTTAATAGCTTCTTGCATTTTTATTAGTCTTTTTATAAAATAAAGATTTAGAAAATGTGTGGGAAAAGCAGCATATGTAATTCCACCTTCCACTCCCCTAGAGTTGCTAATTTTACCTCTTCAATGCATATTTATCTAGCTCCATTCCTTAATATTTTCTGTTCTCCAATATCTGTATCTAATGATGCTGTTGAGAAGGTTTTCTTGTGCCTAGAATTGCTGTTCTTCAAAAATTATTCAAAATGGAACTAGACAAAGGTAATTAACTGTTCTAGTTTTATCTGGCTAAAAACTATTGAATTTCTAAATACTGGAAATCCTCTGTATACGCAAGTAGCCTATACTTACTATTGATACTATGCTTATATTTTTGTTAGAGTAAATCAAATGATTCAAATTTTGTGAAGGCAGTAAAACCAAAGTTTTAATTTTAGTTTTTTTGTGTGCATTGAATGCCACCATCATTTTAAATCAATGTGGGCATTTTCTGAGTAGTTAAGTAGAGGTAATAAATGTCCCTACTTCACAGGAGTGCTTTGAGGTAAAATAATGACAATATTTACCATAAATAGCAGAGCCTTTCTCACAGTGGTTACCTACAATTATTGTTGTTGCTATTGTTGTAATTTGTCCAATCTATGTCCTTTAGCCAACCAGCATGACAAAATAAATGAGATTAGAAGAACTGCTCCAAATTCAATGATTATTTTTCCTATTGTGTGAGCATTCTCAAATCATTGGTGATCTCCTTGCCATAAGATTACAGCTGTGTGAGATACAGAGGACCAAAAATTATTCATTGGATTTCATGATTTTTACTTGGTTGGGGAAACCTATCCTGCAAAATGAATCGAGAGCAGTAGGGAGTCTTGCCAGGTAGTTCTTGCTGATTTTACTTTATGGGGTTCAATTTGGAGGCAGGAGTTACTGAACAATTTCACCCCAATTGGAGGGTTAAATGGATGTGGACTTGATGAAATACCTTAGAATAAGGAAAAGGAGACTATGCCCCTGAAAGACTTTCACTATTCTTAAAATCTAGTAAAAGTTAAAGTTACAATACTTTAAAGTAAGTATATGAGTTTTTTTTTTTTTTTTAATTAACCCTTGATTTTAAGTTGGCATGGGGATATGGTCATTCTTTCCAAAGCTGACCTTAACCAGTGACTACAGAGTAGCTAATTCTTATTTGTGCAAAGGGAATCCGGTTCCTTCCTGGCTTTGGCAGAAGATGAAAACTATGGGCGGCTTTTCAGAGTTTTTCCATGGGCTGTTCACGCAAAACTGACATTTGCCAGCCACAGTCTCTGCCTCATCCTTTTATTCTGTGTCAGTCTGGGGTTAGATCTAACAAATTGTCAGTGTTTCTGCCTCACTCCCAGAGCACTTTCTTGACTTGATAGTCTCAGCAGTGACAGATTTCCTTTCCTTACCCCCAGATTGTTTTAATTACCACTGCTGTGTTTTGTTAGATGGTAAACCGTGAAAATGGCCTCTGGTTGTTTAGGTTGCTCAGCTTAAAAAAATAAAAACAAGACTTGCATGGAGTAAGAAGAGGTGCCAAAGACCTAGGGATCTATTGATTTACTCATTTATTCATTAAGAAGGGAATTGAAGTAAAGATAAGGGATAATTCATCTGCTGCATACACCCCATTTTGACTGCAGAGATTTTTCTTTTTGTTGGCAGTGTCTTGTGGGGAAGGAGGAGGAGCTGGGACTTTGTCCTTTACTGGGTACTCTTAGTCTCAAAGTTACTCCATTTCCCCAAACTGTTCCCTTTGTAGGGTCCTGAGAAAGGGAACCCCTTGAATGAGGTGTAAGCACAGATTGGACATTGCAGTATCTGCCCTGAGACCTGAAGGCAGGTGCTTAAAGACAGATCCTTCGTTCTCTCTCCTCTAAGCCTCAGTTTACTCATCTGTAACATGGAGATAATAACAAACCTACTTAACATGGGTGTGCACTTGTTAATGTGAGATATATTGGAGATTGTTGTATTTAAGGTAGTTCTTTTCATTCATGACAGATCTTTAAACTCCTTGATTGATATCTCTTAGCAAGCTAGGCTAGCACAATGCCTGATTCACTAAAGGAGCTTGACACATAAAAATGGCTTTTAAAAACGCATGAATGAGGGACTTCCCTGGTTGTCCAGTGGTTAAGAATTGCCTACCAATGCAGGGACACAGGTTTGATTCCTGGTCTGGGAAGGTTCCACATGGGGAGGAGCAACTAAACCCATGCACCACAACTACTGAGCCCAGACACGGCAACTAATAAAGCTCGAGTGCATTAAAGACCATGCCCTGCAACAAGAGAAGCCACTGAGATGAGAAGCCTGCACACGGCAACTAGAGAGTAGCCCCGCTTATCACAACCAGAGAAAGCCCTATGCAGCAACGAAGACCCAGCACACCATACATAAATAAATAAACATAAATTTTAAAAAATGCATGCATGAATGAATGAGTAAGCTAAACTGATGACAGTAAGAAAAGGGGAGGAAAAGAAAACATGAGACATCTTTAAAGGAATGTAGGAATCTACTTTTGACCTCTGAAACAGGAAAAATATTTAGAGAAAGAAATTGCCTCCTTCAGAAGCAGAGGTACCATTTAACTATAAATGGTGCTCAGTTTAGAATGTAGGTTCAATTTAGCGATATCTATACAAATGATTACACTTCACACTTCCTTAAGAGTGAAAAATATTTATCAATAAAAATACTACTAATGATAGCCAATATTTATTGAGAATTTACTCTTTAATCTCAGGTTAAATCTTAGAAAGCTGTAGGTGCAATTATTATCCTGTACTACAGATGAGAAGACTGAGAGATAAAGGCGACATGACAAACGGACAGTGCCAGAATCGGCAACTTCTGAAAACAAGCCCGATTTTAGAATCTTCCTTTGGACACTTTCAGGTTTTTTTCTTCTTTTTCAGCCCCTCATATGGTGATGGAGTTCTTTTTGCCTAACTGCACACATCCGGCCACCTTTACACAGGCAATCTAAATCTGTCACTGTTCATTAGTTATTTGTACCAATGATCATGCTGCATTTTTAGAATGTCATATTTGACAATGTGCTAAATAGCCTTCTGCTATGAATAGCCCTCTTTGTGAATCAGCCTGCAGACCAGCAGGCTTGTTCTTGTCAAATCAGTTCGCATCTAAACTTGCCTAATCACAGTCCTTCTTCTTTTTCTTCCTGGGTAACTCTCAGGCAATTCTGGATAAATAGTGCTTCAGCTAACAAAAGCTCCTGCCTGCAGCCGGGTATTGCTACCTCCCTTCCTGGCTTGAAGCATGGTTACTCTGCTGTTAAACAACTAACAGCAGTTTCAGCACCAGGGACAGAGTATTTTAATGAAGTGGTAATGGGATGTAGAGTAGGACATGCCTTGATTAAAATGGAGCACCCTGCTTAAAGATTACAGTCCATTCCCATTTCTTCATGCAATTCTGATTTTTCTTCTGGTTACCGAGCTTCCTTCCCAGCCCTAGAAGACTGCAATGCAGCTTGTGTATGTTGTGCCTTCAAGTAACTTTTAATTAGACATTTAAATTAGACTGGTGCTGGTTCACTGAACCCAGCATTTTTATATTTCTCCAGTCCAATTATTAGGTGTTTTAATTCCCAATTCATGGCTTGCCATTTATTTTAATATTACTTATTATGATGTTAAAACTATAATTCCTAGATTTTTCTCATAAAGAAAATGAGATGTAAATGTCCAAATTAAGAACAAAAATTTCTAAGCTGTCAAATTCTTAATAAAAATAATAAACTGGCTTAAGCCATCAAATCCATAATCAAAAACTAGCTAACCTCTAGACAGGTGCTGAAGGAGAATGAACAAAAAATGCTACAATGTAAAATCAAACAGAAGAGACAAAGGATTTTGTTCTTTTGATCAAGTTGGGAAGAAGCACAGACATTCTGGATAACATGGTACAGATCCCGCTGTCTGGGCCCATCTACCAGAATCATGTCTCAGTCTCAGCTGTGAGGGTCAGTCCTTAATGGGGGTGTCTGGTCATGGGGTAAGGTGCCAAGCAGATGGATGAAGGGTCAATGGGTCTTCCAAACATTTATTAAACACCTGTAATGTTTCAAACATTGTTCTGTTCTGGGTGTTTTTGCCCGTCCAATACTGACAACACTGTTATAAGTTCAGTACTATTACAGTGTCCATGTAGAAAAGGAAACTGAGGCACAGAGAAGTTAAGAACCATGTCCAAGCTCACACATATAGTAAGGGTTGAGGATAGGATTTGAATTCAAGCTGTCCAATTCCTGAATTTGCACTTTTAACACTCAGACTTTCAGACTTTTATATGCCTCTCCAACAATGTAAGCAGTGCAAAACAAGTAAAGTCCAGGCTGAGCTGCCAAGTGAAGCAGTCAAAAATGTCAATTGTTCTTGCCTAGTGTAGAAGCTGTAAGAATTGAATATGGTAAATGGTGTAAAAGTAAGTATCTGGCCTGGGATAGTGTTCATGGTGAACAGTACCTGAAAGAAGGCTACACGACTTCAAGAAGGAGGAAGCCACTTAGTGAGGACAGGGTGCTGAGACAGAGTGCAAAGGAGGAGAGACCTGAAGGGCCTCCTTAAATGCAGGTTTGGGCATTTCCTTCATTTGCTGAAGTGCCCTCGACCTTGACTGGCAGTGGGTGGAGTCAGGATTTGGGATGATAAGGAGCCGGACATGAGATTTGAGGGGGTAAATGACTTGTCTTTCCTTCATGCTGGCTATGAAACTTTGGTGTTAAGTCTAAACAAACTTTTATCCAAATCACTGGTTTTGTCCTGGGTCATAGATGCCACCCTTTTCTTAGGCTGAGGGACTCTGCGCGACTACAGTGACTGGCAAAAGTCCCATTGGTTCGTTCACCAGCGATTCAAGGGAAACAACTACAAGCCAAGCATCTGCAAAGATCCTCACAAAGATACATGCTTTGCCCTAAAGGCATTCGTTATCTAAAAGGGGAAAAAAAAGCATGTTTATAATTAACCAAGAAAGCAGGACTGAGATCTGAAGGACACATAGAGGGACAATTAGCATGTATCCTCCAGCAACAGTGACCAAGATCTTTTTCATGAATATTTACTTGATGACTTGGATCAGACACAGAATGGAAGCTTTGGGGAGTTGTTAGGGAGGTGACTAAGACATATGTGTAGAGGATGCTTATTTAGCATCTGTGTGAGATTGCATTATTGTTACCAATATTATTCACTTTCCTTCTGTTCTTCCTTGGGGTGGAGTAGATTTGGCTGCCCTACTAAACTGGGTTTGAGCATTTGATGGACTTTGACCAAAGGAATATGAGCAGAGATGAGGCAAGCAGCAACTCCTCCTTTTGTGCTGTTGTGGTTTTCTGTTAATATGAGAAAGTAACATGCTTGGAGTAGCCATTTGTCCAAGGAGGACGCAGAGGCATGGAGCAGATATGACTCTGCTCTGTGGTTTGGAGGCAGCCCCCATCAGTCTGTTACCTAAAGCAAAGCCATCCTAGTCTACTCACAGACCCAAGAGCAAGAAAAAGAAATGTTGGTTGCTGTAGGCCATTGGAGTTTGGAATGCATGTTATTCAGCATAACTGAAGCAAAAAACTGACCAATACAGCATCCATTTCTTTCCCTATGAGCCCATGTATAGTCTTAGGGGAAGAGAAAGCTCAGGTATCCAGTGCCTATTTTTTAAGCTGAGTAGAGCCATATTCCATCTCTCTTGTTCCCTCTATAGGTTTATTTAGGGGAGAGGGAGATTACTTATGACTCAAATAACCAGCTGTTCTCTTCTGGGACTAATCCTGAGGCAGTGACCCAAGAACACAGTGAGGACAGATCATACATGATAAGGTGGTGTGCTGACTAGGGTTTTCCAGACTGGAAATCACTGTTGTGTCTCTTGCTTCCTGCATCCTGCACTGTGCTCCTACATCCTCTAAAACCCAACCACTCACTGATTCTTTGAATCCCCAATATTTTCCCAATATATTCCCCATTGCTTAAATAAGTCAGAGTCAGTGTCTGATACCTATAACCCATAACTCTAACTCACTAGTACTTGTATTGCTGGTACTGCCTCAGAACACGATTTAGTCATGGAACAATTAGAGGGTCCTTTTCAGTGCTGTTAATAAGCTGTACTGAAAATTGCACGTCTGTGCTCCTTAAGGCTTCTCCCCTATGCCCCACACTGGGCAGGTTTTTGTGATTAGTAACCACGCTGGCTTTTAGTTCTACTAAAGTGTATTGATAAGACTTTTGAAGCCATAGGAGTCTTTGAATTTCCTATGGTTTGAGATAAGGCTCTTTCTCATTACTCTAAGAATAGCCCAGCTCCCAAAGCCATTCAGAAACCCACAGAGGGAGATCTGGCTTGCAGGCCTCTCAATAAACTCTTATTAACACTTTCAAATGTAATCTGTTTTTGTCTTGACCTCACTTTAGATTCTTGGCAGGTATAATGGACAAATCTGTAGGGTTTCCTTTTCCTTTTTAAAAGACTAGATAAATGCACCTTTTCTCTCATCAGATTATAAAAGTTCAATGTAAATGGAAAGTTCATTGCTTCCCTTGATAACAGACGTAATCTTCCCAATTGATGCCCCTCTATCAGCAGACACATGAGATAGTCCTAGAGATTGTTTTCCATGAAATTTGGCTGAGAATAAGCTTAATTTCCCAGACTGTGCACTTTAACCTCAGGCTGATGCATTGAGAAAATGCCTTGTATCCACTTTTAGTAAAGAAATGATGTAGGCTTTCTGCTGCTTCCAGTTACATTTGCCTGGCTTGGGCATGGATGGCTTGGTTTCAACAGGGCCCAATGTGCAAGCCTTCCAATTAGATTAATCTCTCCATTATTTATTTATTTTGGTGGGCGGATGGGTGGAAGCCTTGAGAGGAGGGGAGAGAGAGATACTTGTATCAGTGCTGATTTAGCATTGACAGTGAATTCAGCTCGGCCTCAAAGCATAGGTCAGAGTACATCCAAATAACTCTGATTATATTTGTGTAGCGTTTTTACACACATCACAACACAAATGCATTTCTGCCATCTCAGCTTCTCATGAAGTTCTGTGCAGAGTAGGAAGTCTTTATGTCCCTTTGACAGTTGGAAAACCAACACATACACACCAAGGTCTTTGACTCGGGTTACACAGTCGAAAAATACTAGCTCTTGGTGGAGTTTAGGTTGTCAAGCTCTCTACTCATCTCTCTCTCATTAACCAACATGGCATAGAAAACAGGGGTCAGATTTGAAACCAGAAGACCAGAGTTGTGGTTCCAGCTATGCTCTAACCTGGTCATTTGTGTGTGTATGTGTGCACACATGTGAAGATTAAGCCTTAGATTTCTTATAGCAATAATAACAATGCCTGGGTTTAAATGAGGTGATTTTCATATGAGGTGATTTTCATGACAAACACTTTGTAAAGTACAAAGTAGGATAAAAATATAGTATTGTCATGTGTTTATGATAGTAACTGATATTTATTGAGTGCTTATTAAATGCCAAACATGAAAAACATTAATTTATATAATGTAATGGAATAAAACATATAGAGAAAAGTTCCTAAAATACTGTTAAACAATGTAAGAATTCATCGTGAAGGTTACCATCATGTCAAGAATGAAAACATTGCCAGCGGCCCAGAAACTGCCCTGCATAACTCTTCCTCCGGCTAGAGGTTGCCACTGTTTTACTGTTTTTGTTGCTCAGTAGCTATATATATATATATTTTAAAAATATACAACAGATTTGAATAGAACTGGTGTTTCAGCCAGTAAAGAATCTGCCTGCAACGTAGGCGACCTGGGTTTCAGGATCAGGAAGATCCCCTGCAGAAGAAAATGGCAACCCACTCCAGCGTTCTTGCCTGAAGAATCCCATGGACAGAGGAGCTGGGCGGGCTGCAGTCCATGGGGTTGCAAAGAGTCGGACATGACTGAGCAGCTAACACTTCCACTTACACTTTACAGGAGAGAATATCCAGGTGGCTAATAAATATGTGCAAAGGTACTCAATTTCACTTTTCATTTGGAGAATGAAAATTAAAACCATAATGAGGAACAACTAAACATCCAGCAGAATGCAAAACAACAACAACAACAACAAAAAAAGCAAAAGGAAAACAAGAAAACGTCTCCAGACAATACCAAGTGTTAGGATACAGAGTGACTGGAATCCTTATGTCATGACAATGGGAGGATAAAATGATCCAACCACTTTGGAAAACTGGTAGTCTGCTACAGCTGAATATGTGGATACCCAGGAGCCAGCAATTCCACTGCTAGTTGTATACGCAAGAAAACGCACGTGTGTGCAGAGGACATGTACAAGAATCTTCACAACATAACTTCTCATAAAAGCCTTGCTTTGGAGACTTTACAAGTGCTCACTAACA
>NW_011494768.1:3404970-3407030 GCF_000754665.1 Bison bison bison
TTGGTAATGCATCCAACCATCTCGTCCTCTGTTGTCCCCTTCTCTCCTCTTGCCCTCAATCTTTCCCAGCATCAGAGTCTTTTCCAATCAGTCGGGTCTTTGTATCAGGTGCTATTTTGTTAGTATTTTGATGTTATTCAGTCACTAAATCCCTAAAGAGTCAAATTTTGCCTGTTTTTGAATTTCGTGTCAGTGGAATCAAGTAATGTGTATTCTTCCTCATTTGTTTTCTTTAGCTACTCTCATATTTTAAAGATTCATCTGTCTTCTCCCATATAACTTTAGCCACTCATTTTCATTACTGTATAGTACTCTACAGTATGAATACATAATATTGAATAGTTGATCTTGTACTAATGACAGGCATTTAAGCTGTTTCTAACCTTTTGCTGCAGAGAATAATGCAGTGAATAGTAAATGATAAGCCTATGAACAGGTTCACAGGTTTTGGAGCACATATGTATGCAGGTTTATAGGCTGTTTGAGTAGAATTACCAAGTCACAGATTGTATGTATCTTTAATCTTTAACTGGAGTAGATACCCCCAAGCTGTTTTGTTTGTTTTTTAGTGGATGTTCTGATTTGTGCTTCCATTAGTGAAGAATGCAGAGAAGGCAATGGCACCCCACTCCAGTACTCTTGCCTGGAAAAAATCCCATGGGAGGAGGAGCCTGGTAGGCTGCAGTCCATGAGGTCTCTAAGAGTCGGACACGCCTGAGTGACTTCACTTTCACTTTTCACTTTCATGCATTGGGGAAGGAATTGGCACCCCACTCCAGTGTTCTTGCCTGGAGAATCCCAGGGACGGGGGAGCCTGGTGGGCAGTCTATGGGGTTGCACAGAGTCAGACACAACTGAAGCGACTTAGCAGCAGCAGCAGCAGTGAAGAATGAGATTTTTATTTTTTTCTATACCCTCTTCAACATTTCGTACTGTGATGTGTTTAAACACTAACTAGGCTGGTGTACATGCTATGTCTCTTTGAAGTGTTAATAAGCACTTTTCTGATTACTAATGAAGCCGTATCTGTTTATGAATTTATCCTCTTTTTGTCAGTCTTTGTTCAAAGCAATTGCCCATTTTCCATTGGGTTATCTGTCAAAAAGCATTGATTTATAATATCTTTTTCTTTCATAATCTGGATACAAGCCCTTTGTTTGTTACACATGTATCTTTCTTCACACTGTGCCTTGCCTTTTCAGTTCCTTAATACGTTTTTGCATGAACCCAAGTTCTTAATTTTATTGTCTAATTTATTAGTAAATTCCTCTGTGCTTAGGGCTTTTTGTATCTTATTGTATGAAACCTTTCTTCTCTCTGAGATTGTGAAGACATTTTTTAATATTAGTTTCTATACACTGATGGTTAGAGTGAGGCCAAAACAGAGCTTGTCATCTGGCAGCTGGAGTTAAGCTGCTAGTGAGAAGCAAGAGGAAGGAGATGTAGGTTTCAGGCTTGTGGTTTAGATGTTTACAGGGGTCTTAAGTCAAAGTGTGGAGGACGGAGGTCAGATGCCACAGGCTGGTCTTAGGAGAGTGCATACCACTGGGTAATGGGGGATAGTGAGTGTTTTCTATTAGCTCTATTTTAGACACAGACTCGAAAAACCACAATTTTGGTTTTTTGACTTTTTTTTTCCCCAGTCAATTGTGATCTAGGTACTATTTTCCATAAAAGAAAAGAGGAGAAGGATAAACAGAGCATATTGATATACAATTTCTCTTCCGTTAACATGGAAAGCTTACGATTCTAGTAAAATTTAAAACATGCAAGAGCATGGAAGAAATTATTATTAAGGTTAGAGTGTTTAGTGTCCTTTTAACTTAAAAGCAGGACTGACCAATTTTGTGGAAGTTTTGTAAGTTTCTAGTCTCCTTTTTCTCCTGTTCCTCACCCCCCCAAAACTATAGATCTTATTACTATTTAATAGAGTCCTAGAATTGAAAGATATCAAATACAAATTTTTAATTTTTCAGATGGAGATACAAAGATTTATCCACGGTCACAGAGCTAGTAAGTGAAACAGCCAAGCCAGGTGTCTGATTCTCCATACTTCTCAG
>NW_011494768.1:3407432-3469055 GCF_000754665.1 Bison bison bison
TCATAAAATACTTTTGAAAAATATGTAAGCCAGAAAGATAGATTGAGGGAGAGAGAACCCTGATCTCAACGTTCTTTTTTCTATACTGGAATGATCGTGGGGACTTGCTTTGATAGCCAGAGAAGAAAAATGACTTTAGTGATCATGCAGAGTATGCAAGGAGCCTCTGCAGGTATCATAACACTTAATTCTCAGGGCAGCCTGGAAAGTGGTGAAAGTCATCCTCATATCCACATGGGGCTTGATGCTCAGAGAATTTGAGACACAAGCCCTTTGTCCCATCAATAGTTTAAGACAGAGCCTACTTTGGAGTGTGTAGTGTCTGATTCGGAGAAGGCAATGGCACCCCACTCCAGTACTCTTGCCTGGAAAATCCCATGGATGGAGGAGCCTGGAAGGCTGCAGTCCATGGGATCGCTGAGGGTCGAACATGACTGAGTGACTTCACTTTCACTTTTCACTTTCATGCATTGGAGAAGGAAATGGCAACCCACTCCAGTGTTCTTGCCTGGAGAATCCCAGGGATGGGGAAGCCTGGTGGGCTGCTGTCTATGGGGTCACACAGAGTCGGACACGACTGAAGTGACTTAGCAATAGCAATATCGTCTGATTAAAACTTCTCACTCTTACCCTGAAAAGAAGAGCCTCTTCCAGAAATAGCTCTGATTGTCCCATTGCTTTCCAGGGAGGATGAAAACTCTCTAGGGAGACAACTGGACTGTAGAGTGTGGTTAGCACGTCTGTTTGCAGAATCCATAAGGCAGGGCTGTGACTTTATTGATACTAAAAGGGGAAGAAAGGGGCACTTCTCTGGTGGTCTAGTGGCTAAGACTCCATGCTCTCAATGCAGGGAGCTTGGGTAGAATCTCTGATCTGGGAACTAGATCCCACATGCCACAATTAAAGATTGCCCATGCCACAACTGAGACCTGGTGTAGTCAAATAAATAAAAACAATATTAAAAAAAAAAATGAATAAAAGGGAAAGGACACGCAGAATCTGAAACAGGAGTCGTGGCAGAGGTCTCTGATGTGTGCCCCAGGGCCAATGCTGGTCTTCACTGTGGGCCAGTGGTCTTGGTTCCTCAGGGCAGACCAGTCTCAGTGTAGGTGGGGTCTGAGGCTGAGTGTAGCCACAGGCTGAGGGAGTGGGCCTATGTTTACATGATGTGATTGGGTGGCACCACGAATCCCGCAGAGAACCTTAATTTTCCTATGGCTCCGCAGCTGCCTCTCTGCATCATCCAGCCATTAAGGACCCCAAATATTTAAGCAGGAGAACCCATTGCTCTTTCGGTGGCAGGTCATCAGCTCTGGAGGCTGGGGATCCCCAAAACACATGTTGATGGCTGGGAAGGGAAGAGTCAGGGCTGCTGATGTGAGGTTGGTTTCGCTGTAGATCTGGAGTCAGTGATGGGTGTGGGAAACAGAGCGCTGCTGACTGGATTGGGAGTGGTGAGGGGAACACACACACACACACACACACACTTCTTCCCCACCCACCCCCAGGAACTCTGTGAGTGAAGTGTTATACTGGAGTCAGATACTTCTGTGTTTGAACCTCACTTCTCTCACTTGTAGGATCCCAGCCAAGTTATTTAACCTTTCTGAATCTCATTGACCTCATCTGAAAATCTTCATGATGAAGATCAAATGAAAGAGAAATACCCCCACCACGTCCATGCTGTGAACACAGTGCCCATCCAAGGCCCTTGTGCATGAACCTGAGATGCCATTGCAGAGGTGGGAACAGAGTCCAAGGCAAGTATAAGGCGGGGTGATGGGTCAGAGAGCAACAGAGAGGAACAGAGGAAGTCGTACGGATGCAGAACTCAGTTATCATGCCAGAGTCATATAACAGGCAAGACTTTCTACTGATGGAAGAGGCTGCCTTGAGAGAGAGTGTGCTCTCTACTGGCGGGAAAGGCTGGAGGCCACCTGCAAGGTGCACTGAAGTTGGATTCCTGCACTGGTGAAGATTCTTTTGAGTTGACATCCCACAGTGAGGCAGATTCTGGGGTCACTTTTCTTCTAAGCACTGACTGTGTGATCAGGAAGCTAGCTGCCCAAGGGCCAGTGTAGACACACGGCAGGAAGACCTTGGCGAGCACTTCAAGACAAGCAGAAGGGTGCTATTTTCCACATGTGGTGGTTTCATTGTTTAATGACGGACTTCTAGCTTGAGTACATAGTGACACTTATTGGTCCAACATTCATTTTGTCTCTTTCCTTTTAACTGCACCCAGATTTTCATTTGAAAAACTCCCTCGAATGGGTGGTCAGAGCAGATGCTGTAAATGCTCTGCCCCTATAATGTGTAGTGGGAGAAGGCAATGGCACCCCACTCCAGTACTATTGCCTGGAAAATCCCATGGACAGAGGAACCTGGTGGGCTGCAGTCCATGGGGTCGCTAAGAGTCGGACATGATTGAGGGACTTCACTTTCACTTTTCACTTTCATGCATTGGAGAAGGAAATGGCAACCCACTCCAGTGTTCTTGCCTGGAGAATCCCATGAACGGAGAAGCCTGGTAGGCTGCAGTCCATGGGGTCCCACAGAGTCGGACACGACTGAAGCGACTTAGCAGCAGCAGCAGCAGCAGCAATGTCCTCATCTAATACTGAGTCATAATTAGTCCTCGTCTAATACTGATAGGAAAGGTGTATAAATACCCCAGCCCCCTTGCCCTTCAGCCTTCCTTTGTCTGCCTCATTCTTCACTCCTTTACTAGCATTTTCCAGAATTCCTTCCAAGATAAGGTTCTTGTTGTTGTTTAATTGCTCAGTCATGTCTGACTCTTTGCAACCCCATGGACTGTAGTCCACCAGGCTCCTCTGCCTATGGGATTTCCCAGGCAAGAATACTGGAGTGGATTGCCATTTCCTTCCCCAGGGGGTCTTCCCAACCCAGGGATTGAACCCACATCTCCTACCTTGGCAGGTGGATTCTTTACCTCTGAACCACTTAGGAAACCCCCAAGTTAGGGTACTTACATTTAAATCTTTGTTTTCAGAGTATGTTTCTAAGGGAACTCAAAGTAATATGGAAGTAGTCTTAAAGGTTTACATCCAATTTCCAATTCCAATTTCCATTTCAAAGGTACCATCTGAATGACACAAGTAAATGAGCGTGATCTCATGAGCACGACCCCTGTCGTCATCAATCGATTAAGGGGTGAGCAGTAACTAAGACCTACATAACTAGTAATATGGCTTTGGTGGCTTTTCTAGGCATTGCCCATCCAACAGGGTGGGGATTTGACTTTTCCGTTTCCATGTCTACAGTTCCTAGAAAAACTATGAGCTCTATAGCAGGTCTTCTGTCAATGTTGGGGTCTAATTCATGTGAAGGTGTGATGACTTATAGATTCATGTTACCACCCATCCCAGGAAGAATTACACCTTAAAAGAGGCAGAAAGAATTTAACTATGAAGAACGTCTCCATCCTTATGCATGAGGACAGTGGGGCAGGTGAGTAGGAGAACTGATTTAGAACTGAGAAGCCTATTCTGACACTTATCAGCATAGACTAATTTTGTTTATTTATGTAGTTTATATATTGGAATCATTCAGGGCGTGTTCCTGTTTCTAACTTGTTCAGTGTGATGTTTGAGAGTATTCCTATTGTGGTGGGTAGTAATGATTCACTCATTCCCTTGCTACATGGTATCCCATCACATGGATACGTGTGGATATGCACAGTATATCTATCCACCCTACTGTTTATGATCATTTGTGTCCTTTCCAGTTTGGAGCTGTTATGAATATAGCATGAACATTCTAGTCCGTCCATGAACATTCTAGTACATGTCTTTTCATGCTTCCAAGTACGCAGTTCTCTTAACTACCCAGGAGTGAAATTGCTTTGTCAGAGGTTGTGCACATGCTCTACTTTCACTGACAGATCTCATGGTTTTCCAAACTTGTATTGTGCTTTGAGGTTTTAAAAAGTTTGAATGAGTTTTGAACATTTAAACATCAGATTTCCTATTAGAAGATCTGGCAAACCAAAGGTCCCATTGGCAAATGACATCAAGCTGGCTGGAGCTAGTTGCAGCTGGGACTCACCCAGTACCAGCCAGTTACTCCCCTCAGTGACAATACTTTTTTGATCTCTGTTTCTGGTTTTCTGTTTCATTTGTGACACTAGCAGTGAATATAAGGGGCCTACATCTATTCATTTAGAGGATTCTGGAACCTGGCAAACCTGCATCCTTGGTTTTCCTGGAGGCAGACTCTGAGATAAAGATGTGAGTGCAAATGGTTTATTTGCAGGGGGACAGGTGATTCCTAGGAAACGAGGTTGGGAGTGGGGAAGGGAGACAAGGCAGGAAAAGAGGCCAAAGAGAGAGAGAGAGATCCAGTGTGGGCATCTGGAGCTCCAGTCCAATCAGGGAGCCCTGGGGGCCAGTGCGGAACACACTCCAGAGGTCTGCCCTTGAGTGCAGGCGGGCAGCCCTCATTCACTGCCTAAGGACTGCTGGGATAGGGTGGTATCTACTGTACAGGACTTCTGACCAGCTGCACTAGCAAGCAAAGGGGCTCTGGAGATTGAGGGTTTCTTACATGCTGGAAACTGGAAGGCAAGCAGTGGAGTGGTACAAAATGAGGTCAGTACAAGTGAGGTGCTGACTGGCTGCTACATGACCCCGTCCACTTTTTCTCCCAGGTCTCTAGTCCCTGGAATCCCAGTTCCTATAGGATCAATACAGAGAGATGGCAGCATATCACTTTTCATGTATGCATTTGAAACCCTTGCTCTCTTTCCGGAAGGCCCATCCGCTTACCAAGCATCTCAGGATAACTGCATATTTATGACAGTCCTATTGGTGTTACAACACAGATAAGGTTATTTCCTTCCTATCTGTGCAGTAATGTTTCCATTACTCTGTGCAAGCATATTTCAAAGAT
Organism: Bison bison bison; assembly: GCF_000754665.1. NCBI lineage: Eukaryota > Metazoa > Chordata > Mammalia > Artiodactyla > Bovidae > Bison > Bison bison. The sequence continues at coordinate 3,412,344 of NW_011494768.1, forward strand.
TTTAATAATATATTTGCCAAGGTAGATGCCTCTTCTCCTTGAATGTCCAATAACTTATAATCAAGAAGAGCAGTTAGACTGCCGCACAGTCCACTAAACCACAGCCAGAGTTGGTCGGAGATGGGAAATCTGGGCAGAGGTGAAGTAGAAATTGTTGTTTTTTATTACTCTTTAATTTTCAATTTATATTCCAAGGTGATTTAAAAATAATTTAGATTCTTAGAAAAGAATGGGACCTGTGTGCATTAGACGAGACCTAGTTATTTATCAGATTTTGCCTTAATTATACAGATACATTGCAATACTCAAAAAGGTTGCAAATGGTTCCTTTGACAAAGAGCCCCATGAGATTTTTGCAGAAGGAAGAAAAATCCAAGTTTTCATTTATGAAATAACAAATTCTTAGCCATCCTTTCACACTTGAGTGTATGCCTCCCAATTACGATAATTCATAGAGGGATGAATTAGAGTCAGTGCCAAATTACCTTCCACTTTTACACAAAAAGCCAATTTCTAGAAGCAAACACTTCAAAACTTCAAAAAATAGCTAAAACAATTACAAAAAAAAGACGTATCAGTCACAGTTCCCATGACAGCTGATGTTTAAAAGTAGCAAAGGACACTTTTCACTTTCATGCATTGGAGAAGGAAATGGCAACCCACTCTAGTGTTCTTGGAGCCTGGTGGTCTGCTGTCTATGGGGTCGCAGAGTCAGACACGACTTGAGTGACTTAGCAGCAGCAACAGATTAAATGGAGAAGGAAATGGCAGCCCACTCCAGTATTCTTGCCTGGAGAACCCCATGGACAGAGAAGCCTGGTAGGCTACATTTCATGGGATCGCAAGGAGTTGGACATGACTGAGCGACTTCACTTTAACAGATTAAAAAACCAAACCAAAACAAACAAAAAAAATTATAAAAATATAACATAACTAAGATGTGCAATGAAAGTATTATCTGACCTGGAAGTATTAGATTTGTGACTGGAGAAATTAGCAGAAATTAAATGGAACTTCACTTATTAGGGAATCATTTTCAGTTAGTATGAAATATTCTTAACACACATAGAGACAAATGTTTGCAGTATATGCTCATCATTTGCAGTAGTTATATTTTGTAAGGTGCCATTCATTCAGTTCAGTCTCTCAGTCATATCCGACTTTTTGCAACCCCATGAACTGCAGCACGCCAGGCCTCCCTGTCCATTACCAACTCCTGGAGTCCACCCAAACCCATGTCCATTGTGTTGGTGATGCCATCCAACCATCTCATCCTCTGTCATCCCCTTCTCCTCCTGCCCTCAATCTTTCCCAGCATCAGGGTCTTCTCCAATGAGTCACTCTTCACATCAGGTGGCCAAAGTATTGGAGTTTCAGCTTCAACATCAGTCCTTCCAATGAACACCTAGGACTGATCTCCTTTAGGATGGACTGGTTGGATCTCCTTGGAGTCCATAGTCTATCCAACACCACAGTTCAAAACCATCAGTTCTTTGGCACTCAGCTTTCTTTATAGTCCAACTCTCACATCCATACATGACCACTGGAAAAACCATAGCCTTGACGAGACGGACCTTTGTTGACAAAGTAATGTCTTTGCTTTTTAATATGCTGTCTAGGTTGGTCATAACTTTCCTTCCAAGGTGTCAAGGGCCCTGAATTAGCAGATATTGAAATATTTGCTCCTAGAGGAAAGACAGGGTGACATTCCTGCGTGTCTCTGCTCACAACATTATGATCAACCAAAGGGCCACTCGTGCTGCATAGCTTTGTTTACCAATATTCTTATAAAACAAGTCAATCTCAGCATCACTGAAAATCTACTCTTTCATTTACCCCTTTTCCTGTATAACACTTAGCAAGAAAAAAAAAATCTTTCACAGCCTCTGCAAATGTAACACTTTTCACCTGGTGTTGCTTTGTGAAATTCACAAGCCCCCAGCACTCTGCTGAGAAGGGTTTGACATTTTCCTGACCCTGGGTGACAGGACCATCAATTTCTTTGCTTCTCAGCCTCACAACAATGCTGTCCACTCCTCATTTTTATCGGTCAGCAGCTCATGAATCCACAAATTTGGCTACTTTTCCATCTCTTCCATAGCACTGTAGATCTTAACTAACATTAGAACTTTCTGGAGCAGAATTATGAACAGACTGGTGAATTTCCTCTCCTTCTTTCTGGATGGCCCAGTCTGTTGATTGATTAGCACTGAACTCATAGTCAACAGGACCATCACTCATATCCAGATGAAGCTTATCTAACGTGTCTTTTCTCTGCAAGGCTCGTCACGGCTATCCTGCACCTAAGGACACTTGACAGCACTTCAGCACTATCTTGGGGGGCGTTTCAAACAGCAAAATGACCAGCGACAAGCACGAAAATGCGGCAGAAATCTACACTTGATAGACTGACTAGGACACTTATTTGTAGGATGAGAACTGAGACAGGAAAGCAGAGTTATCTTGCTTAAACTCAGCTGAAAACGTGTATGTCAGGCAGCTTAAATTTTCCACCACCATGCATGTCTGTGACTGTTCCATGAGTATTGATTTTAGAATTACAAATACATTTCAATGAATAGGTGAATTCGCATATGAGGAACTCATGAGTAATGAGGAGCTGCTCCTTTCTTCTTCTTCTGCTGCTGCTGCTGCTACTAAGTCTCTTCAGTCGTGTCTGACTCTCTGCGACCCCATAGACGGTAGCCCACCAGGCTCCCCCGTCCCTGGGATTCTCCAGGCAAGAACACTTTCCCATTTCTTCGGCTACTTGCTTTTATCTAACTCAATGCCATACACTGGAATTCATATGGTAACTCATATAAACACATCCAATACAAATTGCTGCCAGTAATTCAGTAACTTAAATATACTGTCTATTTCACAGTCCTTCCACTATTGGTAAACATGAAATCCCTTCCAATTCCTTGCTATTGCAAGCAATACTGTGTTGGATACTCTAGTACCATTCTCCTGGGGTTTGTGGATGAGTGTTTCTCTAGGCAAGATACTGTGGGCATAGACTGTTTATGATTACAATTTTAGAAGATTCCAGCAAGCTGTTCTCCAGGGTGGCTCTATCCACTCATGTTTCCACTGGCCACTAGAGGGCTTGTTTCTCTGGCAGTAGGAATGCAGCAAGCACTGGGGGAAAGGCCCAGAGAAGCACCAGAGACTCAAGACAAGAGTCTACCCCTTCACAGTTCCCACTGGGCCCCCTGCATGCATTTTGGTTTCCAACTCCCAACTACTTCTAGGGGAAAAAGTAACACAAAAAGGATACTTTTTTTTTTTCTTTTTTGCAATGGGCAGAACATTGTTTTCCACTTAATTTGTGCTCAGGAAGCTTCTAAAATCTCACTTCTTTCTTAAGAAGTAGCCTGGGGTCTTTTGTTTAGAGCAGAAATATTTTTTCTCCTTCACATATCTAGCCTGGAACACCCAGCTGGCACTATTGTAAAACCCTTCTCAACAGCCATTCACCCTCCTGGTTTACACACTATCTTTTGAGGTACAACTCAATAGGACAAACTTCAGTCCACTAAAGAAGTCTGGATAACTCAAGAATTTTCAAAGCTGTAAGAAAAGACTTTCCAAATGGTCAAAAAAGCAAGCCATTTGTCATGAGACATTTTCCTTAATAGCAATTTACAGCAGACTTTGTAACTATCTACAATAGTCAGCAGACAATTAGGAAAAGGCTGTTCTGACAATTTAGAAAGTTCAGTCTTTGGAAATTGGGCAGCAACACTTGGTTCTAACCTGGTAACCAAAGCTACGTAATTAATTAGTTTTTGCAGGTTGCAGGCAGAAAATGGTGTTGCTGTGTTACAGTAAGAATCCTGGGTGTCATCAAGTTATCAGCACACTGCAGCTCCTTTCTCAGGGGAACAAACCCTGTAATTTAAAAAATCGCTGTATTTTGGGTTCTGACACCGCACACGCTTTTCAATTTCCATCTGTTCTTCTGGTTCATTAGTATTTTATTGTTGCTACAGTCAAACATTTTAATAGTTTTTCTCTCTCTCAAATAACACACCATCAACTATCTTCTGTCATCCCTTTGGACACCTAAAAAATGGCATGTCCATTTCAATTTTAAATTGCTTTTAGAAAGTATTATTTTGGGCATTTCCCCAAGTGTCCAAGACAGCTGCCTTTGGCTAAAAACTAGAATAACTGCTTTGTGTATGAAAACAAATATTCAAAATCTACTTCAAACACAGATTTTTTAAAAAAAGTAAGAAAACAATGTTCTCTTATTCTCCTGAAGTATTTCTTTATTACATCAGCACATAGTCCAGAAACTCACTGGCACCCACAAGTGCATATACACACAATTTTCACATACACCCTTGACACTCCCAAACACGATATATATAGATACACACCAACACATATGAATTCCATGTATGCTGCACCCCACACCACATATGTATACCTAGCCACACTCCATATACACGCGTAGGCTTCCAAGTATAAACCACACACATCCCAAGCACAGATACACTTACTTCAGTGCACACATGTACCACCAGATACAATCACAAACACACTATTTACACACACACAACTCAAGTGCACACCTGTAATCACACCCATTCACTCTCCCCCAAACACAGCATATGCACGTATTCATGAATACACACATGCAGTCCATATCCACACAGACCACATATACACATGATCAGTGGTATGAAGATGAAGGAAAATATTACCCCATCAAAAAATAGTGAAAAAATTTATGGACAAATGTAAGAAAAAGTGTACATTAAGAAATATACATTGGAGCATATATTGGGAAATATTTTGAAATTTAAAGATATTGCAGAAATTTTAGTGACTTTAGAGAAAGTCAGGGTTTGGGGACTGAGTAGTGGTTTTCCTTTCTTGGTCATGTGCTGTCCGTGCTCACCTCAGATCCAGTCCTTCTCAAGTGAAACCAGTGACCAAGAACAAAACTTCACAAATGAAATTTAGGTATCTGACCACAACACACACGCCTGCACACGCACTGAGGCACACACACCAATATTCATGGAGAAGCGGCAGAGAGTGGTATTGATTCCAGAGGATACGGGGCAGATGCCATGTGTTATGAGATTGCTCTGAAGATGCAGTTGTTCGCTGCTGGGGAGGATGTGATGGTCCTCCCTGAAATACCCTCCAGAATGGACGACCCTCTCATGTTCAGGCACCCCTTGGCTTGGTGGCATTTGTGTGTTGAGCATGATCCCTAAACTCCTGGCATCTCATTACTGGAGAGACCTGCATGCTCAGGAACACTGCTCATTGGGAGACCAAGGGCTCTGATTCCTGGGAATGGCTGGTGGATCCCTGGGGAGGCCGGAGCCCAGCTCAGTGCCTGTGGAGGCTCAGAGAAGCGTCGACACGCTCTAAGGGAGACTCCCCCCAACAGAAGGCCAGGCATCCCGTCAGGAGCCGCAGCACAGCCTCACGTTTTGTTATCAAACAGCCTTTCCCAGCAGCACCTTCCGCAAAAGTTCTAAATGCACTGCAGACCGCCGTCAGAACTGAGCATGAAGGTCAAATGCAGAGCAGGCCTGCACTCAGAGTGACATCTGACTTCACAAGTTTAAGGATTGTCTAAAGTCAGCTCTGACAGGAGATCGATTCAAAGAAAACATTGAGAATCCGACCAGACTAGGTAAATGACTTTCCTGCTCACCTTGGTCTCTGTACCCCTTGGGTGTTTTCTTCCATTCTTACTTACCTTCTTGCTCTTTTCCCTCCCCTCTTCCCTCCTTCCTTCCATCCTCTCTCCCGCCCTTCCTCCCTCTTTTCTTCTCTTCTATTCTCCTTTCCTCCCTCTGTAGTCTTTTCGTCTTTTAAAATTAAGATCAGAAAAGCTATGGTATTATATTTCAGGAGGAAGAGTACAGGGCAGCCCCCACCTAAAATATAATCCAAACCCCTGGATGTCTAGTTCTTCAGAGAAGGAGCACGCTTCAGATTTGTTACAGAATGTATTCAACAGCCGCAGGCACTAAGGATTGACTTTTAACTAACTCACCCAGTTCTTCCCCAGTAGAGAATTGTCTTTAACTACTAATCAGCGGGGCCTCCCCAGCTGGTGCTAGTGGCAGGAAACTGCCTGCCAATGCAAGAGACGTAAGAGACATGGTCTGATCCCGGGGTCAGGAAGGTCCTCTGGAGAAGGGCATGGCAACCCACTCCAGTATTCTTGTGTGGAGAATCCCATGGACAGAGGATGCTGGAGGGCAACAGTCCGTGGGGTTGCAAAGAGTCAGACCCGACGGAAGCGACTTAGCACGCGTGCATTAACCAGTGTGTTACCGTTTGGGGCCCCTGATGGCCAGCTGACGTCAGTTTAGATGTCAGCGTGTGGCGTAAAGAATCTTGATTTTTTTTTTCCATCTGAAGGGTCATTAAGCACATTTAAATTTATCCCTCATCCATGGTTTTAATAATCCTTCCACAACTGTTTTCAAACTTACGTCCTTTTCAAAACACTCTCTGGGTGTCATTCTCCTCTTTAGACCTTTTTAAGATTCCTTTCTAATAAGTAAAGTTTAAACTCATAGCAAGTTCACATTCAAAGATGCCCTTTGCTATCTGGCCCCAATTCCCCATTGATTTACTTCCTAAACTCTAAGAATTGGTCACGTGTCCACTAAACCTTAGTATTTGCTTTCCTCCTGGCTCCATGTTTTGGAAGCCCAGCCATTCTTGAAGCCCCAAAAAGCCATTCCATGTGTCTAATGCAGAATGAAACACTCCTTTCTCTAGAATCCATAGCACAGGACTTGTGCTTCCACTTGGCTTTGCACGGTAATTATCTGCACAATAATTAGGGGTTTTTCTAGTCCTCTTTTTCCAGGACTGGCACTATTCATCTTGATGTGATTCATTGTTCCTGACACAAAGTGGGGCCTCAGTAAATGACGATAGAAATATTAATTTGTAAGACACCAAAGTATTGGGTATCTGTTGTTGTTGCCTCTTCTTCAAGTAAGAGAAAGTGGATTTTCCTTTGGAAATCACATCTTCCTAACTCAAAGGTCACAGGGACTGACCTTACCCCATTGGCCAAGGAGCATGCGTATGACTTGACCTGGACAATATGAGCGATTGCTCCAGCCATGAATCCATGGCCCAGTTGGGTTTACTAAAGTGAGTTTTGGATTTGGGTTTTTTTTTAAATATAAAATAATTGGAAGATAAGTTGTTGTTTTTTTTTTTTTTTCCTTTGCTACTACAGCAAAACTGCCAGGTTGCAAACCTGGACTCACTAATGGCCACATTTCTTCTTACCTTTTGAAAAAATTTGTTTTCAAACAAAGGTGTAACAGAAAGAAAGAGACAAATACCCAATGATAGATTCTGTTTCAGCCAGACCCAAAGACACAGGGCCATGGACATTTTATGACATGGTCTAGCACAGTCCTGCTTTTGCTGTAACCAGTTTAATTCTTCTCTTATTCCTACTCCTTTTCTTTTTCATTTATTCTTTCATTCTTTTCCTTTATCCCCTATCCTTTGTATTTTAATATTCCTGAGACATACAACTGTTTAGTGGAATAATAGAAATAAGCATATTGTGTCTCCCAAGGCCAAATAATCAAGTAGGAAAACTTTATTTTCTGTAACTTCCAACATTGTGTTTCCAAAGACAGCTTTCTAGAACCCGGTGATCCCAGGGAACCTAGAACGCACTTAGTCTTCACTAGACGCATGCAGTTCCTGGGGATCTTGTTAAAAGATCTAGGATTTCCGTGGTGGTCCAATGGTTAAGACTCTGCACGTCCAATGTAGGGGTGTGGGTTTAATCCCTGGTCAGGGACCTAGAGCCCCACATGCTGCACAGCAGGGACAAGAAATTAAAATACATTTTAAAAATGCAGATTCTGACTGAACAGGTCTGGGGTAGAGCTGAGGTCCTGCATTTCCAATAAGCTCCAAGGAGATTGTGATGGTGCTGTTGGATGGATCACCTTTAGAGTAGCAGAGACCTAGAGTCAAGGGCCATGATTAGTGCCCAGATCCTTCCACCCATCAGAAATGACCTTTTAGCAGGCCACAATTGCTGAAAGCAGAGATGGTTGAATGCACCACTCTTTTTCAGATAACATCTTTACTTTTAAACTGACTTTCTGAAGTGAAAGAAGCTAAGCCAAAAGCAGAATCACTGATAGGGAGATGAGCCGGCAGTGTGTGAAGCCAGTGCCAAGGCAGGTAAAGTGACCAGCTGCAAATGGGACAGATACACAGCAAACATCTCGAAACGCCACCACGACCAGCGCCACTACCCCGCTCTTGAATCACACTTCTGTCTTATTGAAAGCGTTGAGCGCATCGCAGCCTATCTCCGCAGGGACTCGGCAGAATTACGGAACATGCTCTCTTCTGCATCCCTTTCTGCTGCCCAACAGGGTGGTACTGCCACCTGGGCTGTGACCCAATTTATTTCCTTTTCTCTGTTTCAGCTTCCTGGGTACCAGTGCCAGGAACTGGTGCAGCCATCACTGCTCATCCACGTCCAGGGCTGCCTGCTTCCTCATGGAACCACGGGGTTAAGCTTCGTCTGTTTTCCCCCCGATGATGCGGTGGCTCGGCTTCACTGTAACTGAAACAGATGCCTTGTGAGTTTGTTATGTTCGGGGATTCTTAATAACCACACAGAAGGATTTAAGCAGGCGTGAACATCTCATCTCCCGGTAAGCATGTCACTTTCAAACCCAGACTCTGCCCCCACATATTCATAAACTCCTCCTGTCAAAATCCCTTTCTGTGTGGAGATTGAGCCTGCCTCCCATTTTCAAGCACATCTGATCTGAATCTCTCCAGTGTTCTTCCTGTAAACAAGAGTCAATCAAGCAGAGGTAACATTTATTTTGTCCCAAGAGCATTTCTTATCAGCAGAGGTAAAATCTTTTTCTGGGGGGTAGGGGGCGGGTGTTAGTGTTCTCCTTTTTGGCCATGTTGTGGCATGTGGCCATGTTTTGGCATCAGCATGGAGGATACAGCTCTCCAGCCAGGGATCAAACCTGCATCCTTTGAAGTGGAAGCTCAGTCTTAACCACTGGACTGCTAGGGAAGCCCTGTGATTTTTTATATTTAAATTGAAGTGTAATTTTCAATGTTGTGTTTGTTTCTGGTGTACAGAAAAGTGATTCAGTTATGTGTGTGTGTGTCTGTGTCTGTGTATGCACGTGTGCTCAGTTGCTTCATCGTGTCTGACTCTTTGCAACCTCATAGACCATAGCCCACCAGGTTCCTTCTGCCTATAGGATTTTCCTGGCAAGAATGCTGGAGTGGGTTGCCATTTCCTCCTCCAGGGGATCTTCTGACCCAAGGATTGAACCCACCTCTCCTGCATTACAGGTGGATTCTTTACCTGCTGAGCCATTGGGGAACATGCACACACACACACACACACACACACACATGTATATTCTTTTCCATTATGGCTTATTATAGGATACTGAATATCATCCCCTGTGCACTACAGTGTGACCTTATTTATCCATTCTGTATATAATAGTTTGTTTCTGCTAATCCCAAACTCCAGTCCATCCCACTCTCTTCCCCATGGCAACCACAAATCTGTTCTCTGTGTCTGTGAGTCTGTTTCTATGTCATAGATAAGTTCTATGACCATATTTTAGATTCTATAAACAAGTGGTATTATATGGCATTTGTCTTTCTCTTTCTGACTTAACCTCACTTAGTATGATAACCTCTAGGTTCATTTGCTGCAAATGGCATTATCTCATTCTTTTTTATGACTGAATAATATTCCATTGTGTATGCATCACATATTCTTTATCCATTCATCTGTCAATGGACATTTAGGTTGTTTTCACGTTTTGGCTATTGTAAGTAGTGCCGGCAGAAATAAAAATGTGAACTGCCTTGAACATCTCCACATGGACCCCATCTCTAGATCTTGAATGAAAGGTGGAAGAAAAGTTCAGTTCAGTTCAGTCGCTCAGTCATGTCTGACTCTTTGTGACCCCATGGACTGCAGCACACCAGGCCTCCCTGTCCATCACCATCCCCCAGAGTTTACTCATAGTCAATTTGATATCAGTAGGGACCTTTGCAAATAACATCCCTGTTTTATATATGTATCATAAAAGAAGCCTCATAACAAATATCTAAAGACTGGTTTTCCACTCATATGGGGCTGAATTAGGACACCGGCTCTGGAATGAAAGCAAAGTAATTTGGAAGAAAGGTCATTTCCACCAACAACCCCCACCCGACCCCACCATGCCCTGGGACTGAGATGCATTGTCCATTGAGTTGGTGATGCCATCCAACCATCTCGTCCTCTGTCGTCCCCTTCTCCTCCTGGCCTCAATCTTTCCCAGCATCAGGGAATGAGTCAGTTCCAATGAGTCAGTTCTTTGCATCAGATGGCCAAAATATTGATGTTTCAGCTTCAGCATCAGTCCTTCCAATGATGGGAGTTTATTATTTGTGTTTTAAGAAGCAAATATAACTTCAGTTTCAGGAGCACTGGATACAGTGTCCCATAACCTGATGCAGACACGGGTTACTTCATAGTTTTCAGAAAAGAATGTGATGACAAGGGTATCAGAAGAAAGAATGGGAAAGAATAATCAGAAAAATCTGTTAGGCTCAAAGTTGTTTTCTGTTATCAGTATTGGGTGAGAGAGAGAGCTTGACTTAGTCTTTACAATAAAACATGATATTCAAAATAATACTTGGCATAGATGGGCCCCATATTAAAGTCACCGTGAAAGCTGAATAAGCAGTTTTATAGGAGGAGCCAAGCTGGCTCTGTGTCAAGACAGACTTCTTCCTGTCTTTCAGCAGGCTTCTGGAGGCTTCCCTGCTAGCCGATGGATATATGCTCAGAGAATGCAAACTGATTCTATTACTAGATGAAGAAAAAGCTAACCAGTAACCTAGATGTTTTGTAAGACAATTGTACACATTGCATTCTGTAGCAAATATAAGACAAATTTGATTCACTGGTGCTCCCATTAGTTAAACATGTCTAATAAAAGGGAGGAGGGTGTGTAATTCAGTCCCAGGGCATGGTGGGGCGGGGTGGGGGTTGTTGGTGGAAATGACCTTTCTTCCAAATTACTTTGCTTTCATTCCAGAGCCGGTGTCCTAATTCAGCCCCATATGAGTGGAAAATCAGTCTTTAGATATTTGTTATGAGGCTTCTTTTATGATACATATATAAAACAGGGATGTTATTTGCAAAGGTCCCTACTGATATCAAATTGACTGTGAGACGAGCAGGGAACCATGGTTTTGAGATCACCCAAGGGAACTAGTGGCTCAGATGATAAAGACTTCGCCTGCAATGCAGGAGACCTGGGTTTGATCACTGGGTCAGGAACATCGCCTGGAGAAGGGAAGGACTACGCACTCCAGTATTCTTGCTTAGAGACTCCCTGGACAGAGGAGCCTGGCAGGCTATAGTCCATGGGGTTGCAGAGTCAGACAGGACTGAGGGACTAATACTTTGGCTTTTCAGGGGAACTTTGCTGCTGATAGCCAAACAGCCCCATACACATTATTAGAGGAGCAGGAGATGTGTTTGTGAGAAATGTCAAAGTGATAACAAAAAGAGGGGAAGGGAGCATGTTACTCATCGCGATGAGCAAGTTCCCAACAGCACAGGCGCTGTGACATCATGAAAGGACCCCAAGATTTTACCAGGAGGGTACTATCTCTCCTTGAATTGTGCAAGCCTTCCACGAGAATAGGACTATTAGCTGGGTCTGGGCTCAGCCAAGAACAGTGTCACTGCTCTGAAGGGCTAAGGGCAGTGGTGGCAGGGATAAGGCGGGAGCACGACTTCCAGGTCATTTGCTTGTGGCCTCTCCGTGGGGGATTGGCCGGCTTCCATCACTGGACGCACTCCATAGGGGTCAGGGGACGGGGAAAGTACAAGTCCTGACATGTCCTCCTAGCTCAGCTGTGTGTCCCTGGGAAAGGAACGCGTGCTCTCTGAATTTCTGAGTTCAGATTCTCCGACTGACATGAGGGTCTAGGACCTGAGTCCAGGCCCCCAGATCTTATGCCCTGGGACTCTATGGTTCTCTTGTATGCTTTACATAGACTTTCTGAAAATTCTTTCTACGATCAAAGCATGACACAGTTCTGTTCACCGTCCCTGCGGCCGCCACCTGGGCCACCTCCCAGTCTTCTCGCTTGGATCTCTGACTGCAGTGGCCTCCGCCCTGACCCATCGCTCTCTCTTCTGCCCTCCACAGCCCATTCTTAGCAGAGTGATCTCACTCAAATCCCAGCTACCACTCCATTCACTGTCTCCTATCTTCTCCCTGTCTTTGTAATGCCCTCCAACCCAGAAGATCTGACCCGGGTTTGCTTCTCTGATCCCACCACCCACCAGCTCCCACGTGACTATTTCCATCCAGTTGCACAACCACCCTTCTTTCCCTGATTGTCCCTCCTCACATCTCCACGCACCAACTGTTTCCCCCCACTTGAGTGCTCTTCACACTCCTTACCCACTCCTGCCACACTCCAGACATCTGAATGGCTCACACTCACCTCCTTCTAATCTCTGTGCAAATGTCACCTCCTCCATGAAGTCTTCCCTGATTATGATATTTAAAATTGCATCAATCTCACAGTGGTTTCCAATCCCCTTATTCCGCTGTCTACGTCCCACAGCACCGAACTTCCAGCATATAATACAATTCACGTCTGGATTATATTTTTTTCTTATCTTCCCCTAACAGAAGATAAGCTCCATGTGGCAAGAATCTTTGCTTATATACACATTTTTTTTTAAACTGTTGTATCCCCAGTGACTGAAGAGTTCCTGGTTCAGAGAGATGCTCCACAGAAACTTGCTAAATGAATTAATGAATCCTGGAAACTCTTATTTCATACTTGGCATGTTCTTGGGGTTGAGTGATGCTCATACCTGACAGCAGGGAAAGCCCAGGAAGAGAGAACACCTCTGTATTGGAAGGCAGACAGCATCTGTGCAGAGAAGATGGCCGCACGGTTCCTAACTGGATGAAATGGTCATAATTGGGTATCTGTACCTTGCATTCTGTCATGCATGTGGTCCTGGTGTTTGCTGGCCCTCCTGCTTCAGCGCCTGTGTCTCTGCTTGAATGCTTTCTCTGCCCAAAGAAGCATGGGTAGGCCCATGAGCAGGCACTGGGCTCAAAGTTCCAGAGAGTTAATGTCCCCAGGAATTATGAGAAATGGGAGGTGATGGCTAACCACATCAGCTTCCCTGCCCTTGGGAGTGACTATTTTCAACCATGTTAAAAATGGTTCCCTGATCCCAGAGGTCAGAGGTGGGTTTGAGCTCCCTTTGCCTGGGTGATCTGCTCATAAATATATGTTTTGTTTCACTGATTTCCATCTCTTTCCAGTGTTTCTTCCCCACTGCCTTGCTCAACCACTCCCCCAATCATCATGGTTTCCTGTTCTATGCTTAGTCACTAAATTATGTCCAACCCTTTGCGACCCCATGGACTGTAGCCTGCTAGGCTCCTCTGTCCATGGGGGTTCTTCAGGCAAGAATACTGGGGTGGGTTGCCATGCCTTCCTCCAGGGGATCTTCCCAAGCCAGGGATCAAACCCAGGTCTCCAGCATTGATTGCAAGCAGATTCTTCACCAGCTGAGCTACCAGGGAAGCCCAGTTTCCTGTGATCACCTCTTAAGTAAACTGTATACCTGTCTCATGGACCGCTTCCCGGGGAAACCAAATGAACTGAACGCTCATTGGCATGTAACAGAGACCCTCCTTCTCCCTCACGTGTCTTTCAGGGCCTCTGTGTGTCAAGCAGATCCATTCTCCATGCGATTTAAGTCATGGCCAGGTCATCCCCAAACCGTTAGTTACTTTAGGACCCAAGCTTTCAGCTTATGGAGGCAGGCTGCCATGCAATGGTTAAAACCTTAGACTCCAGAGTACCTGGGTTCAAGTTCTGACTATGAGTTGCCAGTTGTATGACCTTGGGCATGTTACTAACCTTTCTCTTCTCCAGTTCTCTCATCTGAAAAACCTGTCTCCTAATAGTACTGTTCCTTGAGGTTGCCAAGAGGATTAAATGAGCTCACATTTGCAAAGCCTTCTGACCAGTGCCTGGCTCAAAACAGGTGTGAGAGAATGTTAAATAATTAAATTCCCATCTTGCCAACAAGAAACTAAAGCAAAGTTTAAATTTACTGACCAAGGACATATAATGGAGACACTTAAGAACTGAAAACCCAAGTACGATGTGATATTTGTTACATTTCAATCAATTAAAAAAAATGGAACCAAGTGCCCACATATTCTGTAATGAAGATTAGAAGATTTTTCTTTTGTATAATTACTAGGAGCTAATTAGTGGAAAGGCATAAGCAATTAAATATGTGGTACAAGTTAATTTGAAACAATATTAGCTTTATACATTTGAATTGCTTCATAACTTCATAGAAAAAAGTCCTATGGATAAACATTTCACTTGGATAATAAGTCAGCCTCTCCCTAACTCACTTTGCCCCAGCACTATAATCCTCAAAAATGTGAACAAGTTTTTTGTGGAGGAAAGCAAATCACTTTGCTCAGTTTCCATGGAACCATGTAGGAAAGGATTTAGGTTATATGTTGCTGGAAGGAATTCCATCCAGATATAAGCCAGAGATTTTTCTGATTAATGCAGGGAATCAGGATTAAAGTTCACTCTATGTGGGATTTAAGTTAAGCTTGGAAAACATCCTTGTCCAAGAATGGATTGCCTACTAGACTATATTAGTGTCTAAAGTTCTACTATTAGAGGTTTATTTCTTTGTTAGTTTAATTCAAACAGTTCATTGAATATCGTTTATGGAACAGTGACTGGGTTATACGCCAGATAAGACTTGTCTGTTTCTAAGTCCCACACAACATGCAAATATTTCTGAGCAGGTGACACATTATGCAGTTATCAACAATGAATATTTCAGTGGAGGTTGGCTTAATGGGCCTTTTTTCAACTGTGACAGGTGCCTGAGAATACAAGGGAATAAGTCACAAAGCTCAGGTGATGGACAGGGAGATGGTGGTGAAAAGGGCCAGTGTACATACCATGGCTCTAAAGGAAGGAATTTTGTTGGGCAGGTGTCATGGACCAGTGACTGTGCTAGGAATGCTGATCAGCCATTGTGATGGGCTCCCGAGGCAAACTTGAAGGTACAAAGAGGCAGGCAGAGGAGAGGGGCATTGCTTCACTCCATGTGGATCTAAGGGTCCTTGTTGGGCCAAAATGGGGAAAAATGGATACTCACCTCCCTTGCTTCACTTTTGGTAGGAGAGTAACCCAGAAGATGGAAAATCTTTCTTTACCACATAGAATTCTTAATCAATGTAAATAGAAATTATTTGTAGAAATGAAGTTGCAGTTAGTGTTCAAGGTTACTAAATTACTTTCTACCATAAAAATGCATGTCCCATGACAATTGTAGGCTTATAAATATATCCTTGGTGGAGGAGAATTACTTAATGATATATAAGTACATCTATGTATCCTTGTATGAGGGTTCATAACTTTTACTTATCATACAGTGACCTGCTTAGAAGTACAAATTGGCATTATTGAAGTTAAATAATAACAAATATGGAAGAAACAAGAAGCTTTTTAATCTTCTTATCACTTGCACCTTCCCTTCCTCTCCCTCCCCATTTTGTGGTCGTTCATTCCATAGGCATTTATTGAACATTTACTGTAGGGCACTTAGCCTCCCCTGGATACCTCCCGTATCCTGCCCCCTGGGTATCAAAAGGATAACACACTTTTAGCATCTGTTTGAGATGCTATGATATTAAGCACCTGTTGTTTTTATTATTCAAAAAAGTGGACAGTTTCTCTTCTGATGAAAAACTGAGATCTGAGATCTTTTACCAATTACCTCATAGAACTCGTTTCCAAAAGATACAAGAAAAGCCAAATATCAATCCCCAAATATTTAAGGCATAGGGACTAATGCCAAACCGTCACTGCCAATTAAGCTTTTAATCTTCCAAATTATTACACTCATTATTTATGACACTGGTTTTATTGCTACGAAGTCTATGATTTCTGTGATATGGCTTTATCTTGTAGCATTTGTTCAGCTTTTTTACAGACCACATCCTGTCAAGATTCAAATCTGGAGCCTGCCACTTAACAGCAAAATGACTTCAGCCAAATTATGTGACCTTTCGATCTCAGTTTCTTCCTCTGCAAAATGAGGATGATAAAATGTGTCATGCCAGGGGGCTGTGAAGAATATACTAATTAAACAAAATGATGTCCAGAAGGTGCCTGGCACAGCTCTGGGTACAGGATTCCTATTCGATTAGCACTGTTTACAATCCCATTCCCAAATTTGGAGGTTCCTGGGAGCCTTGCATTCTTGCTTCCTTTTTCTATGAGGTGTGAGTGGAGGGAGGCTGACACCTCAGCTAACCCCTCCTCTGAGGTCATTTCCTACAGCTTTACAGGAGCTCCAAGTGCTACTCTTTTCCTTAAAGTTCCCCCTGAGCGCCTCTCCTCAAAGCTGTGTTTCTAAATCAGAAGAGAAAAGCTGGAGAAACTGCTCTCTCCCCATTTTACCATGGCAACCAGCTGTTTCTAGAGAAGCTTATCCCCTTTCCTCCTATCAACTGAAAATATGCTGTTTACAGTCACTCCCACCTTCTCTCCCCCACCCAGATGGGATCGTTTTAGCCATTTGGCTGAATCCTTTCTAGTTTCTACAAGAAATAAATACCTTTAGATGGAAACTCTGTTTATATTTTAATGTATTTTTGATCTCTGCCTCTTTGTCCATAAATGAAAAATAAGACAAAAATAAATAAATAAAGGTTTTGAGGCTAGCCAGGCTGTTTAAACAAGGCCATTAGTTGTAAATCTCTTCTTAAGATGGAGGGTTCCTAGCCTCTACATTCTGACACTGTGTGGAGCCTTGACTTCCACCATGTATCTGCTGCTGGACTTGTGTTCCAGGTGGGGCAGGATGGGGTGGCAGTCCATTCTCACAAGGGTCACGAGCTTGATGTGCAGCTTAGCCATCACTCTCTTGAGAGTCTACATCATTTTCGATCCAGGGACCCACATTTTCATTTTGCACAGGGCCCATGGATTAGGTAGCCAGTCCACTTCTAGGGCACCGCATGCCCCCCCCCCCCAACCCCGCCCTGGGCTACCATCTGACCACCTGCTGCCTCTGTAAGCAATTTCCAGAACTGCTGTGGCTGCCACAGCAGGCCTTCCACCAAGACAATACTGAGATCAGACTTAAATACACTTTTATTGGAAACTCCACCTGGGGGTGGGGTGGGGGTTGAGGGTTGTCAATGGTTACTCAGTGCCCTTCCTGTTTGCACTGTTTTCATCTCTTTTAAACCCTGTAAAATGAAAATGGGAATAAGCAATAAAATACCAAAGTATGTTTGTTCACCCCAGCTTTCCAGTTGTAGTTGATTTAGCAAGGCAAGGCCACTTTTGATCAGCTTCCTTGTTACAGAGGAGCATGTGAGATGGATGCCAGGGTTTATCTAAAGGAAGAAAATTCACTGCCCCTCAGAGCTGCAAATGCCTCTTGTTTGAAGGATGACGTTTACTGTAAAACAAATATAATATTTCACCTGCCAGTTGCAGAATAAAAGCACATTACTTCCATCGCACTGGGTAGCACCCCCTGATAAGCTGGATGTGGAATCATTAAGATATTCTGAGTTGGTGTATTCTGAGATCCTTTGTCAGAATACTCACCAATCTAAAAAAGCTTGGAGAAATGACAACTGGCTGAATTACTGAATTGGAAATAAAGACATGTAATCAGACATGTAATCAGATTACATGTAATAAAGACATGTAATCAGACCAGGAATCAGAAACTTGCATCAGGTAAACATTTTCTAATAAAGATCATGGTAATTTGATTCCACAACAAAAACACATGTACATGAGCATCCATGAGAATGTGCAGAGGATCCAACTCAGTGAAGGTGAAGGATTGCAGTACGGAAACTCTAGGGATGCCAGGAGGAGCAATCAGCCACATCCCAGCAAATAAGACAAAGACTTACTTAAAATGAGATCCATATTTTCCTTTAAATTATTTTTTTGGTTAATATGGGAAAGTTTGGAGTTGGAGTTGTGCTGCTCTTGTAATTGGAAAGAACAGCACTGACTCCATGTTGGATCTGTTTCTTTTACTGTAACTTTCATATATATTTTTTTTAAGGTGTAAAACAACAGAGTTTATTTATTTTTTATTTTATTTTATTTTTTTAACTTTACAATATTGTATTGGTTTTGCCATATATCAACTTTCATATTCTTTTGCTTTGAGTCAAGAATGTGGCTTATATCTGTGTTGATATAACACAGTGTTGTGAAGTGATTGTCCTCCAGTTAAAAAAGAGAGAGAGAGAGAGAGAACAAGATGGCGGAGGATCAGGTGGATGTGCAGTACATCTCTCTCCACAGATACATCAGGAATACACCTTCAGACACAGAAGTGCATGCAGAGCACCAGCTGAGAGCAGACAGGAGTACCTGACCAGTGGAAAGAAATATAGAGAACCACACAAAACTCGAGATCAAGACCTGAGCCTTCGGAATGGGAGCACTGACTCTAAGACCCTAGACTACCAGAGAGCTAACCCTAGGGAGTATCAAATAGTGAGAACTCCCCCAAAGGAAACCACTTGAATACAAGACCTGGCATCACCCAACCACCGGTAGCACCCTGTGTAGGATGCCTCATCTAAACAACAAACGAAGCAAAAATACAAACCCAGTCATCAGCAGATAGGATTACCACCTCACTCAGCCTTGCCTATCAGAGGCAAAACAAACAAACAAGCTAAAAAGAAAAGCTCAGCACATATCTCACCCTACATGAAGCTTACACAAACCACTGGGCCAACCTTTTAGGAGGGCAGAAGCCCAAAGGAAGAAAGAATTCAACCTTGAAGACTGGGAAACGGAGACCTCAAACACAGTAAGTTAAAAAAATAAAAATGAAAAGGCAGAGAAATACTACACAAATGAAGGAACAAATTAGAAACCCAGAAGTCCAAATAAATGAAGAGGAAGTAGGCAAATTACTTGAAAAAGAATTCAGAATAATGATAGTAAAGATGATCAAAAACCTTGAAAACAAAATGGAGAAAATGCAAGAATCAGTTAACAAAGATCTGGAAGAATTAAAGAATAAACATACAGAGACAAACAACACAATAACTGAAACTAAAAATACTCTGGAAGGAATCAATAGCAGAATATCTGAAGCAGAAGAATGAATCAGTGAGCTGCAAGATAAAATGGTGGAAATAACTTCTGAAAAGCAGAATAAAATAAAAAGAATGAAAAGAACTGAGGATAGTCTCATAGACCTCTGGGACAATATCAAATGCCCCAATATTCGAATTATAGGGGTCCCAGAAGAAGAAGAGCAAAAGAAAGGGTATGAGAAAAATTTTGAAGAGATTATAGTTGAAAATTTCCCCAACATGGAAAAGGGAATAGTCAATCAAGTCCAAGAGGCACAAAGAGGCCCATATGGGATAAACCCAAGGAGAAACACACCAAGACACATACTAATTAAACTAACAGAGACTAAACAGAAAGAATATTAAAAGCAGCAAGAGAAAAGCAACAGGTAACATACAAGGGAAACCCCACCACTTAAGTCTTAAGTCTTTAAGGAAGTCTTTCATCTTTCAGCAGAAACTCTGCAGGCCAGAAGGGAATGGCAGGATATATTTAAAGTACTGAAAGGGAAAAATCTACAACCAACATTACTGTACCTGGCAAAGATCTCATTCAAAATTGATGAACAAATAAAAAGCTTTTCAGACAAGCTAAAGTTAAGAGAATTCAGTACCACCAAACCAGTTTTACAACAAATGTTAAACGGACTTTTATAGTCAAGAAATACAAGAGAAGAAAAAAGATCTACAAAATCAACCCCAAACAATTAAGAAAATGGCAATAGGAACATATATATCAATAATTACTTTAAATGTAAATGGATTAAATGTTCCAACCAAAAGACACAGACTGTCTAAATGGATACAAAAATAAGACCCATATATGTGCTGTCTACAAGAAACCCACTTCAGACCTTAAGCCACATATAGACTGAAAGTTAGAAGATGGAAAAATATATTCCATGCAAATCGGAAGTAAAAAAAAAAGCTGGAGTAGCAACCCTCATATCAGACAAAATAGACATTAAAATAAAGGATATTACAAGAGATAAGGAAGGACACTACATAATGATCAAGGGATCAATTCAAGAGGAAGACATAACAATTGCCAATATCTATGCACCCAACATAGGAGCACCTCAATACACAAAACAAACACTAACAGACATGAAAGGCGAAATTGACAGTAACACAGTAATAATAGGAGACTTTAACACTTCACTCACACCAATGGACAGATCATTAAAACAGAAAATTAATAAGGAAACACAAGTTTTAAATGATACATTAGATGAGGTGAATCTCATTGACATCTTCAGGACATTCTATCCAAATGCAGAAGAATACATACACCTTCTCAAGTTCACAAGGAATATTCTCCATGTTAGACCACATCTTGGGTCACAAATCAAATCTCAGTAAATTTAACAAAATTGAAATCATATCAAGCATCTTCTCCAACCATAACGGTTTGAGACTAGATATCAATTATAAGAAAAAAAAAAAACTGTAAGAAAGAAAAACTCATGGAGATTAAACAATATGTTTCTAAATAACCAACAAGTTACTGAGGAAATCAAAAGGGGAATTAAAAAATTTTTAGAAACAAATGACAATTAAAACACAACAACTCAAAACCTATGGGATGCAGCAAAAGCAGTTGTAAGAGGGAAGTTTATAGCAATACAATCCTACCTCAAGAAATAAGAAAACCATCGAATAGACACCCTAAGTTTATACCTAAAACAACTGGAAAAAGAAGAACAAAACCCCCCAAAATTAGTAAAAGGAAAGAAGTCATAAAGATCAGAGCAAAAATAAATTAAAAAGAAATGAAAGAAACAATACTAAAGATTAATAAAAACAAAAAGCTGATTCTTTGAGAAGATAAACAAAATTGACAAGCCTTTATCCAGACTCATCAAGAAAAAAAGAAGAATCAAATCAACAAAATTAGAAATGAAAAAGGAGAGGTTACAAGAGACAATGTAGAAATACGAAGGATTGTAAGAGACTATTATGAATAACTATATGGCAATAAAATGGATAACCTGGAAGAAATGGACAGATTCTTAGAAAAGTTCAATCTTCTAAGACTGAACCAGCAAGAAATAGAAACTATGAGCAACCCAATTACAAGCACTGAAATTGAAGCTGTGATCAAAAATCTCCCCCCAAAAACAAAAGCCCAGGACCAGATGGCTTCACAGGAGAATTCTATCAAACATTTAGAGAAGAGCTAATGCCTATTCTTCTAAGTCTTTCAAAAAATTGCAGAGGAAGGAACACTTCCAAACTCATTCTACATGGCCACCATCCCCCTGATAGCAAAACCAGACAAAGACAACACAAAAATGAAAACTACAGGCCAATATCACTGATGAACATAGATGCAAAAATCCTCAACAAAATTTTAGCAAACAGAATTCAGCAACACATCAAAAAGCTCATACACCATGATCAAACTGAGTTTATTCCAGGGATACAAGGATTCTTCAAAATACACAAATCAATCAACATGATATACCATACTAACAAATTGAAATGTAAAAGCCATATGATAATCTCAATAGATGTAGAAAATGCCTTTGAGAAAATTCAGCACCCATTTATGAACAAAACTTCAAAAAATGCCCATATGTGATAAGTCTACAGTAAACATTATTCTCAGTGGTGAAAAGCTGAAAGCATTCCCCCTAAGTTCAGGAACAAGACAAGGGCATCCACTTTCACCACTATTATTCAACATAGTACTGGAAGTCCTAGATACAGAAATCAGAGAAGAAAAAGAAATAAAATGAATCCAGATCAGAAAAGAAGAAGTAAATCTCTCACTGTTTGAAGATGAATGACATGATACTATACATAGAAAACCCTAAAGATAGTATCAGAAAATTACTAGAGCTAATCAGTGAATTTAGCAAAGTTGAAGGATACAAAATCAATACACAGAAATCACTTGTATTTCTATATAGTAACAATGAAAAATCAGAAAGAGCAATTAAGGAATCAATCCCATTCACCAATGCAACAAAAAGAATTAAATATCTAGGAGTAAACTTATCTAAGGAGACAAAAGAACTGTACACAGAAAATTATGACACTAATGAAAGAAATCAAAGATGACATAAACAGATGGAGAGATATTCCATGTTCTTGGGTAGGAAGTATCAGTATTGTAAAAATGATTATACTACCAAACACAATATACAGATTCAATGTGATCCCTATCAAATTACCAATGACATTTTTCAAAGAACTAGAACAAAAAATTTCGCAATTCATGTGGAAACACAAAATACCCCGAATAGCCAAAGCAGTCTTGACAAAGAAGAATGGAGCTGGAGAAATCAATCTTTCTGACTTTAGATTATACTACAAAGCTACAGTCATCAAGACAGTATGGTACTGGCCCAAAAACAGAAATATAGACCAATGGAACAAGATAGAAATACCAGAAATAAACCCATGCACCTATGGGTACCTTATTTTTGAGAAAGGAGCCAAGGATATACAATGGGGCAAAAACAGACTCTTCAGTAAATGGTGATGGGGAAACTGGAAAGCTACATGTAAAAGAATGAAATTAGAACACTTCCTAACGCCATACACAAAGATAAACTCAAAATGGATTAAAGACCTAAATGTAAGACCAGAAACTATGAAACTCTTAGAGGAAAACATAGGCAGAACACTTAATGACATAAATCAAAGCAAGATCCTCTATGACCCACCTCCTAGAGTAACAGAAATAAAAACAAAAGTAAACAAGTGAAACCTGATTAAACTTAAAATCTTTTGCACAGCAAAGGAAACTATAAGCAAGGTGAAAAGGCAGACCTCAGAATGGGAGAAAATAATAGCAAATGAAACAATCGACAAAGGATCAATTTCCCAAATATACAAGCAGCTCATACAACTCAACACCAGAAAAACAAACAACACAATCAGAAATTGGGAAAAGACCTAAAGAGACATTTCTCCAAAGAAGACACACAGATGGCTAACAAACACATGAAAAAGTTGCTCAACATTGCTCATTATTAGAGAAATGCAAATCAAAACAACAATGAGATATCACCTCACACTGGTCAGAATGGCCCTCATCAAAAAGTCTGCAAACAATAAATGCTGGACAGGGTGTGGAGAAAAGGAAACAGTCTTGCACTGTTGGTGGGAATGTAAATTGATACAGCCACTATGGAAGATAGTACGGAGATTCCTTAAACAACCAGGAATAAAGCCACCATACGACCCAGCAATCCCACTCCTAGGCATATACCCTGAGGAAACCAAAATTGGAAAACACACAGGTATCCCATTGGTCACTGCAGCACTATTTACAATAGCTAGAACATGGAAGACCTAGATGTCCATTAAGAGATGAATGGATAAAGAAGTTGTGGTACATATATACAATAGAATATTATTCAACCATAAAAAGGAACAGCTTTGAGTCAGTTCTAATGAGGTGGATGAACCTAGAGCCTATTAGGCAGAGTGAAGTAAGTCAGAAAGAGAAAGATAAATATCATATTCTAATGCATATATATGGAATCTAGACAAACGGTACTGAAGAATTTACTTACAGGGCAGCAATGGAGAAACAGACTAGAGAATAGACTTACAGACATGGGGAGAGGGGAGGGAGAGGGTGAGACATATGGAAAGAGTAATGTGGAAACTTACATTACCATATATTAAATAGATAGCCAACGGGAATTTGCTGTAGGTTCAGGAAACTCAAACAGGGGCTCTGCATCAACCTAAAGGAGTGGGATGGGGAGAGAGACGGGAGGGAGGTTCAGAAGGGTGGGGATATATGTATACCTATGGCTGATTCATGTTGAGGTTTGACAGAAAACAGCAAAATTCTGTAAAGCAATTCTCCTTCAATAAAATAAATAATTAATTAATTAAAAAAAAGAATGTGACTTACAGCCTGAAATACACAGAATAGCCCATCCTCAAGGATCTGACCTTTGAAGAGGTAACAGTTTTCTATTCATGTAGAGATTAAAAGTTTCAGAACAGATAATAACATTTGTGCTGTTGGAGGTTTATAGGAACATCATGACCTGACCTAGGTGGACAGCTGCAAGAACAAAGGATTCCAACATCTGGAGGTTTGCAACAACCAACCATGCCCCTCCTTCATCTTCCCTTTAAAAATGTTTTGCTGAAACCCTTCTGGGAGTTTGGGGTTTGGGGAGCATGAGCCATCTATTCTCCTTGCATGGCCCTCCAATAAACCTTTCTCTGCTCCAAATTCCAACATTTCAGTATTTTTGGTTTCACTGTGCATAGGACACGTGAACTCGCACCTGGTAACACTATGACTGCATGTTAAACTGGTGGACTTTTTTACTTGCTCCTTATGGATGTAAGTTTTTCTTTGTTCATTATTTTCTATTTATTGGGCGTTAAATCATTCCAGGGGAGGGTTGATGCTGATTGCATTTGATTACATTTTAATCTTATGACTATTGGAAAAACCAGGTGTTCAGTTCAGTTCAGTCACTCAGAGGTGTCTGACTCTTTGTGACCCCATGAACCACAGCATGCCAGGCCTCCCTGTCCATCACCAACTCCTAGAGTTTACCCAAACTTATGTCCATTGAGTCGGTGATGCCATCCAACCATCTCATCCTCTGTCGTCCCCTTCTCCTCCTGCCCTCAATCTTTCCCAGCATCAGGGTCTTTTCAAATGGGTCAGCTCTTCACATCAGGTGGCCAAAGTATTGGAGTTTTAGCTTCAACATCAGTCCTTCCAATGAACTGTATATTGCTCATTTCAAATCAATTTTCTCCACCGTTTTTTTCAGTAACACAAATCTAATCTGGTAGCTTAGCAATTGGAAACTCATCAGTAGCTTCAACTAATTCCAGTTGCTCCTGGAATTAGTCTAGAATCCTCTATCTGCCAGCAATGAACAGCAGGTTTAGGTCTGTCTTCTTCCCTTAATTCTTAACTTTATTATTCATTTTGCTTGTGAGTCTCCAGTGAAGGCATCAGATATATTCCTTTCCACTTCTACAATCCCTGTCTCCATCTGCAGTGCTGTGAGAAGGGGCCATATGTGCTGTGTTCATTCTTTATCTACATAACCTACCACAGTACCTGGCCGAAAGAGGGTGCTCATTAAAATAATATTTTTAAATGAATCAATAACTGAGTATAGCAAAGAACCTTACACAGTAATACTGGGAGCTGAAGCTCAATCATTATCCAGATAATAATCTAATATTAGATTGGATTAAAGTGTATTAGATTAGCAGAGGAAAATGGGGGTCAATGGAAAGAATTTAATGTTTAAGACAGAGGATAGTAATTTTTTAAAATCTGTTTTCCTCCAGCTAATTCATTTTATGAAATTAATTTTAATGGAATTTTAATTTTATCAAATATTATTTATGAAAGTAACACATGAAAGCATTTGCTTTTAAGTGTTTTTAGCAACCCACTCCAGTACTCTTGCCTGGAAAATCCCATGGGTGGACGAGCCTGGTAGGCTACAGTCCATGCGGTCGCTAAGAGTCGGACATGACTGAGTGACTTCACTTTCACTTTTTCATTTTCATACATTGGAGAAGGAAATGGCAACCCACTCCAGTGTTCTTGCCTGGAGAATCCCAGGGACGGGGGAACCTGGTGGGCTGCCGTCTCTGGGGTCACACAGAGTCGGACACGACTGAAGCGACTTAGCAGCAGCAGCAGTAGCAGCAGTGGGGTCCTACGTCTATTTCGTCCACCTTCCCCAAGCTCCAGAGGTAACGGCTGTAACCAAGTTTTCTGTGCATCTTTCTAGAATTTTCTGCTTGTGTGGTTTTCCTCTATGGTGATCTACAGAAACTCCCCCCAGGGTATTGCTCCATCCCCGCTCCTGCTACTGTGCAGCCACAGAACAGGAGCAGGAGGCACTGGTGGCTGCACGTTGGGCTGGGGGCTTGAGGTGTCACTGCTTTAGCACATGGGGTCTTCCTGGACCAGGGATTGAACCCGTGTACCCTGCATTGGCAGGCAGATTCTTAACCACTAGACCACCAGAGAAGTCCTCACTTTTGGTTTACTAAGGAAACCATTGGGATAGCTTGATGCAGCAACCTGTCAACTCAGAGTCAAAGAGATTTAGCTAGGGATGGCCCCCTCCCGCAAAAGATTATACAACATTTCCTAGAATTAACACACAATTAGGGAACTATTAGGTTAATTTGATGAATGATTTGTGTTATAATTTTTATCACCAAACTATCATTTTTTATGCTTATAATTTAGTTTAGAAATAAAAAGAAATGTTTTCCTTTATGTTTTGACTTATAGATAGATTTACATTGTAATTTATATTACTGTGCTGGTTGTTAAGTTTTTAAATATTATCCTTGAGTTATCACTTTATATATAACACTGCAGTAGGTCTGTCACTTGTTCCTATACAATTTTAGTGCGTTGCCTAATATGTTTATGCTGCAGTTTCCTATTCTATAAAATGGGATGGATGATAGTATGTACCCCTTAGGGTTATTGAATGAAATTACTGTATGTAAAAAGTCTAGGTACTCTCTGCCCTTTGGTTGGAACTGATTAAATTCAATTATGGTATTTTCATTAACCCAAGTAGTTGCTTCCTTACATCACCTGCAAGTATGTGTCTTGGGAAAGGAAATATTCTCTAGAGCTACAGTGATATTCCCCCTCAAGCTGAAAATTAATAGACTTTTCAGAATTAAACTCTAATTATAATGGACTGGGGCAGAGATAACAGACATTGTAGTGATATCCAGAGCCCCCAGATCTGTCTGGAACTTGATGAAACACAGAAATGTATTTAAAAAAAATGACTTTACCCACCAGGGAAGCGGGGGTGGGGGTCAGTCGCAGAAGTATCAGAAAAAGAGTTCACTCGGCATGACAGTCTCTAAGCCCATCCGTGTTGCTGCAGATGGCATTATCTCATCTTTTTAATGGCTGAGTAATATTTCATTGAATATATATACCACATCATCCTTACCCGTTCATCTGGCATTGGAGATTTCAGTGGACCTAGGGATTTTCATGCTGAGTGAAGTAAATCAGAGAAGCAGAAATAGCATATGGCATTCCTTATATGTGGAATCTAAAAAGAAACCATACAAATGAAATTGTCTATAAAGCAGAAACAGACTCACAGAGAATGAACTTACGGTTTCTAGGTGTAAGTGGTGGCGGGGGGAGAGATAAACCGGGAGTTTGGGACTGCCATATACACACTGAGTGCCTGTTAGTCACTTAGTTGTGTTAGACTCTTTGGGACCCTTTGCACTCTACCCTTGCAGGCTTCTCTGCTCATGGAAATTTTCGGTCAATTATACTGGAGTGAATTGCCATTTCCTTCTCCAGGGGATCTTCCTGACCCAAGGATCGAAACCAAGTCTCCTGAGTCTCTTGCATTGCAGGCAGATTCTTTACCAGCTGAGCCATCAGGGATTCTCCAATATACACACCACTATTTTTAAAATAGATACTCAACAGGGAGATAACTGTTAATGCACAGGGAAGGAACTCTGTTTGATATTCTGTAATAAACTAAATGGGAAAAGAATCTGAAAGAGAATAAAAATATGTATAACTGAATCACTTTGCTGTACATCTGAAACTACATTGTTAACCAGCTATGCATGTGTGCCGTTGTGTCTGACTCTTTGTGACCCCATGGACTGTAGCCCACCAGGCTTCTCTGTCCATGGAATTTCCCAGGCAAGAAACCCACCGGAGTGGGTTGCCATTTCCTTCTGCAGGGGATCTTCCCAACTCAGGGATCAAACAGGAGTGTCCTGTATTGGCAGGTGGATTCTTCACCACTGGGCCACCTGGGAAGCCCCTAACCAACTATACTTCAATATAAAACAAAAATTTTTTAAATATGATTAAAATAAAAAGAAACCTACCAGGGGGAATTATCCTAGCCTGGAATAAGTCATCTATGTACCTATTGATTCGGGGGCTGATGTTGGCTGAGGTTGAAATTTTAAAACTGGCCATAAAGGTTTTTTAAAGAAGAGGTTTTTGGAGAAAAAGCCTGTAGGAAGTGAGGCAGGGTGGCTTGGGGAGTTTCTGGAGGAGACACAAATGGAGGGAATACAGAGTTTGCAGCCTGGGCTGCGGCAGGATTGCCTGGGAACTGGGGCTGAGTGGAAGAGTGGAACAGGCAGCCCCTCTAAGATGGGAACCTGGAGGCTCAGTGGTAAAGAATCTGCCTGCCAATGCAGGAAACACAGGAGATGCAGGTTCGACCCCTGGGTGGGATGATCCCCTGAAGGAGGAAGTGGCAACCCACTCCAGAATCCTGGTGGGCTGCTGTCCAGGGAGCTGCAAAAGAGCTGGACCTGACTGAGTGACTGAGCACGGCACCAGCTAAGGCGGGCACCCACTAACAGGGCATGGGCTTCTATCTGAGGACTTTAAACAGGTAAAGAATGTGACCTGAGGGTTTAGCAGAATTCAGAGTCCTTCTGTCTGTACAGAGGCAGGAGTGTGAGGTGCAGGTGGGAAAGCAAGAGATGAAGCTGTTACAAAGCCAGGATGATACCTGGGATAGACAGGTGAATGTAAAGGAAAATTGTTTTCATTTGTTGACTTTGTACATCAATATCTCATGGACTTTATCATTAGGAATCAGCATCCAGCGCGTACGCATTTAGAATCATCCACCCAATTCTACAGCAGGTGTGACTTCAGAGGGAAGTGCTCCCTTGTGCAAGTTGTAATTTGTTCTCTTATGTAACTCAATTTAATTTCCAGTTAGGGAGCCATTAACCCCAGTTAAATTTAATCCCAAGGTAAATTTAAACAGCATTTTCTAAGGTGGGTCTGGGCTTTCTCATTCCACTTAGGGATTTTGCCTGCTTCTTCTTCACAGTGAGTATTTCCTGCCTGTAGCTTCCTACCCCTGTACTTGCATTATCTGGGATGTTCTTGCCTGTCACTGCTTGCCCATGATAGTATCACTAAAATTGCCTTTCTATCTAGACTTTGGACACTGTTCTCTTATATTCTGGGTCCTCTGCCTATCAGAAGGTCTTCGCATCTGTTTCCATCTCACCTGGACATTGTCCCTGGGTGGAGAGAAACCACTGGTTTTATTCTCTCAATTTTCCTAGAGAGTTTTACACATCATTTTCTATGGAATTTTATCCAGATTGGTGAAGAAAGGAAACTTAAATAGTTTTTTAAAAAAAAATTTTATATCTCTGCCACACCCTTCAAAGTTCCATGTATGTATGTTCAGGTATGTGTGTGTGTGGTACCTGTATATCAAATGCCAATGAACAACAGAAGTAATAAACTCCTGATAAAAGCAACACCATGGATAAATTCCACCCCAGACAGTAGGCTAACATCCTGTTGGATGGCACCTAAATAAAACTCTAGACAATATGAACTAATCTATAGAACAGACATCAGATCCCTGTTTGTGCATGGATGGGGCAGAAAGGAGTGATTTTAAAAGGTCATGAGGAAATTTGGGGGGATGAAGGACATGTTCATTATTATGATTGTGATGACAGTTTTATGGATTGTCTACATATGTTAACACATGAAATGGCATGATTGAAATATATGCAGTATATGCATATCAATGATAACTCAACAAAGCGATTAGAAATTGAATACTTTAAAGGCACCCTCTTAGGGCAACTGTGTGGTTTTGAGTAGCAACACAGGAGCTATGAAGACCTGGCTCTTGATGTCTACATCTCAAGGCTCTAGTTCATCTATAATGGACTCCATGGGGGAAAACTCTTTTTTTTTTTTCCAATTCTATATGAACTTTAGTGATTGGAAGATGGAGGGGAAAGAGTATATTGTCTTGTGCTTGCAGATTGAGAGGTCTGGGCTGTGGGGACTGCAGATGGAGAGATCAATTGTCTGATCTCGCTGCTCTGCCACCTCCCCAGCACTCACGGTCCTCGTTTCTGTGAAGGCCATCCATCCCTCTTGTCCTGTTCAGTGCCTTGTGAATGCCTTGTTGTTGTTCAGCAGCTTAGTCATGTCCAACTCTTTGCAATCCCACGAACGGCAGCATACCAGCCTTCCCTGTCTTTCACTATCTCCTGGAGTTTGCTCAAACTCATGCCCATTGAGTTGGTGATGCCATCCAGCCATCTCATCCTCTGTCACCCCCTGCCCTCAATCTTTCCCAGCATCAGGGTCTTTTCCAGTGGATTGATTCTTTACATCAGGTGGCCAAAGTATTGGAGCTTCAAATTCAGCATCAGTCCTTTCAATGAATATTCAGGGTTGATTTCCTATAGGACTGCCTGGTTTGATCTTCTTGCTGTCCAAGGGACTCTCAAGAGTCTTCTCCAGCACCACAATTTGAAAGCATCATTCAGCACTCTCTGGTTGCTTCAAAACCCCACTCTACACAAATCCAGTGATGCCCAGCTTCTCAGCCAGCTGCAGGGGCAGGGTCCGCTGGGCTGAGGTTTGGTGCAGTGAACCACACCCTCTGTGACAGCTGGTCCATGGAGACCATGGGGTCTTTGTTCATGGTCATCTCCCGGGTTGTGGGGTTGTACAGAGGGCAGGTCTGTCCAGCTCTAACTTGTACATCAGAAAGTGTCATCATTGTGAGCTGCGGATTCTTCTGGAGGTGAAGAGCTAGGTGTGCTGCATCTTTCTGACCAGCCTTGGGAAACAGGGTCACACTTTCTCGTTCATCCTTTGTTGATGAAGAGACTGTTGGGTCTTCCAGTTGCCCAATCTAGTGGTCTTGGAGGCCACAACCATATACTCCCTTATGGACTCATATGGCTCAGTAGAGCCTTCCACTGGTCCACCCAGAGCTGGGGATGGGACAGCTTGTGATATGCACTGGTTGCTTTGCTTTTGTGGATAGCCATGCAGGGGATGACCAGGAGTCAGCACACACCCGGAAGACGTGTGCCAGCAGCTCTAGGTTGATGGGCAGCCTAAGGGTACTCCCTGGCTCCACTCCACCTTCTCCTCCAAGCTCTGTTCTGAAAAATAAAGACTAAGAATTACCTTTTCTCTTTCTTTTTACCTTGTTTTACAGTCATATTGATGAGGCAGAAATGATTTAAGCACCAGGGATGGGGGGAAAAAAGATGGTGAGCAAAGAAGAGGGAAGCAAGTCAGTTTATTTTCGATGATATTATTCCGCCGCTGACTTTTTCTTCAAGGTTGAGGAAAGCTGC
This sequence comes from Bison bison bison, assembly GCF_000754665.1. Lineage (NCBI taxonomy): Eukaryota > Metazoa > Chordata > Mammalia > Artiodactyla > Bovidae > Bison > Bison bison. The sequence continues at coordinate 3,443,729 of NW_011494768.1, forward strand.
TAAACCTTCTTTAATAACAACATCAAGGCTCTGTCACTGCTGGAAGCCTCCAGAACTAGACCCTTGAGAATTGCCTTAGCACCACAGAACTTCCTACGGGATGGGAGCTCTCCTAAATTTTGCCAGAAGGACAGTTTGTGTTTGCAACATCATGGGAGTGTTGCTACAATTATAAATCCCCAAAGCAGAAGTTGGCCTCCTTTCTAAATGCCATCTTGACATTCCTCTATATATAAGGTCTAGAAAATTGAGTGATAAAAGTAATCTTTATTGGTTTATTAGTGCAAAATTCCTGGTGCAAACTTTAGCTTGAGAACCCTGGGGAGAGCTCTGGGTTATAGGAGAGGAAAGAAAAAAGTGTTCTAAATATAAGCATCACCTTGATTCTATTTTAGAAGAACTTTGAGGCTTGAGTGACCTCAATCTAACTCCTATCCTAAATTTTCACTGAAGTATTTGATTAAATTGAACTTCTAATCACCCAGAAGATACTTTCCTGGATCATGGCCATGGCTGACAGAGGTGGGGGTGAAGGAAGTGGGGCGATGTTGAAATATTTATTTCCCAAATCCACTATCTAGGACAAGTAAGTAGTTTGGGGAGAATTCTAGCAATTTTAGTTACAATTCATAAAAGCTTTCATTGAACTATAATATACACACAGAAAAATATACTTATCATAAGTGTATAACTTGATATACTTTCAGAAATCAAGCACACCCATGTAACCAGAACCTAGATAAAAACAAAACAAAACAAAAAACATCATTTTCAGACTTCTAGGACCACACACACACACACACACACACACACACTTCTGGTTACTACCCATCTGGTCCTCCTATTGGACTAACCACTATTCTGACTTCTAATACTACAGATTAGTTTTGCCTGTATTGGAGTATTAAATAAATAGAACTGTGCATCTGTTTATTGTTTCTTGCTTCTCTTGCTCAATATTATGTTTATGAGGTTCATCTATGTTGCATATGACAGTGGTTCATTTATTCTCATTGCCACTGTGTGAACACATTGCATTGATTTTCAGTCCATTCCGTTGTCGATAGACATTTGATTTGTTTCCAGATTTTAGCACTTATCAGAAAAGACTTCTATCGGGACTTTGGTGGTTCAGTGGCTAAGACTGCATTTCCAAAGCAGGGAGCCTGGGTTCAATTCTTGGTCAGGGAATGATACCCTACGTGCTACAGCTAAGTGTTCACATGCCACAGCTAAGATCTGGCACAGTCAAATAAATAACTTTTAAAAAAAAGTTATTTTTTTAAACTTTTTAAAAAAGTTTCTATGGAATTTTTATGTGTGAACATAGTCCACACAACTGTTAACTGGTAATTAGTATATTTACATGTATGAAGTGTGTGTTTCAGCCTTTCACCAATTTTTCTTTTATTGGGTGATCTGTCCTTTTCAAATTGATGAATAGGAGTTGTTATAGATTTGAACATGAGCCCTCCATTAGACACATATATTGGAAATAACTTCTCTTCTTCTCTGGGTTGGCAACTTTTGAAAATCAGGAGATTCCTAGTCCTCATCTTATGGTTATAGGCTCTGTGATCTTGGGACATTTACCTATTTTCTTGATCAAAATGTTCTAATCAGTAAAATGACAGTTCAATTTCTTGAGTATCCTTTTGCGAAGGTTGAGTACAATTGTAATTAAAATTTTGAGGCTCCTCTCAGCTGGCTCCAACTGGATGAGGAGAAAGGAGAGTTCCAGTGGACGCAGGTGGCAGTTTTGCAAAACACGCCAACCCGTTCCCTTCCTCCTCCTGTTCTAAATCGCTAGCCGTTTAGGAAGTGGCTTTGAGAGTTCTGTACTTTGGAAGGAATTCCCATGAGGGAAAATCTATTTCACACGCCTGATGATAATGATCATTTCTGAGTTCTGCTTCACTGGAGTCTCTCTTCTTAAACATTTTACCTGCGGCCTTGACTATTTCCTGCTTGACTTGAAGAAGCTGACCTCTGCCATATTGTTGCCAAAGTAAGCATCTACAACAGTATTGACACCTGCTTAATAGATTATTTTAAAAACTGCAAAGAAGATCCTAGCAAAAAATGAGATTTAAGTGGTGATTGTGGTAGAATATGTGTGTGGAATTGTACTTCCTTAATTTCTCTGGTCTCAAGTTGACCTTCTGAGAGGTTATTATTCACATTTCTTCATAAAGATGCCCAAGAAATCAGTGTAAGTCAACAAACTCAAGTAGAGGCTGGAGTGAGACAGGACTGGTTTTAAATATTAATTCTTCATCAAGTTGTATGACTTCTCTATTTTTCCTGTCTGTGAAGATAGAGATGATGCCTTCAGTCTTCGGGATGGCTTTGAAGATTATGGATCTGTACTGACTAACAAGACAGCCATTAGCACTCATGGCTCATCCAAACTGAGATGTGCTATAAGTTTAACTAATGTATTGGATTTTAAAGACTTGGTGTCATCGGTTTCATGTGGATTACACGTGGAAATGATACTACTTTGTATATACTGTGTGAAAATACAGTACGAAATTTCATATCATGTTTCTTTTTGCTTTTTAAAACACAGCTATTAGAGAAATTTTAAATGATATAAGTGCTTAGTCACTCAGTCGTGTCTGACTCTTTGCGACCCAATGGGATGTAGCCTGCCAGGTGTCTCTGTCCATAGGATTTTCCCAGGCAAGAACACGGGAGTGGGTTGCCATTTCCTCCTCCAGGCGATCTTCCCAACCCAGGAATCAAACACAGGGTCTCCTGTGTCTCCTGCATAGGCAGGCAGATTCCTTAACACTGAGCCACCTGGGAAGCCCTTGAATTATTTATGTATGTGGCTCATAATATATTTCTATTGGACAGCATCCTTTAGGTTTTGGCTTATAAGAGCCATATTTTTGGCTGTGAGTTCACCACTATCCCACTTAGAGGGGTAGGTTCTGCTTGTTCCACTGTTAGGGAACAGAGGAAGGGAGGGAGGCTTCACATCCCCATCTCCCAGGAAAAAATTCCACGTCATCCACCCTCTCTTCAGGGACATTTAAGGAATCAAGAGAAGACCATCGGCATTAACGCTTCTACTGCTTATCCTGGATCTCATCATGGAAGGTTCTTTCTCTATTTTCCACTTTAAGTGCAGCTCCCCACCCCCCGGCCCGTCTTTCTTCTGGCTCAAGAAGACCCACAGATGCTTCACTCCTCTGACTTTCCAGCAACCTCATGCTTACTTTGTCTCTGAGAGATGAAAAAGTGACTAGTAGGCTATTCACTAGGCCCTTAGGCCTTTAAATGTGCTTCTGCTCTGTGTGCCTGGGGAAGAATCTCTGCTCTCAACATGAGAGGAGAGGGGAAGGATTAAAAACACAGAGAATATTCTGATTTATAATCTAGAAATAATGTTGCTACATAGCGATCTTTTATAGAAAGATGATCATGTGTCAAGAGTAATATAGGAAACAGGCCAAGGGAATTTACTATGGTGACATTTTTATCCCCCTTTTACAGATGAGAGACTGAGGCTTGAAATCTCTTGGTATCTTCTTATGCTAAGATTCCAACTCTGAGACATGACTCTGCTGCAGCTGCTGCTGCTAAGTCGCTTCAGTTGTGTCTGACATAGACGGCAGCCCACTAGGCTCCTCTGTCCCTGGGATTCTCCAGGCAAGAATACTGGAGTGGGTTGCCATTTCCTTCTCCAATACATGAAAGTGAAAAGTGAAAGTGAAGTCACTCAGTCGTGTCCGACTCTAGCAACCCCGTGGACTGCAGTCTACCAGGCTCCTCCATCCATGGGATTTTACAGGCAAGAGTACTGGAGAGGGGTGCCATTGCCTTCTCCAGAGACATGAGTCTAGAGCATCCCAATTTAGTAAGTACACTTCATTGCACTAAATAAATAATCCAGTAGGTTATGAAGCACATAGTAAGGACTTCATATGTGGTAGCCTTTAGTTACTATGATAGTCACTTTTCTTATTAACAGGGCCCCAAAAGAAAGTTGGCCTTTCAGCCCAGTTCCAAACCTCTTTTCCCCATCTCCTCAACCTCCAAGGCCACTCTTAATCCCAGTTGTCCGTTTTGATAACCAGAAGTGGTGCATAATTTCAAACACCTGCAGCTCCCTCTGTTCCATAGGGGCTACCTGAAGTGTTGGCAGAGCCTGAGGCCACGTGAAAACTTGGCTAGAAGGAGTGCAGTGGTTGACTGGGAAATCTCCCAGAAGGATGGGAGGGGGTTGCGACATGGTGTCACATTTGTCATTTCTGTCTTCTGCCCACTGTACTCCCACAACTCAGGGGTCTCCGTCACTGAGTCTGTCCTCCTCGGTTGTCCCCTCCCCCCAACTTATGCTCTGGATCTTCCTATCTCCTTTAAAAGAAATCTACTTTTCTACTAATTTAAGCCTTTACAATAAAGAGTAGGGCACAATCCCCAGGGGCGTTGAGTTTATAATAGGGAATTAACTCCAGAGATGGTCTTCCCTCATCTACCTTTTCTTTTTTTTTAATTTGTTTTTTAATTGGAATATAGTTGCTTTTCAGTGTTGCGTTAGTTTCTGTTGTACAACAGCATGAATCAGCTGTATATATATCCACATCCGCTCCCTCGCCAGCCTCCTGCCCACTTCCCCCGCCCTCCATTCCACACCCCTAGATCGTCACGGAGCCTCAAGCTGAGCTCCTGTGCTGTCCGGCAGCTTTCTGCTAGCTGTCTGTTCTACACACGGTGATGCATATATGTCAGTGCTACTCCCTCAGTTTGTCATCCCCCTCCTTCCAGACAGAAGGAGTGTAGCCCACTCTCTACCTCTGCTTCTCTGCTCCTGCCATGCAAATAGGTTCCTCACTACCCTATTTCTAGGGACTTTCTTGGTGACTCAGACAGTAAAGAATCTGCCTGCGACGCAAGAGACCTGGGTTAGATCCCTGGGTTGGGAAGATCTCCTGGAGAAGGAAATGGCAACCCACTCCAGTATTCTTGCCTGAAAAATCCCATGGACAAAGAAACGTGGCAGGCTACAGTCCATGGGGTCGCAAAGAGTCAGACATGACCGAGCAACTTCACTTTCAGTACCCTATTTCCAGATTCCATAATGTATGCATTAATATATGATATTTGTTTTCCTCTTTCTGGTTTACTTCACTCTGCATGACCGACTCTAGGTTCAGTCACATCACTACAAATGACCCAATTTCATGCCTTTTTATGACCGAGTAGTATTGCATTGTATATATGTACCACAACTCTTTATCCATTCATCTGTTGATGGACATCTAGATTGCTTCCGTATCCCAGCTATTATACATAGTGCCACAAAGAACATTGCCATACACGAGTCTTTCTGAATTATGGTTTCTCAGGATATATGCCCAGGAGTGGGATTGCCTTTTCTATCAGTTAAATGTCATGGACTCTCATAGGACTGGAGGAGGGGGAGCGGTAAGGAGGAATGGGAAGAGAGGAGAATAGAATATCCTGAGGCAATCAACCTTTCCCTGGATGCCCCATCACACTGCATCCACCTGTTGATGGAGCCTATGTTAGTAACAAACAGCTGGAAGTCCTGCTGCTGCTGCTAAGTCGCTTCAGTCATGTCTGACTCTGTGTGACCCCATAGATCGCAGCCCATCAGGCTCCCCTGTCTCTGGGATTCTCCAGGCAAGAACACTGGAGTGGGTTGCCATTTCCTTCTCCAATGCATGAAAGTGAAAAGTGAAAGTTGCTCAGTCGTGTCCGACTCTTCGTGACCCCATGGACTGCAGCCTACCAGGCTCCTCCGTCCATGGGATTTTCCAGGCAAGAGTACTGGAGTAGGGTGCCATTGCCTTCTGCAGCAAATCCCAAACAGATTTTAAATGTTCATTTGTGGGGCTACTCTTACATTTGGACTCAAAGTAGAATCCATTTTCTTTCCATAACTGAGATGATTTGGAAAACAGACATTGTCCTTCAGATATTCTTTATAACATGGCATAAACACAAAGCTCTGATATTTGTTTGAAATATTCCAAAAGCCTCCATAAAGGACAGGAAAAGTGTGGAAATGGCATGAATTAGAACAGGCTATAATCCTCTGAATGTACAGTCTGTCCTCAGCCTTGCTGTTTTGCAAAAAGCATATAAAATTTATGCCCTCAGATTTATCAGTTTAAAATTGTGAGCTGTGTGTTAGGCCAGCAGAGTAAAATATTGAAGGCATCACTGTGATGGGCGAGTGGGGGTGGGGCTGCAATATATTAAAATCAAGGCATAGTACAGATGTTATAAATTCTGCTGATATTGTTATCTTGCCTCATTTGTGAATTTCAAGAAGCTTTGCATAGTATCTTCTTTTTTCCTCCTTAGATATTTACTAAGGATAGCAAATTATATTGTTTCCTTGTCACTTTTGGAGACAGACTGTCGATGAACAAGCTGTAAATAATGTAATATCCTTAATAAATAAATGTGAATAAATCACTCTGCAAAACAAGGTTAGAAAAAGAGGTGATAGGTGGTCAATAGCTCATGACAAACTAATAAGGAGACATGGGGGTTAAAGCCCCTGTGTTCTTCTAGAGCAGTATTACCATAACTGTCTTTATTCTGAAGTGCTGCTAGATTGAATAATTTCAGCGTCATCGTCTACAATTCATCTTGAAGGGAAAACAGAGCATTAAGTATTGGAAGTGAAAAATACTTCTGAGTCTCTTTTAAACAAGTACTGATGACATTTGCTTACAGAACATCTGGGTGGTGAAAAAGGATATCAATAGAATGTTCGGATGGGAATCCAAATTAAGGCACATTTTAATTTTGTTTTTTCAAGAGATGACATCCCAAGCTGTCTTTGTTTTGTTTTTTTCCCCATAAGCCAAAAACCTTTAGAATCTGCCTGGGGAGCATGACCAGTCCTCGTATCCCTTAGCAATAAACTTGAAATGAACTTGATTAAATCACAATGATTATGTTATCACTTTTAAATATGTCAAAGGACCCTCGGTGGCTTGGTTTATGGTCATTTTGGAGTATGAGCAAGTTGGTTCTATTGGATAGTGGAGAGAAACTAATTAGGGGAAAATTCTTTCCTTCAAAGATTTATATAAGCCTGTCTAATTGGCATATATGAAGCTCAAATAGGCTTGCCTGACACAGTATTGTTCTAAGAAGGGGCTTTTATAATAGATGTAATGCCTGCTGTACTGTGCTTCAATTTCAAAACATACACATGGAGATAAACTGCGTGTCCCTGTTAGAACCAAGGGCTGAGTACCAGCTATGTTGGATGCGAGAGGATCATTTAAAGAACTCATCAGTTGGGTTTCTGTTTAGCTATCAGTTATCTGGACTATTTTATATTTTCCCCTGCTCCTTGGCATTAATTACATTTGTCACTGAAGATTTGAAGCATACCTGAAGAGCTTCTGCCAGGCACTCTGCTGTGTGCTGGCAACGTCGTGGGGGCACTGTCCGCAGAAGGCTGACAGTCTAGGGGAGGAACATGTAGCCTCTTACCCAAGTCATCATGTTATAAACCTGTTTCCAAGTGCAAAGGGCAAGATCCTAATGAGATTCTTCCTGAGTTTCTACTGTGTGTAAGGCACTATGAAAACATATGAATTCTAAATATATGGGTAAAATTCAAGGGCTACAAAGCCAGTATTCACAATCTGTTCTTTCCTCAATCAGCCTCTTCCTTAATAACTATGATCTTAACTCAGCTGACATGGGCTGCCAGCAAACATAAGTTGCTGATGATGGCAGTAAACATCATTTTGAGGCAGAAGTCTGTTGATTCACAGCCTGCTATGGGCAAAGGAGGGCATTCTGGAGCATAGGCTGTCCCTGGCCCAGGCGAGAGAAATTGAGTGGAAGCATCTATATGAAAATAGAGACAGAATGAAGAGAAAACCTCACAATTGTGGGAAATATCACATACACATTTGAGTCTGTCTTCTCAGTCTGTTTACTTTTTTTATCTTTCCATCTTCTGAAAACAAGTTTTTTCCCTCTTAACAGAATACATAGGAGAGGTGAAAGAGGAAGAACCTGTCTGTACAAGTCCCACCAGAGAACAGTGATTCCTTTTAAAACCCATTGGAAAACATGCACTGTTATGAAACTCTGTGCCCTTTCTCCACCAAAGTTTACCAAGATGTGGGTGGGGCAAGGGAGCTAAGGAACTGACCGTGAGAAGTCCTCAGATCTCTATGTGCACACGTATCTTTTTAACCACTTGGCACCAAGGACACTGCCACTCTGCTCTATAATGTGGATGGATTTGATAAATATTTTGGCACATTGCTGGTGAAAGCAAAGTTAGTGCAATTCATTTGAAAAGCTTTTTAGCAGTGTCTCTCCTAAAGACAGGACATGACAGATGATATAGATAGATAGATGATAGATATGCCCTATGACCCAGCAACTCTCCTTCTAGGTATACATTCAGCACTTATTGAATGCATTGTGTGTGTGCACGCGTGCGTGTACTCAGTCGTGTCCCACTCTTTGTGACCCCCATGGACTGCCAGACTTCTCTGTTCATGGAATTTCCCAGGCAAGAATACTGGAATGGATTGCCATTTCCTACTCAATGGACATGAGTCTGAGTAAGCTCTGGGAGTTGGTGATGGACAGCGACACCTGGCATGCTGCAGTCCATGGGGTCGCAAAGAGTTGGATACGACTGAGCAACTGAACTGAACTGACTCCATATCTTTACAAAAAGATGTGCATGTGAATGTTCACAGCAGCATACCCAGTGTCCATCAAGAGTAAATGGATCACTTTTTGTATACCTGAAGCTAACACAGCATTGTAAATCAACTATATTTCAATTAAAACGAAAGAGTAAATAGACAGATTGTATTCTTACAATGGAATGTTCCATGCTAATGAGAATGAAAGAACTTCAGCTCCATGCAAAGACATGGATGAATTTCAAAAGAAAAATGTTAACTATAAAAAGTCCAAATTGGGAAAGGAGTACGTCAAGGAATTGTCACCATGCTTATTTAATTTCTATGTAGAGTACATCATGTGAAATGCCAGGCTATATGAAGCACAAGCCGGAATCAAGATTTCCAGGAGAAATATCAGTAACCTCAGAAACGCAGATGACATCACCCTTATGGCAGAAAGTGAAGAACTAAAGAGCCTCTTGATGAAAGTGAAAGAGGAAAGTGAAGAAGTTGGCTTAAAACTCAACATTCAAAAAACTGAGATCATGGCATCTGGTCCAATCACTTCACGGCAGATAGATGAGGAAACAATGGAAACAGTGACCGACTTTATTCTGGGGGCTCCAAAATCACTGCAGATGGTGACTGCAGCCTTAAAATTAAAAGACACTTGCTCCTTGTAAGAAAAGCTATGACCAACCTAGACAGCATATTAAAAAGCAGAGACACTACTTTGCTGACAAAGGTCCATCTAGTCAAAGCTATGGTTTTTCCATTAGTCACGTATGGATGTGAGAGTCGAATCATAAAGAAAGCCGAGTGCCAAAGAGTGCTTTTAAACTGTAGTGTTGGAGAAGACTGTTGAGAGTCCCTTGGACTGCAAGAAATTAAAACAAGTCAGTCCTAAAGGAAATCAATCCTGAATATTCATTGGAAGGACTGATGCTGAAGCTGAAACTCCAATATTTTGGCGACCTGGTGTGAAGAACTTACTCCTTGGAAAGGACCCGTGGTGCTTGGCAAGACTGAAGGCAGGAGGAGAAGGGAATGACAGAGGATGAGATGGTTGGATGGCATCACTGACTCAATGGACATGAGTTGGAGCAAGCTCTGGGAGCTGGTGATGGACAGGGAGGCCTGGTGTGCTGCCTTCCACGGCATCACGAAGAGTTGGACATGACTGAGCAACTGAACTGAACTGATAGGAAGTCAGGTACTAATGAGAACACACTTTTTATCAACTTCAAGAAACCAACAAAGACCTGTTGTTAGATGTCAGAGTAATGGCTATCTTTGGTATTAACTGGAAGGGGACTCAAGGAGCTTTGGGGGACTTCAATGTTCTTGAAATGGTGGAGGGGTTATCTGGATATGATCACTTTGTTAAAACTCATAGGGTTGTACATGTATGGTTTGTGCTCCTTTCTGTATGTATCCTATGCGTGCATGCTGTCTCCCAGTCATGTCTTAGCGACTCCATGGACTGGAGCCCACCAGGTTCCTCTGTCCATAGGACTTTCCAGGCAAGAATACTGGAGCAGGTTGCAACTTCCTACCAGGATCAATCCCATGTCTCTTGAGCCTCCTGCACTGGTAGGCAGATTCTTTACCACTGAAACACCTGGGAAACCCTATGTATGCTATACCTCAACAAATTATTAAAAAATGATACTTAGTTGTAGGGCACTTGAGATGCCTTATAATCAATAGCAGTCAGATTAAGTAACTTTATTATCTTTTGTTATCAATCAATCACCCTTTATTAACCTTCAGCATTTGCCTGGCTCTGTTAAGCTTTAGAAGAACAATTTTTTAATAAAGTACAACACATAAGCCCCAAGTGAGTGTAAAAGCTAACTGGGGAGACAAACCACATGAACCTATTAGAAAATTCTATAGGTCAATATAAAGTGAAGCACCAACAAGTATGTATAAAAAAAAATTTTGGTCAGAGTTCAGACAGACAGAAATAAACTCTACCTCTTTCTTTTTTGTTTTGTTTGGTTAGTCAATTTTTATTTTTTTAATTTTATCTTAAGACTTTTATTGAAGTTGGTTGATTTACAATGTTTCAGGTGTATTGCAAAGTGATATACACACACACACACACACACACACACACACACACACACGCTGCTGCTAAGTTGCTTCAGTCGTGTCCGACTCTGTGCGACCCCATAGACGGCAGCCCACCAGGCTCCCCCATCCCTGGGATTCTCCAGGCAAGAATACTGGAGTGGGCTGCCATTTCCTTCTCCAATGCACAAAAGTGAAAAGTGAAAGTGAATTTGCTCAGTCGTGTCTGACTCCTAGCGACCCCATGGACTGCAGCCCACGAGGCTCCTCCATCCATGGGATTTTCCAGGCAAGAGTACTGGAGTGGGGTGCCATTGCCTTCTCCTCAGTGCAGTTCAGTCGCTCAGTCATGTCCGACTTTGCAACCCCATGAATCACAGCACACCAGGCCTCGCTTTCCATCACCAACTCCCGGAGTTCACTCAGACTCACGTCCATCTAGTCCGGGATGCCATCCAGCCATCTCATCCTCTGTCATCCCCTTCTCCTCCTGCCCCCAATCCCTCCCAGCATCAAGTCTTTTCCAATGAGTCAACTCTTCACATGAGGTGGCCAAAGTACTGGAGCTTCAGCTTTAACATCATTCCTTCCAAAGAAACCCCAGGGCTGATCTCCTTCAGAATGGACTGGTTGGATCTCCTTGCAGTAGTGAATACTGAGTCAGAAAATTCTTGTATCTCTAAGAGTGGACCAGGAAATACTTTTCAACAATACAGACCTCATATCATATACATACATGTATATGTGTGTGTGCACATGCTAAGTCACCTCAGTTGTGTCCAACTCTGTGCAACTCTATGGACTGTAGCCCCCCAGGCTTCTCCGGGCAAGAATACTGGAGTGGGTTGCCATCTCCTCCTCCAAGGGATCTTCCCGACCCAGGGATCGAACCAGCTCTTAGGCCTCCTGCTTTGGCTGATGGGTTCTTTGCCTTTGGCACCACCTGGGAGACCCCATATATGCATATATAAATAAGAGGGGAAAAGGGTTTAACATGAGTTGACCTTACGAATAAAGAGATTACAAAGGAGCCTCATCTAAGCTAGACTTTAAATGATGTATATGCAATGAATTAATATGCAGAGTAGGAAAATGGATGTTAACTGAGCAACAGAGCATGTCTCAAACTGTTCCATGTGCATGTCATTTAATTATCACAATAACCCTACGACAGTAGCCGTTTGCTCTCCAGTTATTTATCCCTGTCAAGTATTTGGAAAGGTTAAGTAACTTGCTCCAACTTAGTGCAATTTGAAACTTTAAATGGTTCAGTTTCCTTAGACAGCTCATCATAAAAAAAGAAAAAGAATAAGGCAGGTTTAGCACTTATAGATGGGTTCAGGGGGATCAATAGAATCCCCCATACTATTATATGCATTATTTAGGCCCTGAGAGATCTTCTGGGTAGAGACTATTTTGTTCCATTAAGCGAACAGTAGGATTTTTTTGTTGTTGCTTTATTTTTAAAGAAAGCCTAATGATTTCTCTACAGGCTTAATCCATTTGACCATAAAAATCCTAGCCAATTGTTAAAGCTTACAATAGTCTTGTCCTTTTCTACACAAGAGAAAGTTGGGTATAAAATCAATATAAGCAATGAAAATGCATTTCTCAAATGAAGTCTAGGAAGACCTGCAGTGAGGAGAGGGTTAGAGTACCGGACCAGAGTAAAAATGGACCCCAGTCTGGCAGGTAACCTTTTCTCTGGATCCTGCACTATTAAGCACAGCCTCTGCTCCCCTCCACCCACTCCAGTGTCCTTGCCTGGAGAATCCCAGGGATGCGGAAGCCTGGTGGGCTGCCGTCTATGGGGTCGCACAGAGTCGGACACGACTGAAGCGACTTAGCAGCAGCAGCAGCTGCTCCACTCCCCCACCCCCACCTACACACCCACGTATGTTTCCTAGTGCCTACCTCTTTATGTGCACATATGGTGCAGCTAATGCCCACCAGCTTTCTAGAGTCCAAGAGATCAATATATTTAACAAGACAATGAAGTCTCTCATTTCATCTTAAAACCATAGAATAATGAAGCTAGGGGGAAGCTACACAAAATTATAAAATCTCTAGAATTTATTCCATTTAGTTCCCTTCTCTACAGATGACATGTTCAAGGTCTCAAGATATTGTTTCAGTTAGCTTTTGATGCATGACAAACTTTTCAAAAACTCAGTAACTTTAAATATTGTTTTATCCTCCCGAGTCTACAAGTCTAGCTAGGAGATTTTTCTGGTCTCAGTCAGACTGGATTCTGGGTTCATTCGTGCATGTTTGGTCATGCTTGTGAGTCAACAGGTGTAAGCTGGCCTAGGATGTCCTTATTTACTAGATGGGCTGTGAACTGGTGATTCTCCAGAAGACTGGCTGGGGCAGGGTCACATACTAGTGATAGGAGGCCAGGAAAATGAGTGGAAGCGTGTGAATCCCCTTGAGGCTATAACTTCAACTGCATTTTGTTGGCAATAGCAAGCCACAAGGCCAGATCAGATTCCTAATGGAAAGAGCAGAAAGGCTCAGGATATGAAAACAGGGAGAAGTGGGAATTGGGGAACAATTTCTTAATCAGCCTATCAGAGAAGTGAAATGGAAGGACTGGCCAAATGTTACATGGGTCATTAGAGGCAAAGGCAAGGCAGCTCAGTGTTCTGAGTTGCAACCACGCTTCTTCCACATACTGAGTGTTTTGTGACTCCAGAACACCACGTTTCTAGCTCCTGTTTCCTTTCTGGTTCAGACTCCCATCACTCAACAATGACTCTCTCTGCCCCTACGCCTCTTCTATTACTCAAGCCCCTTCCTAAATGGAAATTATGATCCCCCCGATCCTCTTGCTCAGAAGACTTCAACGGGGGCTGTTCACTGTATCCAGAAATTCATGATTCCCAGCCTGGCATGAAGTCTTCCATGGTGTGACCTCAGCTACACTCCTCCTGGCTCCACTCTCTTCCTTTTATGTTCTACACGTGAGCAAGCTCATGTTTCCTGACCATGCTTGTCGCTTTTTTAGCACTCTGCTTTTGTTATTCACTCAATGGTGGATGGTCTTTATTGATGTTCTACCATTCAAAATCCTTCATGTGTTTTTCAAGAAACATTTGACAATTTCTCCTCATATAAGAAGCTATTTTCCCCCATCAATACTTATTATTAAAACTTTCTAACATGAAGAAAAATTGAAAGAATTTTATAGTGAACCCTCTTACATTATACCTACTATCTACCATTAATACGTTATGGTATTTGATTTATCATATATCTACCATCCGTTCATCCATCATCCATTCTGCATCCATCCATCAACCCATCTTATTTTCTATGCATTTCAAAGAGAATTGCAGACGTTTGCACATTTCTCCCTAAATACTGCAGTAGCATATCACTAACCAGAGTTCCATATTTATTCATGGTTATTTTAGGTAAAATTTGCATACAATGGGCTGCACACATCCAAAGTAGATAATATGATGAGTTTAACAAATGCACACACCTGTGTAACCCCAAAACCTTCCAAAATAGTAAGTATGCCCTTATGCCTTTAACCAGTCACTCCTGCACCCGGAGGACACCACTGCTCTCATTTTTTTTTTTTTTTTTTTGTGACTATGTATTGGTTGTGACTATCCTAGAACACCACATTAATGGACTTATATAAAAGATTGTTGAGTCAGTCTTCTTTTGCTCATAAAGATGTTTTGTCAAATGGCTTTTGACAAGTTACATGAGTTCTTGCCTTGTTTCTCCCATTGAATGACCAACTCTATGAGGCTGGGGCTCTGCCATAACATCTCTGAATGTACTACATCATGAAGCACTCTGCCTTACTCATAATAGGGATTCAATTTGCATTTGATGAAATGGAAGGCAGAGTTCCTAAGAGAATCTGAAATATTAGAAGAAAATATATTTTACATGTTGTGCTATGCTGGGTTGAAATTAGAGGCAGAGTAAACATTTCTAAAGTTCTACATTTGGTGAGGAGTATATAATAAGTATCTGCTTTTCACAGTTGCCTTTTCTTTCTTTCTTTCCTTTTTTTTTTTTTTTTACAAAAGAGGGAGCTGAGTGAACTCCTAAAGACATCCTCAGAGTGGCTATACTCTTGGGGCAAAGAACAGCCAACCCCTTATATCCTTCAGAATCTCCAGTAACAGATGGGTAGAAAACATTCACAGACAGGCTCAGGATCTTGAATAGAAATCTTGAATGAAGACTATGAGTGTTGGAGTTTTGGACTGACATGTCCACACTGCTATATTTAAAATAGATGAGCAACAAGCACAGCACAGGAAACTCTGCTCAGTATTCTGTAATAATCTAAATGGAAAAAGAACTTGAAAAATAGGTACATGTGTATATATAACTGAATCACCATGCTCTACACCTGAAACTAATATCTTATTAAATCAACTATGCTCCAATATAAAATAAATTAAAAAAAAAAAGAAACTATGAGTGTAAGTGAAAACCAGAGGTTTTAATCAATGTTCAGCCATTAAAAGTCTGATCTATGTTTCTTACAATTCCTATAATGGAAATTTCATGATAACAGTAGTTCTGTTAGACTTATTTGAGGGGATTAACTCTGGACATTGCAATGTGCTGGAAGGTTTGAAGGATATGAAAACATGGTAGATAGTTCTTACCCTCATCTTGCAGAAGCTTAGGGTCTCACGAGGCATGAAGGTCATCAAGGAATGCACAGCCCAGCTGAGGGAGTCAGCTGGTGACCTGTAAGAATCGACCTTCCAAAAGGTGCCAATTCAAGTACACTAGTTCTTTCCAGTGTGACGGATGGTTATTTGACATTATTAAGAAAAGACTGAACTATTTTTTCCCAAGAAGAGTCATATATTTATTGACCATAAAATTACTACTGTAGCAGCTGCCTCTAATTCCTTGGTAGAATTCAGTGGCTAGAATTAAACATTAGTCTCATCATTTGATAATCATAAAGCAAGGACTGTAGCCTGCTAGGCTTCTCTGTCCATATAATTTTCCAGGCAAAAATACTGGAATGGATAGCCATTCCCCTCTCCAGGGGCTCTTCGAACCCAGGGCCCTAACCCAGGTCTCCTGCACTGCAGGCAGATTCTTTATTGTCTGGGGCACCAGGGAAGGCCAATCATAGAGCGCACTGGGAGTCGGAAAACCAAGTGTGATCAGTTTTCATCTCTGGTACTTAAAAAGGGTTCTGTATTTCTGTTCAAAGAGTTAAAATGCATTAAAAAAAAATTGACCTCTGTGAACTCCTTTTCACTTTGCTCAGGTCGTCTTCTGAATTATTATTTATCCACAGTTTGGATTTCTTTTTGTAGCTGTTTGCATTTAAATGGAGAGTTTTCCAAAGACAGCCTATACTGTAGCTACTATTGGTATGCATTCCGGAGAATGGGCCAGATTTTACATTCTTTGGAAGTGTACATAAAATCATCATTCACTGTGTTCCAAGAAAATCATTCCTGAGGGCCTCCAAGAGGGATCGTACTTGGAAGCACGTTTTTTCTCTCTAGCTCTAATGATTTTTGGATTCTTCATGTTTGGGTATTCATATTCATTAGGAGTCATAACGATGTGCCACCCTGGTTAATTTCTCCATGCAGAAAGCAATAGAGATTTCTATGACATTGCCTGTGGTGGGCAGTGAGGAATCCCTAACTCAACTCAGTATTTTCTCCCACTGGGTAAACGTTTCTCAGAAAAGTTAATAAGGCATTGAAATCTGCACAGACAGAAATGCTAATGCCTCCGCCACATACCTACGATTATCAGCTCAGTCTTTAGCAGTTGGAATCTGACATAAATCCTCCAGATGTATTAACGTCGGCTGTGGTAGCTGGCAGAGTCTTGTTATGTTGACCTTGGGCAAAGCCTTACCTGACAGCAATTCAATAGAAAGATGGGTGCCAAGGCACTGCATTTGTATAAAGAAGAGAATAAAGAGGCTGTTAAGTTAAGCATCTGCTGTCATACACCATAAAAGCAGGATTCAGGCTGCCGCGTATGAGCTGTGTTCCAATGAGACCCTGAGAGAGTGGAACCCCAAGAGAGGGGCATTATGCCAAGATCAGAGACTGAGGGACATCTAACTATCCATTATTGCCTGCTTCACTGTGGGGGCTAAAAGTGCTTAATGCCTTTGTGCTCCCCCGACAGAGTTTTATGACTGCTAACTGCATTATTTTGGTACAATATGGGCAGAAGATCGTAACTCTGAAGTATTTCACTGAATCTGGAGGTGCGAATATATTGAATAAAATCAATAGAGGTTTTCCAAAGAGGATTAACTGGTAGAATGGACACTCCCTGCATAGAATTGAAATTCTCTGCATGAAGGAAAGAGGGTATCATTTATAAGGTAGGTAAAGATCTATTTCTCTTTCAAAAACCAGTTAATATTTGTCAAGACCCAACTTTATAATAATGCTGAAATAAGAATATTTTGGGAATACTGGGTTAAGTATAATTAAAATAATTTTACCTCTTTGTCTTTGCTTTTTTAAAACATATTGTCACCCTGTTTATTTAACTTATATGCAGAGTACATCGTGTGAAATGCTGGGCTGGATGAAGCACAAGCTGGAACCAAGATTGCTGGGAGAAATATCAATAACCTCAGATAGACGACACCACCATTATGGCAGAAAGCAAAGAAGATCTAAAGAGCCTTTTGATGAAAGTGAAAGAGGAGAGTGAAAAATTTGGCTTAAAACTCAACATTCAAAAAACTGATATCATGGCATCTGGTCCCATCACTTCACGGCAAATAAATGGCAAAACAATGGAAACAGTTAAAGACATTTGTGGGGCTCCAAAATCACTGTGGATGGTGACTGTAGCCATGAAATTAAAGGATGTTTGCTCCTCAGAAGAAAAGCTATGAACAACCTACACAGCATATTAAAAAGCAGAGACATCACTTTGCTGACAAAGGTCCATTTGGTCAAAGCTATGGTTTTTCCAGTAGTCATGTATGGATATGGGAGTTGGACCATAAAGAAAGCTGAGCGCCAAAGAATTGATACTTTTGAACTGTGGTGTTGGAGAAGACTCTTGAGAGTCCCTTGGACTGCAAGGAGATCCAACCAGTCCATCCTAAAGGAAATCAGTCCTGAATATTCATTGGAAGGACTGATGCTGAAGCTGAAACTCCAATACTTTGGCCACCAGATGAGAAGAGCTGACTTATTTGAAAAGACCCTGATGCTGGGAAAGATTGAGGGCAGGAGGAAAAGGGGACGACAGAAGATGAGATGGCTGGATGGCATCACCAACTCGATGGACATGAGTTTGAGCAATTGGTGACAGACAGGGAGGCTTGGCATGCTGTAGTCCATGGTGTCGCAAAAAGTTGGGACACGACTGAACTGAATAACATGGTTACTAGGATAGTTACTCCCACTGGACATCCTTCCAATGGATTCTCGGCCTATTCAGATTGAAAGGGCAATTCCTCCCCACAGTTGACAAGACTGTCTCTTCAACCTCCTCTCTTAGTATCCTTCACATGTGTACTCCTTTCTAGTCATACTAGCTTTGCTATTTCTGAATACACAAAACTTATCTCTTCCTCGAGGCCTTTGCACACGCTGTTCTCTCCACTGGGAATGCATTTTTTCTGGATTTTCTCTTTAGTTTTCACTCCTTTACTGATTTGAGAAAAGGTTTGCCACTCTTCTGACAAGTGTTTCTTGTTCACTCTACCTAAAATAAACTCCCATTTTCCTGATGCTCAATATCTCCTTATCCTGATTTTTTTTCCCGAAATATTGGATTGGCCAAAAGGTTCATTTTTCATTATATCTTACAGAAAAACCCAAACAAACTTATTGGCCAACACAATACTTATTGTCATTAGATATATTTTATTGTTGCTGTTGATTAGTTGCTAAGTTGTATCCGACTCTTTGCGACCCCATGGACTGCAGCATGCTAGGCTTCCCTGTCCTTCACTGTCTTCTGGAGTTTACTCAAACCCATGTCCATCAAGTCAGTGATGTCATCCAACCATCTCGTCCTCTGTTGTCCCCTTCTCCTCCTGCCTTCAATCTTTCCCAGCATCAGGGTCTTTTCCAATGAGTCAGTCCTTTGCATCACGTGGCCAAAGTATTGGAGTTTCAGCTTCAGCATCAGTCCTTCTAGTGAATATTCAGGGTTGATTTCCTGTAGGATTGGATTGATTGGTTGGATCTCCTTACAGGGAGATCCAAGAGAGTTTTAAGAGTCTTCTCCAGCACCACAGTTTGAAAGCATCAGTTCTTTGGTTTTCAGCCTTCTTTATGGACCAACTCTCACATCTGTACATGACTACTAGAAAAACCATAGCTTTGATTACAGGGAACTTTGTTGGCAAAGTGGTGTATCTCCTTTTTAATATGCTGAGAGAATACTTTATTTATTAATTATTTTAAACTTATATATAATGACATACACCAGAGTCCCCTGATGGCTCAGATGGTAAAGAATTCGCCTGCAATGTGGGAGACCTGGGTTTGATCCCTTGGTTGGGAAGATCCCCTGGAGGAGGGCAAGGCTACCCACTCCAGTATTCCTGCCTGGAGAATCCCATGGATAGAGGAGCCTGCAGGGCTACAGTTCATGAGGCCTCAAAGAGTCGAACATGACTGAGCAAACACAGCAACACACATAATGACACATAACATTATATTAGATTCAGATATACCATCATATATTTTAGTACCTATATTTTATATGTTGTTTTAATTCTTTAGCATTTTGTTTGCCTGTTTATTTTAAATATCTTCTAGAAGACATGTACCAATAGAGAAGGCCAGTGGTATGCTGTATCCAGCTTGTACTAGGTCATGAGAGCCACCTGTTAAATTTCCAGGAATTTTGAGAGCTGGCTTTGAAATACAGCCATTATTGAAAATTAAAGTACATGAACTCATGAACTCATGATTAAATGAATTACATTGAAAACAAAGGTAATAAATGCTTAGTCCTTATCATTTTCTACTTGCTTTTTAACATTCTTATTCATGCTCTAGATGTTATTTGTATTTACCGTGTCTTTAGAGTTGAAATATTACATGACAGTATACTACTACTCATCTTTCAGCAACTTATGTCAGTAGTTTGAAATTGGCCGTAGTAGATGTCTTTACACCATGAAAACTGACAAGTGCTGCGAATCTGGGCTCTCTGTTGCAGAGGATGGAGGAAATCCTTAAGCACTACCATTACTCCCTTGGGCAAGACCTTGTACTTTTGCTGCTGTTCTCCCAGTGTCTGCAGAAACAGGACGTAGCACACACATGTTTCTGGAGAAATATTAATTTAATGGATGGAACTTCATGGAAAGGAAATTTCATGGAAAGCAGAATGCTATAGGCTGAAGTTATTTGAGATTTGAATAAGGTGAAATATTTCTTAAAATATTTAGAAATCAGAGAGGAGTGGGATGTGCGTGTGTGTGTGTGTTCATGTGTGTATATTGTTGGTCAAAGCAACCACATGAATAAAGAAATTAAAAGTGATACTTTTAAAGTGAATTTGGGTCTGAAAATGGAACCACTTGTAGTTCAGAAAGGTAACGAAGGACAAGATAGATGTCTGCAGGCTGATGTTGGGATTCTAGCACAGCTCTGGGTGTCCGAGCAGATTAATGCGTGTTGTTGTTCAGTCACTAAGTCATGTCAGACTTTCTGTGACTCCAAGGACTGCAGCATGCCAGGCTCCTCTGTCCTCTGCTATCTCCCTGATTTGCTCAAATTCATGTCCATTGAGTCAGTGATGCTATCCAACCATCGTAGCCTCTGTCCCCCTTTTCTCCTTTTGCCTTCACTCTTTCCCAACATCAGGGTCTTTTCCAACGAGTCGGCTCTTTGCATCAGCTGGTTAAAGTATCGGAGCTTCAGCTTCAGCAAAAGTTCTTCCAGTGAATATTCAGGGTTGATTTTCTTTATGACTGACTGTTTTGATCTCCTTGCAATCCCAGGGACACTCAAGAGTCCTCTCCAGCACCACAACTCAAAAACAGTGTATACGAATCCACATGTGTCTTCCTGGTGCCACGATCCTTGAATCCATCCAAAGGTGACTTGGCAATCTCTTCTTCTCCCCACCATCTGGGATCATCTGAGTGTCTATGTGCTTTTTGCGTATCACTACTGTCCACAATTATGCCCCTCTAGGTGAGCATCTGGGCTCAGGGCTTTGCAGTTCCTTGCAGGTTACTTCTTTTAATCTCATCAGTATGTACTCTGCCTACCTGCCAATTCATGTAGAAATTTTAGATGCTGTGAAATACTATTCTTCCAACTTGAAGGAATGGAGACCCAGGCAACTCTGGGTATACTCAAAAGTCTGCTCCCTCCTGAATCAGCTTTCAAGCACTGTAGTTCTATATAAGTGTGAAGGACACCTCCAGCTTTTCTTTCCTAGGCTTTGGTCCACAGAGTCACACAGAACACAAAGCCAGAATTAGTCACAGCTGCACCCCAGAGAGAAAAGCAAGTAAGAGTTAGGGTAAAATTTCCTGAAAAACCAAATCAAACCCGCTTAAGAGAAAGAGAATGCCATGGAAAAGGGCTGGCTTTAGGCACAGCTTGATCTGAGCCTCAAATGACATCAGCAGGACCAGTTTTCACTCTCTCCTCTCTTGCTGCTGCTGCTAAGTCACTTCAGTCGTGTCCGACTCTGTGCGACCCCATAGACGGCAGCCCACCAGGCTCCTCTGTCCCTGGGATTCTCCAGGCAAGAACACTGGAGTGGGTTGCCATTTCCTTCTCCAATGCATGAAAGTGAAAAGTGAAAGTGAAGTTGCTCAGTCGTGTCTGACTCTTAGTGACCCCATGGACTACAGGCTACCAGGCTCCTCCATCCATGGGATTTTCCAGGCAAAAGTACTGGAGTGGGTTGCCATTGCCTTCTCCGCTCTCCTCTCAAGTTCTCTTAAATTAGGAAACTCCACATAGGCTTTATTTTCAGACAGTTGCTTCCTGAAGTTGACATGGCACTTCTAGACCTTACATTTTCCGGGCTTCAAATCCCATAGAAAAGGATGAGAATTTCTTTCCTAGAAGCCCCTGGGGAAGAAAAAAAAGAAAAAAAGACATTTCAATCAGCTTTTAATTTGCTACTTAACATTTTATTACTTTACACACAGTAACTTTAATGTTGACATTTTTCATGTGAGACCCACACTTAGATTATTTCTACACTAGAAATAAAGAAACTGGGGTCCAGACAGGTGAGATTAACAAGCCAAGTCCACATACAATAGCAGGCAGCTGATTGGAGATGCGGACTCCGCAGCTCTTCCCCGCGGGCGGCGGGTGTGCAAGCCAAGGGGAGGGTGGGCGTTGCCACACCACGTGGCCGCCCGGAAGCCCTTCAGGTGGAGCTCATGGGCTGTGACTGGGCCACGTGCACACGTCCCTGAGCCGGTCCCCACAGCGGTCAGTTGCTTGGTCCCCAGTCGTGTGTGGCAGCCTGAAGTAGGAGTATGGTGCCTTGTTCACCCGACATGCACTAAAAATCGGGAGGGGGTGTGTCTCCGCAGGGCCGAGACTCGAGTTGAGTGAGAGCTGCAGTGTTGACCACAGGGGAATCCTGAGCCCCCGAGGCTCTATTTGCTCTTGGTGGTTTTCACGGCTGCAGAATGCCCCCAGCCCCTCACACACGCGCAGCAGGTTTCCTGAAGCCCTGGGCGGTGGACGTGGACTAGTCTCTGTCCCAGAGGGGTGAACCTGAGGACACTGGATACTCTTGTCACCCTGCGGGTTGGGGCAGGCTCTGCCCGGCGGGGAATGGGTCTGGATCCCTAGATAGGAGCTGCTGGCGTCTGCCTGCCAGGACTCCCGGCACGGCTCTCTTGCTCCAAGCCACAGGGCAGTCATGTGAGAACTCATCGAAAGAAGCCATTTGTGTCCGGCTTTTGAGGAATGTGTGACAATAAACTGGAAATAGAAATTGCCGCTCTGAGGAATGGGGCGGGGGGTCACGTTTTCATCAAATATGGCTCCTGTGATGCGGTTGGGGGCACAAACGTGACCTCTCTTTCTGTCCAGACCTTTCCACGTTGTCAGCTTAATGGATTGGATCACCAAAACCTGCTGGCAACTGTCTGTGCTGGGAGAGAGACAGTGATGTAATCCTGATTAAAATAGTTAACAAGGAATTAATGAGAGGTTATCTCCTTGTCTTCAATCATTTCCCGGTGAGAAGAGTCTCTAGCAGAACTCATTACAGGCTGTTGCTTTGCAGCTCCTGAAATTACCTTGTTTTGAAATTGTCAGGGTTTTCAAGAAGCAAACTCATTTCAAGTCCTTATTTCCAAATGCTAGAAGACTGTAGCATGAAAAATTGTTTTATTCTTCTTTTAAGTTAAAGGTCTAGTCCAATCATGAGGTATTGAACACTTATTCTTTTATCTATATTCCACTCACACTTTGTTTTCTGATGGAATGTTTTGCAGGCTCATGAAGGAAGCAGAGGCCATTTGGGCCTTCATTAACCATAGTTGATGGAGCCAGATTTATTCTAAGGGGCTATGGAAGAAGAATTCAGCTCCACCCAAACAGGTATTCACTGTGTACCTTCTGTATTATGATAAGTGGAACGTTTAAGGTATACTGCCCTATGTAATATGGAGAAGGCAATGGCACCCCACTCCAGTACTTTGCCTGGAGAGTCCCATGGACGGAGGAGCCTAGTGGGCTGCAGTACCTGGGGTGGCTAAGAGTCAGACACGACTGAGCAACTTTACTTTCACTTTTCACTTTCCTGCATTGGAGAAGGAAATGGCAGCCCACTCCAGTGTTCTTGCCTGGAGAATCCCAGGGACGGGGGAGCCTGGTGGCTGCCGTCTATGGGGTCGCACAGAGTCGGACACGACTGAAGTGACTTAGCAGCAGCAGCAGCAGCCCTATGTAAAATAGATAGCTAGTGGGAAGCTTCTGTATAGCACAGTCAGCTCAGCACTCTGATGACCTAAGAAGGGTAAGATGGGTGTGGGATGAGGAGGTTCAAGAGGGCAGGACTACATGTATGCATATAGCTGATTCACACTGTTGGACAGCAGAAACTAACACATTGTAAAGCAATTATACTCTAATTTTTAGAAAAAGTAAAAAAGATACAACAGCAAAAGTACATGGTTGGTATCCCACTGTTATGAGCACAGACTCTGGAATACCACTGTAAGCTCCAAATCTCAGCCCCAATATTGATCATCTTTGTAAGCCTGAACAACTGAAGTCTCTAGTTTTCAGTTTTTTAAATATGCAAGATGGGCTTTAAGGTAATAATTGTCTTATAAGGTTAATATAAGGAGTAAAAGAAGAAATCTATAAAAATTATTTAGGAGTGTGTTTGGTGCATGTAAGGGTCCAGTGGATGTCCCATCAAGGGGCTTGAATTAGTGGAAAACTTCAGCTAAAGTAACAGAACTTCTGCCTGAAAATTTGACAAAGTATGTGGACCCTATCTGACCAATTCTGTCAGCAAAACACATCTAATTTCAGGTGATCATAATGGCTTTCAGGGAAGCTGTTTACATCGGTGCACCTGAGAAAAAAAAACAGAAATTGCATCTAGGTATAGTTGGAAGTTTATCATGTGATCAAGATTGCGTTTTAATTTGGGATAGTTTTTGACTATATCCTACTGTAATAATGGCTACCTATGTGGAAGAACATGTGACATCCCTTCCTGACTCTACACATAATGTAAATTCAACATGCATTATGGACATAAATAAAAATATGATGGTATTGGAACAAATTGTAGGAGAATATTTTTACAACTCTGGGATGCTGGAGCACTCTCAAACAAGGCAGGAATCTAAGAAGCCATCATAAAATAAAGACATTTAACTATATAAATATTTTTAAAAGAGTATGGTAAACATGACACTGGTAAAGTAAAAATCAAACTCTATATATTATTAACATAATTACAAATTCCAAGAAAAGAGTACAGTCTCAACTGTTCAAATAACTCTTTCAATTGATAAAATTAAAATGAAAGATTAATCATTCCAGTAAATAGGACATTTCAGAGAAGATCTGCAAAAAGTCAGAAAATTTAGAAAAAGATGCTCAAACACATGCAGGAAAAATGTAATTATACACAATGGAGTATTACTCAGCCATTAAAAAGAATACATTTGAATCAGTTCTAATGAGGTGGATGAAACTGGAGCCTATTATACAGAGTGAAGTAAGCCAGAAAGAAAAACACCAATACAGTATACTAATGCATATATATGGAATTTAGAAAGATGGTAACAATAACCCTGTGTATGAGACAGCAAAAGAGACACTGATGTATAGAACAGTCTTATGGACTCTGTGGGAGAGGGAGAGGTTGGGAAGATTTGGGAGCATGGCATTGAAACATGTATAATATCATGTATGAAACAAGTCGCCAGTTCAGGTTCGATGCACGATACTGGATGCTTGGGGCTGGTGCACGGGGACGACCCAGAGGGATGGTATGGGGAGGCAGGAGGGGGGAGGGTTCAGGATGGGGAACACATGTATACCTGTGGCAGATTCATTTTGATATTTGGCGAAACTAATACAATATTGTAAAGTTTAAAAATAAAATAAAAAAAGAGAAAAAAT